>NW_023339650.1:8322117-8330038 GCF_004916995.1 Morone saxatilis
TGTCGACATTGTCTCTGAAAAATCGCAGAGTCGGCATCACAATTCAACACTGAATCATTGACGTCTCATGCTCATTTATGCCAGGATTACCTTCCCCGTTTTGACAACATCCTCTGTCTGAAACATGCCAATCCCGACTGACAAGTCACATGGCACACACACCCACACACACACATACTGATGATCCTACGCATTCGAGAGACCAGACCGCGTGTTCCTGGGCTGTCAGCCCTCCAGGTTCGACCCTGATCGCGTGTCACATGATACGGCTCGCTTCACGTCGGCAACAAGTTGAACTGCAGTGTCAATGTGGAGAAGTTTACACGCAGCCTGAACTGCCCGTTGCCTGCCGACTCAAGCGCCGTCATGCGTCATACACACACCACTACACACACACACACTCCACTCACACACGCAGAGGGTCAGATCAGTTCTCCCTGGCCACCTCTGTGCTCTGTAGCAATGTTTTAATCATGATCGGGTTTGTTTGTAATTATAAACACTCTGAGACGCCCATATCAAAGAGCTTCATAGAATTCAGGCCTATGGGTATCCTTGGTTGCTTTTGAAAAATGCACGCTGCATCCCCTTCCCCCCCACCCCCCAACAAACACACACACACATACACACACACTTCACTTCAAAAGCAGACCCTTCCTTTTGAGCTGTCTGTGCGGCTTTTGCATACACCTTAAAGGCCTTTCGCCCAGAGCCCCAAGGTCAACACAAGTTGTTTGTGCGTGTCGTGTCGAGCTGTCCCTTGGGCTCATCTGCTTCAGAGGCCAGGCCCCGCTTTTTATTTATTTTTTTTTACTTTTTTTTTTTTACAAATGCCCCATCCTTCAAAGTCAAGCCCCCAACATCTGAGAGAAACAAGACTTTAAGAGCTCAAGTTACAATTAGCAGAAATGAATGGAATAACTTTAATTTAAACAAAAACAAGGTTGTTTTTATCTGAATGGGAAGTTGTTACAGGTCAAGTGACATTTCACCGTGATTTCATCAAAGTGGAGCCCCATTACCAGCCGATATAATCATTAATCCTGCTGTTTACAATACTGACTCCCTAAGAGATGGAGGAAAACGCAGTCCACTATAATAATGATGATATTTTGTGGTTTATCCTTATCCCTGTCATTATAAAACTCATCAGCTGAATGCCGAGCTAAATTTAACATCTTTGAGTTAAGATGCAGTTATTTAATCTTCAGTCCAAATACTAATGTAAAAATAACCTAAATCCTTTACTGCCCAAACCTAACAGTTATTTCATATCGTTATTCTTACCATGCAACAGGCCGAAGGTCACGCTTGAATCGTGAAACCAAATGCATCTTTAAAATGCAAAATTTAAATGATTAAATTATCTTTTTTTCATCCTTGCATCATACTCAAAACACATACATTTTTTTTAAACTTTCCCTTATTGTATAGGCTTTATTTAAATTTAATATTAAAACAATAACCCTCTCAAGACATTTATTCATAGTTTATTTACTCAAAGCTGTAATTGTTTACATACTGAATGTTAGAATTTTCTTAAACTAACTTTCTAAATTGAGGCGGTTTTGTGTTCTAACTGTAACTTTAGGTCAATCACACTGAACGTGAATGTATGATAATGTTAAGGACAAATTGATTCAGAATTTATTTGCAAGGGGAAAAAAAATTATAAAGTTTATTGAAGTTTTCAGTGTCAATTTTATGAAATAGATAAATGAGAACATTTTAGAGAACTAGGCTGCTGTCGGCCATTTTCTAAAAGTTTCAGTGAAGATGTTATTGACATAAAATGGATTATGTGTGTGGATTATGCAACGTAGGACTGATCACAGGCAGGTTATAATGAGTGTGCAGTGGGAGGTTGTTCGGTAGCAATGAAATTATTGACTGTTGCATAACCTACACAAAAGCTTTTCGTGTTTCTTGTGCTGAGGGAAGTTGTTTACTTATTTTCTGATTAGTTTTCTTATTGTACTTATATGAATAGAGAACAGTTCCTATTGAAGGGCCCCAAAGATATGAACTGTTTGACCAATGAATTTAAATAAAACATTTGGCGAAGCCCCTGGTTCAAGTTGAAGACCCGCATCTAACTTCAGCATGAATTATAAAACCGATGTCTTTGAAAACGACCTTGTACTTTCACTTTACTTTTTTCTCACTCTCTGTAAAGACCATGAAATGAAAGAAATATGTGTTGTTGTTGGGGCAAAGGAGTGCATGGTGTCTCCAGAGTCATTTTCATTCACAGATAAACACACGGCAGCATCGGTAAACAAGATTCACGGGGAAAGAGTGAGACACATTTGATAGTCATAAAGGATTTTTTCCCCTCAACGAGCAGAGATCAAATAAACTCTGTGTGTCTGAGGTGCCGCGTAGCCTCAAGCAGTGAAGCATAAATTTAGAACAAATCTTGTTTCTCTTACAAGGGTATTACTTTAATTTCTATGCTTGGGTGAAAACAGGGAAATGTGGGGGGTAAATTATGAAAAAATAAATAAAATAACACACAGGAATATAACGTCTTCTATCTAACCTTCCTATCGATGAGAAAATATGCTGTATCCTAGTTCAAGTTGTCACCTCATATACCACCTGACCCTGTAGCTCCCTTCTAAAATCAGTTTTGTTTCAAAATGAAAAAGCAATTTTCCTTGGGTTTATAATCTTCAGTAATAGTCAACCATCATTTTTAATCTTTAGATGCATTTTAAATCCAAGCTGTAATGTCTTAACTCTCCGCCAAGGTCAAATATCTTAGCAAATAAGGCTTAAGCTTTGTTTTATATGAAAGAATTACATGATTAATACCGAAGAATTAATCACGTACTCTTCAGATCTCCCAGATTGGGTTTGTGCTAAAGGATTATGCTGTCCTACTTTTTCACATGGCATAAATTGACATGGAGGTTTGTTTAGCAAAGTACTGCTAAATACATTCTTTTTAACTCTTTAGTCGCACAGAGAGCCTTTATTGCAGGCTGCAGCATTCAGAGATATTGCATTCTTCGGCAACTTTCGCGATAATCTTTTTAACATTTAATAATTTACAGTCAATGCTGCGCAATTCAATCATGAAAACTATGTCATGGTGAAGTTCAGGCTTCATTGAAGGGGTTGATCTAGGGTTGAAAAGAAATGCAGAAGTCATGAAGGTTGAATTAAATTAACCAAGCTAAAGCTCTTTGGTATGTGAATTATCTCTTGCTTTTGTTGTGTGCGCACTGTAGAGCTCATGTTTCAGGAGTTAATTAGAAACACATTTTTACCTTTTAATGCAAACAGCTCCATCTTTAAGCTTTATATAAGACACAACACTTGCATTGACAGGAGAGCAATTCCTATCCTACTGATAGTAAACTGAGACTGTCAATGTGACTTTTAAAAGGAAATGGCCACACTGAACACGTCATGTGACACTCTAGTTTATAACCCTCAGAACACAACGACACTTGACTAAACAGTCTTCGAGTACACTAAGTCACCTTGTCGTTCTCTCTGCTCCCCTGAGTACAGCTTTGTGAAAGAGCTGTTCCTGGTCACAAATACTGATTTGGCATCCAGGACTATAATGTTTTACATTTTCCTTTTTAAGTGGTGCCAGTAGGAGAAACTTTAGCAGCCATTCCCTCTGCAGAATCCGTCATCATCTGCTTCTCGAAACCCAAATCATCAGCTGCCACCTCATGTTTCTGTATTTACGACCACCCAGGAGGGCATCTCTTATTAATGCACACTTTTATAAACTGGACAGCAGTTTCACTCCTCAACCCCCTCCTGTACGTCCAAACAAACAGTGATTTATAATTCACATGATTTATGATCTATCAGAGTGGTGAAGTACCGCCGTCTACTCAGCCATTCGTTTATACATGCACCCACTACAGATAAAGTAAAACTAGATGTAGATGCATTGGATGATTTCATTCAAAACCTGCTCATGTGTTTATTATGCACAATAAATCTAAAACCACTTGGAGTGTCAAAGCAATCTGTTGCCTCTGCTGCACTTTTATTGCGGGGCAAAATGATAAGTTGCTTTGTAAATTGCAGGGATAGCGACACATGCATATTAATGGGAGATTTGGGATGTCCCTGCATTTTGACCAGTGCAACATGAATAATGTTGTTAATGTTTTGTAGCAATACTTGTATCACAGTTAAGCTATGGATACTTAACTTTAGGGACAGAGACAAACATATATTTGAATCAACGTATACCAGCCAGGTTTTGTATGTATGTATGTATCTATGCATCCATGACATGCATTTTATTTGTCACATATTTTTGAAATGCTCCCAGTTGTATCATATTTGTAATTGCGTAACATCTTTTTTTTTTTTTAAAACATGAAACTACCACCCACTTTGTGAAACACTGATCCAGTCTTCTTTGTTGTTTTATTTTCCATTTTTATGAAACACCTGAAATGAGTTTTATGAAGTTAGCGTGAGTGCATGCGATTATCATATGAAAGGTTATATTTGACCCTCCCGAGTCAGTTGCGTTTAGCATCCGTTTTGAATCTCTCTCCCCTTTTGTTCTGGATTACCTTGGATATCACCTGGCTGTGACTGTGAGTTTAATGAATGCTGATGTCTCTATACGTGACGGGTGTTACACAATAAAAATGTTTCAGTAAACTCACTATGTGGGGTAATTGGTTCTGTTTAAAAATGCATCAGGTTCGGCGTGGCAGTGTAGACACATGCGCAGACACACAAGCATGCACATACACACACACACATACACACAGTTGCGTGCCAGGCGCTTTCTGATCTGACCCGTCAAAACTCATTAAGGCTTAAAACATATTTCCAACTGACACCCGAAGTCTCCATTAGAAAACCGCCAATTACCGCTGAAAGATATCCCCCCACCTGCCTGCCACATTTGCATATGATTGGAGCGATCAGTTAAAATGAGAGCATTTTGGCGCTGCTCAAAAATTCACAGTACGCCGCCAGATCAAGGGAGGAGGGGGGAGGCATAGTAATGTGAAGTCAGCGCTTTAACTGCAGGTTTAAAAGTTGCTTGGACTGCGGGGGTGAGAGTGGGGTTACGTCCTCAAAATCATGGTTATAGATATAAGTTGGACAGCAGTGCCCCATCTTTGCGCAGCTCTCAGCATTAGACTGTTTTGCCAGCGCAGAGTGGATCTAAACATCTCTCATTTAAATACATTTGAATACAAGGACGAGAAATAATAGGCACTGAACATGTAGCTCTATTGTCGTGGGAGTGAAGAGTGCAAGCAGTGCAGTTTTTGCGCAATTATGAATGTTTTAATGGCAAAGTTATGCTCATAGATTTTTTTTTTTTGGGCATGGTTTAGGAACATGTGTATGTTTGTGAGTGTGTGTGAAACAGAATGGGAGAGAGAAGGAGATTTAGGGTCTTTGCATCACGGTTTTTGAAGAAAAACAGCACTTAAACCCATTACAATCAAGATCATTCATGTTCAACCCGTCCTTTCTGTGCCTCTGTCTCTCTCTCTCCTCTTTATTCTTTTGTCTCTGTCTGTCAGTCTGATTGTCTGACCATTACTGCCTTGATAAAGTTGTCTGGCGATGAGAAGTCAAGTCTTCAATCAGTGCAGAAGTAGGCCAATAGATGTGAATCCAAGCATATGTCAATCAGAGACATAATCACCAAGCCTCTGGCTGAGGTGGGAACTGTAACAGTGGACCCTATGGATGCACAGACAAACACACACATACGTACACACACCAATGCACACACATGCACCAGTTCATATATAGTATACCGTATACACACATACACACTTGTGTTTGTGTCTTCATATTAAGCGTTAATTTCTATACACTAACTATACACTAACTATATATAAATATGTATCTGATTGACAATCATTGTTGCAACTAGAGTGAAGTCACATTTGACAACAAACTTTTTTTAATGGACTATAATATGTAGGCCTGTGAGTAGACAGTATGCAGCAGTGAATGAAAGGTACAGTCCAAAGAACACAATTACCCTAGCCGAGTCCTGCTGCTGCACACATTAAGCTTTCATGGGAAAAGTTTCAAGAGCAGATGTCATATCTTTGAAATGGCAGATATGAATGGAGACAATTTACAACATAAAAAAAAAAAAAAAAGTCACCAGTGTGATTTCTGGACACTGTGCCGGCAGCCGCCATGTGCTGGGTCAAAGTGTCCCTGAACAGGACTCCAAAACCTCAAATGTACCAGCTCACTTAGTTTGAGTCACTAACACTGTCGGCTAAATGCCCAGCACGCAAGGTAAAATATGTATTTGTATTGTTTTGGGCTTTGACTCTACTGAAGAAAAGATAACACTCAAGATGACGATCAAGGCAAATTCAGGAGCTGCTCCACTGACAGGTCTATATCTGCCTATAGCTGTATTAATTAAAAAAAAATCTATACGGGTATCATGCTGTACAGCCTGGGCTCAAATTGCATTGGATTAGGTTGTCAGACAGGTTGCTACATGTGAGAAAATTAAAATGTAAGTATAATAGGTTGAGATAGTGTGAATTGGGTTATTACCCTCCTGTTGGAAAAAGAAAAAAAATGGTGATGACATTGATTGTAAGGTGTGACACATTTTCTTTATATGCAACAGACAGTAATGACCGGGCTGATGGCAGGACGATCATTATCACCATAATCATCATTGGTATAATCAGTACTGTTTTCAGTGGGAGATTGCTTTGAGCCTCCTATTGGTTGTTCAGAGTGTGATGGGGAGATGGAGGGGACACACACACACACACAGATAAACCCAGCGGCTCTAACGAGGCTCTTCATGATTTCCCAGTGTGATTAAAATCCGACGTTTGCGTTGGATCTCCTTATATTGTCATCAGCCTTGCTTGGTGATGTGCTGCTGTAGTGTGTGTGCTGACGTTTGTGTGTGTGTGTGGTGTGTGTGTGTTTTTCTCCCCGGCAGGTTGCCCAGGCTGCTAAGATGAATGTCAGCTTGCCTTGTCCAGCATGGGCCACCAATGCGGCGATCGATACCTGTATTAGGCCTGATTGTCTTGTGGTCCACTGCAACCTTGAAGCTGTTCCTTAATTACCCCAGCATTGAAGGCCCTGGACGCGCTACAAGGGGTTTCCAGCGTACATCCAGATGGAATGACCAACAAAAGCAAAACCCCCCTCGGCGCTACCCCTCTCCCTCGTCGCCTATTTGCCCTCCACATCACTCTCCCAATGAACAATTGAGTTGCATCAGAGCAGAGGAATCCTAAAAGATTCGAATCTATTACATAAATTTGAGAATATCGGGCAACGCGCCATTAACCAGGAATATTCCCCCTTCCTCTCTTACACCCCCAACCCCCCACCCCACACAAAGCACATACACAGCACACAGATACATAGCACCTTGAGGTACAAGGAAGGAGGGTTGATAGGCCAAGGAGGGGGTAGAGGGAGGGACGGGGAAGGAAGGACTGCAGGAGATGCTGTATGAGGGAAAGGGGTGAATTGAGGCAATGAAGGTAGAGAGAGACAATCAGCGGGGAAAATGGAGTATGAGTGAATTTCAAATGTATCTGATAATCAGCTGCGAAATGATTTGCAATTGGGAGGCACGCAGGGATGGCAGAATATGTACAGTAGAGTTTGGGATGTGTGTGTTCCTGATCGTCGAAAAGGGTTTCTTTCGTGTCCGGTCGGCCACATGCGTCACATTGTTTTTTGATTTTTGTGATTTTGCTATGGCTGCGTACAAACCAAAAAACAAAAAATTGCTAAAAGAAATTGATTGCAGATGTTTGTGGTGCAACTTGCATTGCAAGACCTCTTTTTAAAGATCAGAAATGACGCCATAGCAAGACTAAAATGCGAAATGTCACCAGGCATTGACATTATTGACCGTGCATATGTGTGCCATTTGGTGTTTTCATGGAGCGTGTGG
>NW_023339650.1:8330138-8333151 GCF_004916995.1 Morone saxatilis
ATATATATATATGATAATATATATATTATTAATTAATTCATATTATATTAAGAAAACATGAATCATTTCATCATCATTAATAAAATGAAATAATATAAATCATATATTGATAGTTTTTTTTAGCCATATCACCCAGACCTAATAGTGACACTGCATACTGTATGAACCCCATACATTATAAAGGGATTGTAAAACAGCAAAAGACAGACAGCAAACTGAAGAAAAACTGCTTCAAACACATTTACTGTAAGTCAACTTTAATCTACAACTGGATCCTTTTTACTAATTTTAAGTGTGGCAGTCAGTTTAGTGAAACAGAATGTTTCCTGTAAGCAGAAGGATTAACTAAAAAGATATTAGTTTTAAGGGAGTAGCTGCAATTAGAGGTTAATCAAACACACCCACTCACACTTGGTTTTGTATGGCTATTGAGCAGCCCATTAGCCTACATCACTGCCTTGCTCGTGAGTCACAGGGGCTACTTTACAAAGTTTAATCATTTAAAGTTAACGTGAATATATTTTTTCTTGTTAGTCAACCCCATGACTGTGCTGTTGTAATACAAAGTACTATGCCAGCAACACGCTGAAACTGAGAGAATATTAAAGCAATTTCAGCTTGGCTCGCTTTGAGATTGGGCCGCAGTCAAAAGTAATACCAAAGCAGAAGAGATCAGTTTTCTATCATCTGAGAATTCTCTAAAGATGAAATAGGCCTCATAAATGAGTCTCAATGATAACTGATGTATGGTAAATGATAGAGAGAAGATAATATAGGAAATTGGGCGAATAGTGTCTGGAGACTGAATCAATTCATTTCGAAGTAGAGATCTACTGTGGGTCTTACTATTTTTCTTTTAAGGTACAGTCTGTGCTTTGCCGCAGATTTCATATTAACTCCCACACCATCATTTACACACATACAGCCTGCATGGTCAGGCCCGTGCACTCTTGACTCGTACTGGATGCACACACACACACACACACACACACACTTTTCTCACTGAGGAAATGGAAAACAGGGAGCAGTTAGAATGGTGTCGTAAAGGTAGTAAAGACGCCCAGTGGTTATCGACCTACACATCACAGCTAAAAGCCTGCTCAAGAGCACATCAGCTGGTCACAGGGCTGTTGATGTACTCTTCACCAACACCCCCGGTCGCTTAGCTATTCTACCCTTTGTAGGTTGCTCTTGATAAGACCGTCTGACTGAACCTGAGTGTAAAATGTTGGGGAGCGGGAATGGGAGATAAGTGTAAGAGAGGGAAGGATGGTAGAGTGGATAGAAAGGAAGGAGGTAAAGGAGAGAGGAGAAAGGAGTAAGGAGGAGAGATTGATTTGGCCAGCCAGGAGATGACTGCTGATGAAGGCCTCTCATAGACAGATGGATGCAGCGTCGGGTCCCCGCTCCTGTAAGCCCTCAGCCTAATCCGCCTCAAATTTCCCTCTGATTGCTTCTAAATTGCCTTCTCCCATAGTTTCCTGCTGATTTCTCACTGTGAACTCCTTCTCTCCCTGCCTGCCTCTCTGAACAGGGAATGATGTCTAGCCCGGTGAGCCTGTTTCCTTGGGTTTGACCGAAGAATGTGCTAAGAGAGCGATAGAAGAGGGTGTGAGAGGTGATGGCTCCTGTGCCCTTGTGTGTATGTCTGTGTGTGTGCGTGTGTGCGTGCGTGCGTGCGCGCGTCCGTCCGTCCCCTCATAAAACCAGTCTCAGGTTTTGTCATTAAAATGCATTATCATCCCACTGTGTCAAGAGAGGAGACAAATAGTCTTTCTCTCTGCCTGCTATCTCTCTGTCTCATTCTTATTCTCTTTCATATACTCCCTGACTCCATCTCTTCAGGGGTGTGGAGAGGTGGTGGTGGGGGGGCGGGGAGGTCTTTTTTTCCTCTTCTGCCTTCCTTCTGTCTTTTTAATTCCTTGCTTCTCTTTTTTTTTTTCCCCCACTTGCTTTAATTACACTGTTTCTTTTTTTTTTTTTATCGTGTCACAGTTTCTCTGGACTCTCTGTCAATCTCTTTCCACCCGTCTCTCACTCCATTCCGTCCTTCTCTTTGTCCATCTCCATTTATCTTCATGCTCTCGCTTTAATTCTCTGTGCGGAGTTGACAGAAACGTAATGCAGACTAAGGGGTGGGCGAAATGGCCTTATAATAATATTGCGATTTTTCAGGGTATTTCTGTGATATTGAGTGGTTTGTTGTACATCTGATCTTTTCTAACCAAATAACTTCCTAACTCCTGAAGTCTTTCCCCCTTTTTTGGGAGCCAACTCCTCCGCCATGGAGCCAATGACAGTGTTACTTTCAGCTTTCAGCCATGCTTGTTGTTGCTGTTCATAATTGTATGATGTCATCATAACAGCAAGTGGGAACGTTGCCATTATCACAATACGATATTTGTTAACATATTCAAAATTATACCAATATTATCTTGAACTACAGAATATGGCACACCTCTATGCAGAATTATTCAGAATGGGGACTGTTTCTCAGTGGGGTGGTGGCCCCCATTCAGCAGTGTGATAACAGAGCTAGAGTCTAACACACTATGATTTGTTTGCCACTCATTTATCATGTGACCTTTCTCTGCTATCATTAATACAGAGAGAGAGAGAGAAAAAGAGAGATGGACAGACATAAGGAGAGACAAAACCAAAGAAGCATACATTCAGAGATCCAGAAACAAAGGTCAAGTAAAGAGACAAACAAGGTAGGAAGGAGCTTTAGAGAGAACAGAGGGAGAGTGAAGAGAGAGAGAGAGTAAAATTGAGAGCGAGAGAGAGAGAGAGAGAGAGAGATAGCAGGGAAGGAGTAGAGAAGATTGCATTTCAGAATTACTGGCCAACACCTAACAATTTATGCCCTCATGCAGTGCTTGGCAGCAGCTGGAGCCTGCAAAGCCTGCGGTGAGTGTGCGTGTGCGTGTGTGTGTGTGTGTGTGTGTGTGTGTGTGTGTGTGTGTGTTTGTGTTTGTGTATTTCAGAGAGAGAGAGAGAGAGAGAGAGAGAG
>NW_023339650.1:8333251-8337389 GCF_004916995.1 Morone saxatilis
CCAATTGGCATTCGAGGGGTGTTTAGGAAGTATTTTCCGTTCAATGGTTTACATGGTAGGCTGCGAGCGTTTTTGCTGGTACACGCCCCGGGAGTTCAGCTGGAATAGTATGTTTGTCAGTATGTATTTTCGCCTTCCTTTGAGTTAATAATCTAGTATTTCTGGAAATAGAGAGAAATAATACACATATTACAAGAGTGCTGAACGGTCTGTATTTGATGATATATCCATCCATGTCTTACATCGTCCACACCGTCTATTCGCTCGAATGCCATCGTACGGGGCGGAGCTATTATCTGTTGGAGTGGGGTAGTAATTATTACTTCAGTAGAGTAACTACACGTGATGTTGGCTAGCGCTGAGATTTTGACAGGTACCTGGTTGGGAGGATGAGCTGCTTATTGCAGTGACCGCGAATGATGTGTAGCGAGTGTGCTTGGTGGTGTTAAGTGGACTTCGTTGCGCAGCCGAATCCCTGCACCTCCTTCTTCTGACTCGCGTCAGGCTGGCGCTGTCCCGGGGCAGGGATACAAGACAGACATAGACACAGATTGTAGTCGAGACAACGAAGGCTTGCCCACTGGTCTTGCTTGTTACCTCACTTCTCTTCGCCGTTGCATCATTGCCATTTACTGAGACCAAGATTACCCATCGCCTCTCCGCCATTTTGTTCAGATTCGCCAGAGATGGCTGTTCAGCGCGCAGTTGAGAAGCGACGGAACGAGGCGGTGTTTGCTGAATGAGCAGACTGGCCATTGACCTTCCTCCGGGAGTGGTTCGCGAGGTATTAGCTGCGCTGCGCGACGGTGCCTTCTCATGTCCGGGGCCATGGCGGGTTCCGCGTTATCATTCTAGCCACCATCGTACTGCCTCGGGGGCCGGTGACAGGGGGGACGTGTTTGTTAGCAGCCCGGTCGGGGTCCCGGCGCCTACAAGGTGGATGTCCGGCCTGCTGATGGACGGACGACGGGATTGGCAGAGTACAGATCGAGCACTCCGCCCCCATATCACGAGCTCGGACGCTGGCCGCCGCGCGGGGGGGGGGGGATGGGCGCCGGGGGTGCGCGGGGCTCCGGGTCGTGCTTTGCGGTGTGTGTGGGTGCCTGGGTGTGCGGTCGGGGGCAGCGCGGCCAGTCTTAGTTACCTATGTGTCTGTGGCTGCCAGCGCGCGGGGGTTACTGCACGTGCGGACGAGGGCGGACAGAAGGGAGACAAACTGCAGTCGCCGGATGCGTGAGGGCGGGAGAAGATGAGAAAACGATGGGGAGGCCTCTATTTGATGCAGTTAAATGGGCAAGTTTATGGTAGGGGAAGGCAGTGCTCGACATTCAGTAAGATCTTCCTTCTCCCTCCCAGCCTCCCCCGCCTCCTCCCACCCCGTTTCTTTCTATCGCACCCTCCCTCCCCACTTCCCCCACAGGCTTTCTCCTTTCTTCTTCTCCCCCTCATTCTCTCCCACTCTGTCACTCACCATCATTCCTCCCTTCTCTCCCATTTTTTCCCTGTCTCTCATCTGTCTTTCCTGACTCCCTCCCTTCCTCCTTCCGTCTCCTATGAGGGGACTGAGATTGTTGTGGACTGCAGCGATCAGACCAATAGGAGGCATAGGTAGACCACAGAAACACACGGACCACAGCACTGAGTGAGAGAGGGAAAGATGATACATATCCAACATTCAATATTTTATTTCTATGTTGCTCAAAGCTGCCAGCAGTACCGTTCAACACGGAGACAGGACAACACATTTAGGTTTACTTTTCAGCAATATATATTATAATACGCACAATGAGACCGGCTAACTAAAGCAAAACCGGTTGAGAATACAATTTGCAGAGCTGTATAAAAGAACATAGGTTCAAAAGCTGTAAAAGAAGCTATTTACACATTCCATAATGTAGCACTTACTGAGGAGCAGTTACGCTATTAAGAGAGACATAACAATAAACAAATTAAGACAATCCTAAAACTATTAGATTTTTATATCTCGTCAACTTAACTGTATTATTGTCATGAGGAGTATAGGAAAATATACGTCCAGTTTTTGAATACATTTATTTTATCTGCTAATCTGAGTTTATTGCTTATTTTGTTTTGTAAAAGGTCTAAAGCCAAGTGATTCACTGTGAATCTCAGAAGCGCTTCTGCTCTCACCTGAAGAAAGCTTCACATTGTATATTTTCCATATGTCGCTGCTGCTCTTGCAAAGTTAAAGTTCAGATCTATTCAATTTCATCCTCTCTCGCAACCTTGAATATGGATCCTTTCTATAGCCTCAGTTTGTGTTGACATTAAGTTTGCTGGAAAATAACCTTATCTGGTTGTCCAAGGGTATGTGTTCCTCTAATGTTGTTTATTTTTTCATTTTCAGCGGATAGGTTCCTTCACTTAGATGTTTATTTTAGATGAATTGATCAGTATATTTATCTTGGAAAGTAGTTTAGTTTGAGTACCACTCGTGTTTGTGTATGTATAGTTTTGTGGTGAGCTGCTTCTAAATGGTTCACCTTGGTAGTGCAGTAACTTTAGTGCAACAAGAGAAACTTCTTGCCCCTGCTGTACTCCGCTCCCGGTGAAGTGAAAAAAAAAACCATTCAAATTTAAAATGTCACAGTATCCCTTTAAGCATTCTGCATTATTTTCATTATAGTACTGTAAAACCCATGCATGGCTTCATGTACTGATTGAATCAATTTATTTCTGAATTAGCCTCCAAACCCAAACCCATGCGCACACCCGCACACACAAACACACACACACACCAGCTTCCATCACTTTCTCATCCTTTTGCCCTTCATACAGTACTTTCTCTCTTACTTTTATTCTCTTTACCTCTTTCTCTGACTCCCTCTCTCTTTCCCAGTCCACTGAGTTCTCTGGTAATCCCTCTCAATCATTACAGAGGCCCTTCACTCTTCGTGGGACTTTCTCACCCCTCGTTGCGCCCCAGACTTCCATCCATTTTCCCTCTCTCCCACTCCCTCTCTCAAACCGGCCTCAGCACGTCTTCTCTTTCCAATTCTAAGGTGGAAAACTAACAGAAATAACTTTTCTAACACGCTGCTTAAAATCTAAAATGGTCACATATTAGTTTTAGGCCCTTTGCCAAACTGCTTCAGAGTTACTAAGTAAGAAAAGTCTGAGAACTCACAAGAATAAATAGGAAATTATCGGTTAAACAGCTGCAGTTCTCAGGGTTACATCAGATACATATGTACAAACCGGGTATGTGTGTACCTGTTTGAAGATGCTTTTGCATAGGTAAAAGGCTTAAGAAAGCACATTACATTAGTAATATTCAACTGAGTTTCACTTTCATGCTAGGAACCATTTTGTCACACATTTTCAAACAGGGCATATCTTGTTTTGGAATGAAACTCTTCGAGCTCAGTGTTTCTACCTGCAGCAGCGACCGTCTGTAGTTTTCTCTGTCTGAGAGCCTAAAGCTGCAGCTTTACAAGTGAACCTGCCAGTGTGATCTCAGACTGGCTGCACCCTGGGGCAAGGCAGAGGAGACTATACGTGTGTACGAGTGAATACCGTATGTGTGTGTATGTGTACAGTGTGTTAGAGCTGGCACAACCACCCTTGAAAAGCGCTCTCGATACCCTTGATTCCATAGCTCAATATTATGATCTCTGAGATCTCTCTTATGCCGGGATGGAACTTATGGATTTCGGGCATTGGCCTTGCAACACTATTAGCCTGCTTTTTCTATACATTGTCCTTCAGCCTCTGAAGAAAAGGGGCTTTTTTTATTTTTTATTTTTACCCTGGCTATATGTTCACTACTATCTCCAATGTCAAAAGACTGTAAAGTTCTGATTCATTTCCACTAATAGCTTTTCTATTGAGCGAAAGCAACCAGCAATGCTTTCTCTGTGACCTCATGTTATGGTTTTTTAAAATTTCCTATGGCATCGCTATCATATTCGTTTAATATTTCCACAGGGACTAATTGCTTTGGTGTGATTTCCTCTACAGTTGATTATTTGGATTACTTTATTTCAGCTCCTACTCCCATGTGCCTTGATAGTCTGCACACACTGCATTAGTGTAATAATTTTACACTAATGCAGTCTGTTGAAAGTGAAATTACACAGGGAGGGGGTGAAGTCAGCACGCATACACACACACACAC
>NW_023339650.1:8337489-8344026 GCF_004916995.1 Morone saxatilis
CACACACACACACATACACCATCGCTGTTTATAAGATGTGAATGTGTCCAGAAGCAGAAACGCGTACAAACTTTTCACAGACCACAAACTCATTTTCATATTTCCCTTTTCTGCATAGCACATTAGCGTCTTTAGCACTATTTATGGAGCGCAACTTTAAGATGTCATCGTAAAGTAAGAAGCTGTGATTTTAAAGTTGACAAAGAGTTCCCTTTCATTCTAGTTAGGGGAAGGATGGCTTGATTGACAGAGAAACACTTGAAGGGCGATACAAAGATAGCTAGCTGGGACGGCTGGAGAGAGCGAGCGTCAGTTGCACTTGCTAATTAAAAGAGAAGCAGCTGTCTTTCTTTCTGTTTCTGTTATTCCCTTGTTCCTGGGAGTATTAATGTTTTATTCAGGAGAAACATAACTACAGATGAAATTAATAAAATCAGGCCCTGCCTTTCCCCTGCTATCTCTTGGGGGGGTGGGAAATTCAAACGCTCGTTTCTCCCGGCTTTGAAAGTGCAAACTCAAAGTGCTCCGTGTACTGTAGTTTTCATTTCTTCATTTCCTGCATATTAAGTTACTTTTCCCTTTTGTTTCAAAGCGCATTGCCCTGAAAATAAAGATCAATTTTTCAGTGTGAGAGGCTTTGGAATTAGAGCAGTGTTTTTCCACACTGGCAGAGTGATTTACTGTAGTTACTGCATTATTTTCATGGCATGTGTTGTCTGCACAGATTTGAAATTATTTTTTCCCCTCTCCCACAAAACGTTGTATCACAAATAACAGTGTGGAGCTTTTAGTCCTGTTTACGCAAGTCTCCACGAGATAGAGAGAGAGCAAGTGTGATTATATTTTATTACGCTGTGTCTGTGTTGCCGTATTAAGTGTGTTCGTACACTTTAGTTGATTGTGCGAGTGTGTACGTGTGCATGTGAGTGTGTTTCATTTGACTATACATCCAGGCCCTGGGAGTATTTGCCTGTCTGATCACCTCATGTGAGTCTAAGAAGGGAAGCCATGCGCGACTAACACGCACTTCAGAGTTGAACTAATTGTGTCATTTTTAACATGAATCTGTGCTTGCCCACATTTTATTCACTCTCTTTCCTCTCCCTCTCCCCTGAGCCACACAATGAATGCAGAGTGGAGGAGGCCCTTGCATCCATCCAACTCCGGAGGAATTTTCAATGCTGCATGCAGGTGCATCATTCATTTCCCCCCACTGTTGGTGCCTATGTGTGTGCGCGCACTCAAACGTCTACCTTTGTGAGGACCAAATCACGTCACAGTGATAATAAGATGAGAGAGAAACGTCTAAGATTTTTGTTGCCGCTTATTGTGACCAAGTTAATTGTGAAATATTTCTGAGGTAAAGTGTAGGGCTGAGGTCATTACTCAGGTTATGGTTAGAGTTAAGTGTGGCCTTCAGGTAAGGTATGAAAATAATGTTTGCGTTGGCTGTAATTCATTGGTTAAGCTTTGTGTTATGAGCCCTAAACTGACTTGCGACTTTACACATTTTAGCCCATTAAATAAAAGTCACATACTTGACAGTACAGCTGACAATTTTCCAAAGCATAACATAAGGTTTTAGACAAATTTCCTACCTTGGGAGGGAGCCACTGGTTTCAGTTCAAGCCAGTGTGGAATGAAAATCAACGTGCAGATTCTTGAGGCTTTCATAAGATAGGTAATCCATCACAGTGCAGATTTAGACACCTTTATTTATCATTGGATGATCATACAGTTGCAAGCAGGGATTGTTCTCCGTTGTTCAGCATCCTATTCTCGCTATTGCTTTACTATGCATAACATTGTGGTGGTGGGGTCCAAGTTTCCTTAAATGTACAGCTGTTGTATCACAGAATTAAAGGGAGCAGATAGTCAGCAAATGACCTAATATAATTTAATATATAAGTCTGTGTAACTCTACTTATTGTTTCTCTCTCTGGTTTTCCCTCTTGGTGAATGGATTAGATACCCATTTAATTGTATATGTGCTTGGAAACTAATATTAGCGCAAACTCAGTCATAACAGGTATGTAGCTAGAAAGACTTGATACTTTTTATTTGCAATATTTTTCTTTACATGTTCTGAGAGTGGAAAACCCACTCTTTATTTAGACAGTGCAAATGCAATACAGTGAAAAACTGGGGGAAATTTTTTTTTTGATCCAGTGGAGGGTACACTCGTGTTTCCAGACATAGAAGACATTACTGTCCAACTATTTATTGGCACACACTGACACATTTCAGTAATGTGTATCATCTACAAACTCACTCATCCCATTCTAGAAACAGCTGAGTAAGTCCACCTTCTGTATGTCAGGACTATAAACTCCCACATTTGTTGTTGCTAATAACAGATACTCTTCCCTGTGTACAGTTCCCCAGACAGATGGGGCTTTTGTAATTTCTGCATATTTTAAGTGTGAGGATACATATGTATTTACACAGTAGTGTCAGCTGACTCAGTTTATACAGCGTCCCCCAGTGACGTACCGCTTTACAATTATAGCACACATGGGAGCTGCTCAACACAACCACAGTTCACTTAACAGTTTCACTACAGCAGTTCGGGTTTAGATGCCTTGCTCAGGAGCAACAGTGACAGAATTACACATTCATATTTTGAAAATGCACCAAAATGGTGGCATAAAGGGAGAAAAGCAGCAGTAATTGAACAGCATACTGTTTCACCGTTGTTTGAATCTAAGTACATCTGAGTGTGTGAAGCCATTCTTCACACCGGAGTGAGTACTGAGGCTTTTTAATGGCAGTCTCTGTCTCTTAGCCCTGTGATCTCTCACTCCACTCAGCCAAAGCCACAGAACCTTAATGGACTTCCTACTGCACAAATAATGAGATAAGTTAAGGCGCTACGGAGAGCAAGACGAAGATGTAAAAACAAAGAGAGGGAAAGGTGCTCAGGGCTGAGCGATTACATGCCAAATGCAGATTCTGGTATTTAGGGCTAGGAACAAACACAGGCACACGGCCGAATCCACACACACACACTGCATACCTTTACCACCTAACAGCAAGGCTCACACACACACACACACGCACACGCACACACATTCACTCACATTCACTCTCACACACACACTTGAGCCGAGGCAGTGCTGTCTGGTTGATCAATAGTTTCCTGTGCTGGGGAGGGGTGATGACTGCAGACAGAAGTCAAAGCCCTGAGGACCAGAGGGTGACACCCCTTATCAACTGAGCAAGGTGAAATGTCAAACACTGGATCGGGAGCTCTCTCTTTCTCACTCTCTCTCTCTCTCTCTCTCTCTGCCTGTGAATCCCCCCCTCTCTTTTTTTTCTATGAGAAACTCTCAGTTTCCGCCTCATTTTCTCTCTCTCCGATTTTGATTGTCTTTCTGAACTTCTTTCTCCACATCTCTCAGGCATTTTTTTCCTCCGAGTTCCCATCTCTCTCTTTCTCTTTGTCATTCTCTCTGACTCTTAATCTCTGTATTTCTGAACACTAACCCCGCTCTCCTACTCTCACTGAGCCAGTTTTTCAACCTTTCTCTTTTTAATTCCCGGTTTCCGTATAGCTCGTCATTGCTATCTGATTCTGTTAATAACAGCCTCACCCCTTTCTATCATCCATCTGTTTCTCATTGTTTTCTCAACAACACTGTTTTGCTCCATCCTCTCCACAACCCCTCTATTTTCTCTCCCTCTCTCCGATACTTTTATGTACAATTGTTCCCAACTATTTTTACTTTGACACAGTAACCGCACAGCCGCAGAACAGCCTATTGAGCAGAACATAGATATAAATATGAATTTGAATATGGCGACAATGTTTGTGGGGGTGTTTCTGTGCTAATCTGGCTTATATGCACTCTGCATGTCTTACACCCTGTCCATTTCCATGGCCCTGAGCTTAATAACAACACTGTAGGATTAGTGCAGGGTGACTTCACACAATACAAAAAAAAGAAAGAAAGAAAGAAAAAAAAAAATGGCAGTCTCTCTCAGATGCAAACACTGTAGGCAGCAGCAATGCAGACACATGTTTATGTAGGAAGTTCAGTTTAGCAGCAGGTTTATTGAATTTGAAACAAACACTGTAATAGATCATTTAAAAGAAAAGAAAGCTAAAAGTTAAGAAAAAAGAAAGAAATTAAGACACAGAACCAAATTCGCCCGGCCGTTCTGTTTTATCCACGGTTGGTAAACATCTCCTCAGTATCACACCACCACAAACACATCTTCTCTTTCTGACCACTGCATAACATTTGGTATTAATTCCTCATCTGGCAAAAGGATTATCATCCTCAGATTGGATTTATGATCTCAGTGCTCAGGCAGGTTTATCCAGCCACCATATGTAGAATTATCATTAGAGCTATAATCCCCCGCAGACCACTCACACACACAAAAACACATACACACCCTCTAGAGTTAAACTGCTCCAGAGATGGGGGGGAGAGCGATTGGCAGTTAGTGAGTCCTCTGTATTTTTCTATCAGTCAAAACACATTCCCCTGCATGTACATGGTTTGTTTTTGCTTGGTCAGTCCGGTGATGGTGATATGAAAACATAAAAACAATGAGATAAACAGGGGGGAGCGGAAATACTGGATGTTATTTGAAGAGATGAAATGGGATTGGCTGAGAAATGATATTAGTGAAGGGAGAGAGGCTATATTGTTCTTACTATATCCTTTGTTATCTAATTCTGCGTGCTTTTCTGTGTTTTTTTTCTCATTCACTCACTCACTCTGACTTGGTTTACCCACTCCCTCCGACCTCCATTACTCAGCTCATGATTCATTCACTCACTCTCTCACCCATTTACCCAGTCCCTGCCTCATTCGCTCCCAACTCCCTTGTATTTTCCCAAACTCTGAGGCAACATCACATCTCGAGCCAATTCAAAACACCTGAATGCTTCCAGAGAGAATTTCAAGGCGGTATTACATTGATTTCACCTCATGAATGTGGCAGTCCACTTTGGTTTTTTTTTTGTTTGTTTCCCCCACTGTTATTGTAGCATCTGCCTTTAGGCCATTTGGTGTAATTTTGGTAATGCCTTAAATGCAGAGGTGAGGTGCATTACTACCTGATGGTTCATCAACAACTGATCAGCGGGGGCTTGGATGTCACATGGTTAATTATATATAAACAGTAGCACCTCCCTGGGCCAATCAGTGTAATTTTGATACCAGAAAATACCGTCGAGATGCATCATGCTCCCAACATTTTGTCAAAATATGATCAGCTGTAACAGTTGGGGAAAAAAAGAAGCTGGTATAGACTTGAAGGAAGTGAAATCGATACAAGTTCAAGGCTTTCACCTGAATTCAACTGGTCAATCTATTTCAATGAAAGAACACCTGTTTCTAATCTTTCGTGCAGTGAGTGCACATCATTACTGATTCATAGTCCCCACCATCCTCTCTGCCTGATAAGTCATCACCGTCACCCCCTCCTCTCCCTCTGTGACTCCCCCAGGCTTCCCCGTCTCTAATCAAGGCCTAATGAGCCTAATTGGTCGTTAAAACATGCCAAAGTATGACACAGCCGTGCTACAGCGTCTGCCATATGGTCGGGGTTGGCCTGAGGCCCCCAAGCTGCCAACTGTTCCCCGTCACTGCCTGAACTGTGCTGCGTGAATGACAGCGGCTGCGATAGGAGTTTCTCTCCTGTTGATGATTCAGCACTCAACACGGTGCTGAATGGAACAGAGGACAAGAAAAAAGTGTGTGTGTGTGCGCGCGTGTATATAGATGTGCGTGTTGACTGTTGACTGACCGAATCACTTTCTCCATGTTGGCATTCAGAACTTGCCCTTCAAGTTGTAGACATTTAGGTGGAGGTGAATAGAACTTCTAAATGTTTGTATTCCACTTTAAATGCTGCCAAAACACTAAATATAGTGTAAAGCTAATAGCTAACTAATCTCTCTCTCTCTTTTTAAATCATCTAGTCACATTACTAAAACAGTATACAATTTTCCAGGTCTCAAGGTGACTTCTTCATACTGCCTATTTTTTCTGACTGTCTAAAACACAAAGATATTTAATTTACAATTTAATATAACAAAAAAAGCATCACATTCTCACATTTTAAGAGCTGGAGCCAGTGAATGATTTAAGCTTTACAAATTACTTAAAGGTCCAGTGTGTAACATTTAGAGGTCTGCAACTACACCTCTACAATTACAATTGCAACACAAAAATAACTCACAAGGATATGAAAAACATGTGACTTTTTTTTTATTTGAGAGTTTTTCATTGTTCTTTTACCTTCAGACTATATTCTATCCTCTCCCAGTGACCCTTGCTCCAGGGCAGACAAATGAGTAGTAATATTATATTTAGTATTATTTAGACATCCTATTGCCATCAGTGTGATGTGAGCTGCATCAGTAATGTGTTGACTTCACAGTGCTGCATGGCCCACTAATTAATTTGCCTCTATAAACTAAGAGTTGTGAGGCCTGCTGCCCTCAGCCAATTTACTCATGACCTTAATACGACCCAAGCACAGCGCTACGTGGCTGGGTTTTAGTGTGTGTGTGTGTGT
>NW_023339650.1:8344044-8349509 GCF_004916995.1 Morone saxatilis
TGTGTATGTGTAAAGAGGTTAAGCATATTTTACCAAAACAAGGAAGCCCAACATCTAACAAGAACTGATTATGTAAATGATGTGTTGGCAGCTTCGTTACCACTGGGGTTTGAAGTGTGTGTGTGTGTGTGTGTGTGAGAGAGAGAGTGTGTATCATGCAATCAGACTTGAATTGATCCCATCTCTCCAACATTGAAAAGGAGTCCGTCCAGTTTTTTGGTCACCATCACTACAATGATGGACGGTGCAATTATTTATTTGATGCTGAAGTTCAAATAAGAGCAAACATTTCATCTAATTCTGACTGCACCTAGATAATAATCTAAATCTCTTAAACTAAAGACACATGGACACAATAAAGTTGATTGGTGATCAGACAGGTCTGACAAGCCAACGGTTTAACTAGATTATTGGAGCCCAAAAGCTAGAGCACCTGTAATAATCCTTAAAAATCTGAGACAACTAGAGCAAATAGATTAGGTCGAAGTTGAGCTGGGAATTTGGTCTGTAACCTGCTGTGGATGTTAATGACACAAAGGTACTGTAATTATTTAGCTGCTTTCTCTTCCAGATAGGTTTTACTAATCAGGTGGTTTGTTTGAAATCTGTACGACCATCTGTTTGACTGTTTGTCTGTTCTTGCCCTAATAATCATATTTTGAGTGATTATGTTCCAACATCACAGTAATTGAGTTGGCGAGTAGTGCGTTATTACAAATAGAAATCATAGCCAAACATGCAAAACTAAGACTCAAGTTGCAATAAACCGGATTCATCCTTCAATGCTTCTGTCACAGGCGTAAAGTCTTATTTTGCAAATAAATCCCTCAACACTTGCCTTCATTACACCATCCTCACCCCCTCCTCCCTTCTTCCCTCGTTCTCCTTATTCCCTTACCTCTCCTTTTCCAACTGATGTCTTCATCAGTGATAATTCTGGGTCCATGCAGAGTGCGGCCGATTTCCCTGCCAGTAGATTTAAGCTGATTGAAGGCAGCCAGCGCCTGTCAATACCTCTTGCTTGTATTTGCCTGCGTCCCGCCTGCCTCCAACACAGCTGATTATTGGAGACCTCTCATAGCAGTATTGAGCTGCTGTCCCCACTCTTGTTACCTAGCTGATAGTTTCATTGTTTATATGCAGATGGAGGTGGGCTATTGAACAACCAAGACACTCGCCCCTAATGGTAAACAAACAATCGGAGTGGCGTGCGGAGAGAAAGTGAGGTCAATAGAGTTGATTAATACACGTAAGGGGACACATTATGGACATTGCGATCTATATTTTCTGCTGGTCACATCCTCAGAGATATTCAGATGAAAGCTCTAGTGAAAGAGGGAGGAAATGTAGGGGATAGTCGTGAAGAGAAGTGGATACCCATGAAAGGAAAGAACCAGTTTTGCTTAAGATTGCTGTTGAAATCAGTAAACTTACATAGAACATCCATGTTATATACCTATATGGTTTTTTGGGCTGTAATTATGTTAAATGCACTGACTGTGATTTTATGCATTCTTATTACTTCTATGACAGCAACATAAGAACTTAATGAAGCAAAGAGGTTCTGTGACATTTACTTTGCACTAGCAGTTCACTGTTGGTCCAGATGTTTTTCCATTATGGCTACAGCTGTGTTCTTAGGTTCATACTGTGTTCTACAATGCACTGTTTCCTGGACTGGTGTTACATATGCCTCTTTTCACTAACCACTTTCTTTAAGAGCTTTCAGTAATTGTCAATGTCCCTCTCCGGTTATTTTTCTGCCATCATTCTCCTCTTTTTCTTTGCCCTCTTTTTCACCTCAATTCCTATTCTGAAAATCTTTTAATTTGATTCATATGTTTGTGTTCACTTCTGATGACGTGACAACTTGAGTGAAGTTTCCCAGAGAAGCACACAGACATCTTTTGTGTCAGAATATATGAAGGCTACCCAACAATGCTGGCCTACTCAAAACCATATGTCTTCTTGCAAACTTAACGCCCCCCCCCCCCCCCCTCCCCAAAAAATAAGTGAAAAATTGGAATTATTCCTTTTTTGATATCTGGCCCTGTCTTACAGAAGTTCAAGCAAATGTGAATGAATGGAGCAGCAGTCTCATCTGTGATGTGTAAAGTTTGAAAAACATACACTTCTCTTTTCCACCTTGAAAGGCCTGGGTACAGGCTGACCCATACATCAAAATATATCAAAGAAAGTCTTTTGATGGAACTTTAAAGTGAAAGGAGCCGTGTGATTGAGCAAGTGATGTACTGAAACTTAAAAACATAGTTCAACTGATGTTTCAATGCCTTAGAGTTTAGTCCTCAAAAGCCAGGAAGAAAGCATGAAACCATGCAATCTGTCTGTAAGCTTATGGCTTACATAAACCCAATTAAAAACTGAGATTTCTGTGGTTTTATGTGTTTTGTCTGGTTCTTTTGTGTGGCACTTGACTCACTGTGGGTCAGAGGTTTAGTTTACACAAAGGCACAATTGAGCTACATACGGATGCCTGGAGAGGAAAAGTAATTTTTTTGAACTCCAGTGGAAGAAATTGAGTGCTTCGAGTGATACAAAAATAGTTCCTTTAAATTATATCTTGTTTATTTCCATTTAATTCCACTCTGAAATTCTCTTTTTTTTTTTTTACTTAAAGCTTAAAACAGTTTGATATGGAAAGAAAATGCACATGGATTACTAACTCACCAATCGGTGAGCAATAAATACAGTCCTTTTGAAATATTATTGTTCATTATTGTTTATCTTAATCTGTACACACATACACAATTTCCTCTCATAGAATCTATGCCCATGTTTCAGGGATATCATGAGAACTGATACTTCAGTTCCAAGTCGATACCAGTGGTTTCTCCGCAGTACCGTAGATACTGAGAGTGCAATTCTCCCGGACCTGATGCAATGACGGTGCAGCATATACTCCTACAAATATTCCAGTCTTAATGTAATCCGTGCAAAACATGTACAGACGAGGAATATAAACATTCAGAAGAATCCAGGTAATCCAAGTATTATATATGCTATATTAGTATTAATATATTATGTAGGAAAACATTAAGGAACAACGTGCTTTTTTTCTGAATGCAATGCAGAGCTATTCACCTGTATTATTACGGAAAATACAAGTACTGGATCAAGACTCAGAATCAGAAGATACTCGATATTAAATGTGGATTGGAGGCAAAAAAAGCTTTGATTAGGACATTTTTAACGTAGTGTCAAATTGGTATCGAGACTCGTTGAATTTCTCTGGTATTGCTATCCACTACTACATTTCTGGTATTGTGACTTCGCTACCATGTTTACAGCTTTGGTATTAGTGGTTATGTGTATATGTGGCCTATAAATGTGAATGTATGAGTAAAAGCAGTAAGACAGGCAAGAGAGTTCACCTTGGCCGTAAATAAAACATCCATCAGCTCTCTCAGGAATAAAGCTCATGTCTGGTGAACGCTGAAAGGTTAAACCCTGTAAAAAGGTTAAACCTTGAAAGAATTATTTTCATTACTTTTCAGCCATTCCAATCACCCTCTCCCCTTATGGGAATCAGTGGATTAGTCCTTCAGTTGTATGCTTTGTTTTTCTTATTGCTCCAATATCACCTCATGCAACTGAGTTTTTCACACAGGCTGCTGAATCACAGTGGAAAACAAAGTAGCGTATACATGCAGGCCATACATGCAGGGTGCAATTAACTTTCACTTAAGTGATGGAACCACTTACTGTACAGCAGCTCTGTACACTGGGATGCCTTTTAACATTTCAAAGTTAATAACTGTTGCCATTTTTAAAGTCCACTGACAGCTGAGATGCTTTTTTCCACGCTGTATCTGTATGCTAAATAAGGTCAAGACGTCAACCACAAAACAATAAATTTTCTTGACAACATAGGGGGAGTTCAGAGACCAGTGCTGTGGCCAGAATTCAAATTGTATTCAAACATCAAAGCATGGAAAAAAAAAAAAAAGGAATTGCACTAAAGCTCTCATCCGCTGACCTCATTTCAAGCCATCGAGTTGTTTACTGTATGTGGTCCATTTTACATCTTTAACCTCAGGCTTACATCATGGATAAAACCAAATTGCTCTTGATCATCTCCCTCTGATAATTAGTTCTGTTCTGAGTACAGTTTACCACTTTTACATCATAAGCTTTTTTTGGGCATCATTAATGCTTTTAAGTTATGAAAGTGCTCAACAACATCGCTAATGCAGCCCTCATCTATTTGTTTGTTCGCCAGAGATGCACGAGTCAATTAATCCGAACAATAAAAACAAAACCCCCATTTAACTCGTTAACCCTCCACAGCCTGCTGTGATGTTCTCAGTGCCACATTTCCGTTTTCATTTGGCTCATTACTGCCTAAGTGGTGCCACAAATGGTCAGAATGATGTCACTGATTTGAATGAAGACCATGGGAGTGATTGGTTTAAATGCCTCTGTGTAATTGAATCGTGTTAGCTAGATATGCAATTGAATTATGTTTACTTCACTGGATGGGCTTGTGTACGGAGTGTACTGTGTGTGTACTAGGGGAAAGGAGGGGGGAGAGAGAAGGTTCAATAGAGAAAGTTCAGCATCAACTTCATAACAGCGCCAAGCAATTAAAACCAAAATTGAGGAAATCAAAGGTCAGCTCACCCAAATTACACAATTTCTCACTTACTTCTAGTGGTATTCAACCATGCAGCTAGTTTAGGTTTTATTTGCCTGGGATATGAGATCTCCTGCCCCAGTACAGTGAATGGAACTTTATTTGTGGTTTTCACAACATTGAAAAATGACATTAAAAAATTGAAAGAGTTTGGTAGAAGCATGCTTTCTGTGTATTATACAGAATAACAAGAACGCTGTTCACAGAAAACATTTTTTTTTTTAAATGTTCAGTGCTTAGACTTTGTGTGTTTGTGTTAGTTCAATGTTTAGACCACTACAAATAAAAAGTTAGAGTCTGAGGGAGAGGGGGAAAAATATCTGTACAGAATCATACATATACAGCTGGACATAAATGCATAGTTGGAGATTCATTCTTCAGGTCGACCCCCTCATACTCTTTCTTGCCCACACAGGATCGCACAACTCAGCATACACACGTGCGTGGTGTGCTATCTGACTTGGCAGACCCCTAACTGTGACCAATTGGTGTGTGTAGAGTGTGGCCAGTGGGATTATCTGAAGACACAAGCTCCATCTCCCCTGGTTTCCATACTGTCGTTTCAGTCAGTCATTAGAATAACAATAACCACAATGCATGCGCCACCGTAAGCTGACATCCATCCAATAAGCTGTAGCTGCAGGGGTGAGGTCAGAAGATACAAGTGTGCGTCTGTTTGTGCGTACATATGTGTGTGTGTGTGTTTGTCTCTGGCAAAGAATAGAATGATGTTATTCACATCCATCTTTGTCTTTGTTGACTATAATCTTCTATAACACCAACAATAGTCTCCGTGTGTGTGTGTGTGTGT
>NW_023339650.1:8349526-8354209 GCF_004916995.1 Morone saxatilis
TGTGTGTGTGTCACACTCTAATGATGCAGCAGTGATGATGGCGGCGCGTGGCGTCCCTATCATGTGGCGAAAAATTGATTAGCTAAGGGTCACACACACAGCAGAGCCCGAAGCGGGTCTGTTTGTGTGTGTATATCTCTGTGCATAAATGTGTACGTGCTGGTGTGTTTGAGTGTTTTTGTGAGTGCGTCCGTTTGTGTGCGTGTGTATAAATGTGTGTGTCGTCAGACCTCCTAAGCTGAATATTGATGTATTGATCAGGCGCTTGTGTTGCTTAAAGCCATTTGCTCCTAGGGGAGTCCTTCTAACACACACACACACACACATACACAGACACACACACGGACCATGGCTATTGACAACTGTGTCATCTTTTCTATGGGAACAATTGCTGACAACCGGCGTTGTTTCTCGTCATATTGTGTCATTGTCTTATCGGACAGTAGCAGAGTGCTGCTACAAAGCACACCTGCCACACGTCCATTCACTGGGATGCTAATGCGAGCTCAAGAACATAATAC
Organism: Morone saxatilis; assembly: GCF_004916995.1. NCBI lineage: Eukaryota > Metazoa > Chordata > Actinopteri > Moronidae > Morone > Morone saxatilis. Next base: position 8,350,048 of record NW_023339650.1, read on the forward strand.
CATTATGGAACATAATAGCCTTATGGCCCACCTATTGGCCTTCTACATGTGCCACTGTATTGTTATAATGAAGGCATATCCCAGATGTGTTTTTTCAGTGAAAAAGGAAAAGAAGACGTGTCAACAAAAGTCTAGAGAATGAAAAGAACCTTGAACCTAGTCACGACACCTGGTATAGGCTTTTGTGTAAAAACGAAGCACAAGTTTCAGAAATTACAAGGTAGGGGTGCCAGGTGGCCTTGTCTAGCTGATAATCCTCTCTCACTCCACATTTTCTGCCTATATCTCAAAATAAATTCAATTACAAAGTAAATCCAAGTTTGTATTATAAGTATTTATATTCTTTGAACATGCAGTTCTAATTGCTTAACTTTTACAAAAAAGACCTACTAAAATGCTGCAAAATGCCAACATAAACTAAAAGGTCAACCAAATGGCACAAACTGAGCATGCGAACTCAATTTGCAGAGTTTTCTTTTGACTTTTGTAGCATCATATTAATGGAAATATCAGTGGAGCTAAATGGAGTGAGCAGAATTTGTAAAGTTGTTTTCAACTTAAGAGATGGGTCACAAAATAAAAGAAAAACCTTAATGAATGGAGAAACCCAATGAATGCATGCTCCCATAGGGCATGAGAGGTCACTGAATGGTGAAAAGCTCATGTCTCAGTATTAAAATTGTGTGCATCACAGTCACCAGATCTCCAACCACCAATAGTTAGGAAGATTTTGGACAAATTTGTTAGGCAGCCAGCGCTAACCATCACCATCAAAACACCAAATGAGTAAATATAGGAAGTATTGTCAGTAATGGTAGCTGGGCATGGCCCAACACCTTACCAAACTTCATGTTTTTATGTCAGTTTGTTACCCATCTGCAGTTTCCTTAAGCTTTTCCCATACAGACTCTGCAACCGAGATTAGAAACTAGCTAATATGATGTTGGAATGGAAATATGTGGTTGCTGTAATTGTGTAATCTTTAAAAAACGTAATTGTCTCATAGTCAATGGGACACTTTGGGAGCTGAGATACATTTATTGCCATAAAAAAATAAAGAGAAACTTGCTAATGAGAATTTGAACATAAGTGTTTGCCTATAAGCACACGAGCGAAACTCTGGAAGCATTGCCGTCCAAATTGCTCGCAGTAATCAAGCATCGCAGTATAAAAACAGTTAAAAGAAATCAATGATTTTTAATAAGATCAGAAACAATCTCTTAAAACACAACATCAATCACACTCTGTCATTTCTGCCTGCCTCTGTGTGTATGCGTGTATGCGTGTATGTGTGTGTGTTCATATGGACTGCCATCTAGATGAATAACCACCGAACAGTGCAATGATTCAGAATCATATGCACTTTATCAATCAAGCAGTGTCTGAGAGGCACAAATGCAATTAGCTAATGTGTTTGCCTAAACTCATCAGAGGATGCAATTAGCAAGGGGAAACAGATAACCTTGCATCATCTATCAGAGAGGTGGAAGCAAAGGCACAGCAGGAGGAGGAGTAGGAGGAAGGAGAGGTGAGGAAGGGGGAGGGAGGGCAGGGGAGGTGACAGGAAAGAGAAGAATTTGTAATGCAAAAGACATAATCTGTGAACAGGACAAAAGAATAAACTTTGCTGACTGAGAGAGGTCTTATCTATTGCACCTAACAATTCGTCTCCCACCCTCGGCCTCCTCCCCCCTCTCCCCTCTCTGTCTCTCTTTTTCTAATTACAACAGATGGCATTGAAGTGGCAGCCGGAGCATATTTCATCAGGAGGGAATAAAAGCAATTAGACATTCAATTTGGAGTGTAATTAATCCTACATTAAAGCCTTCATTAGTGATCGCTCGTTAGTGAAACATGCCTCTCTGAGAGGCCCAATAATAGCCCTCTTCGTCAGGGGATCAGCGCTAAGAGGGAAATCAAACAAGGTTAAACAAAAGCCATTGTTCCATTGGCGGAGAGACGAAGACAAATGAGGTGGTTAGACTGGGGTTCGACTCACTGTTTTACACACATTTCCAACTCAAAGCTGTTTTTCTGGTTAGAGGTCTTAACTGTTAAAACTCTGGCTTAATGTGATTGGCTCCTAAGTCAGTGCTTCAGCACTTGAGTTCCCTCTTAGGCCTGGATCACACTTAATGAATTTGATTGCGGTACTGGCTGATCAAAGTTCATTCATTCCAAGTGAGGGAATCTGTTCCTGCCACATCATCCTCTTGCAGACACATTGCTTTACAATGGAGATTTTCCGTACACATTATTTAGTTTTTGATGTGTCTTTGAAATTTTAATCCACAAGATCCTTTTGTTTTTTTTTATACAGTTTGGTGACATCTTGGTTGTCAAGCAGTCATTGCTTTGCAATCATATCCATGGCCAGTGCTGTGACAGCTTTACCTCTGGGATTTCTGTTGAGTAGAGTTCTGTTGAGTTTGAGTTTCTGTAGGTTGTGCTCTTTAGTGTCTTCTCAGGCATGATGGCTGTCGCTGCTGAAATGAACCACTCATTTCTACCTCTGTGTACTCCAAACAAACCAAAACTATTTATTTCCAAATACTTCTCACAACCTTTGATGACAATTTCATTGAATGTATTAATAGTGGTAAAGTACTTTAGTAGGTGGTTGCAATTAAACAAGCAGGAGAAGGCGATGTGGATGAGTTTTAGGTCAGGTTTTATGTAATCAGAATCAGCTTTTCTGGCCAAGTATGTTAACACATACAAGGAATTTGACTCAACATAACATACTTGTGTGAAGTGCAGAGAACAGATTTATAGTAAATTCAAACATGCAGCTAAACAAGGATATCCAGCTAAACTAGTTTAGACAACTTCAACATAAAGCTACTATATGCAAGAGCTGAACAAACTGTATCATAACATCAGTATATATCTTGATTTAATACAGTTTCTAGAAAATCCAGCAAATTAAATATCTGACAAAACAAAGTACTTTATGATGTTGGTGCAAAAACTATTATAAAAAGACAGATTTCTATTTATTTATTTATTATGTATCGACATATTGCCCAAACCTATAAACCTATTGACCCAACTGTAGCATGGCAATCACAGATTTTTTTCATCTTTTGGATTTTACCTTTTAAATATGATGCCAGAGTCCGGTTGGAGCATATTTTGAAGCAGACCTAGACCTATCTTGTCTTTGGCTATTTTCATGCTGATATATTTTTGTTTATGTATTTTTCCGTCCATGGCACCTTCTAAAATGTCTTAAGCCCCATACAGTACACCCGAGTGAGCTCAGCCAATCATGACAACACATCTATAACTGTACAAATAAATTATACAACCACATCATGTGAAGGTAGTAAAAGTCGACACTGAGATGTTTTTAAACTCAACAGCACAAAACCATTACAACCTGAGAACAAACAGTTAATCCCACTGTATCTCTTCCACTTTATTTGCTATAAATAGTTTTCTTTTTTAAAATGTTTTCACCAGGTTTGGTCAAGGCTGTTGTAGTATAGCTGCCATTTATACACTTGCACAGGTAGGAAGAGGAGTTAGTTACAGCCTGTATCTCTCCCACACAGACACTGCTGTCAGAGCGTGAAGCATCTTAAACGCAAGTTCTTTTATGTTCCCTCGGAGGTTGTTAAGGTTGGGGTTATACCTGTAAACAGCACTTTTTTTTATTATGGTTAAATTATAGTGTCATAGTGTGTAGCACATAAAACAGGCATGGTTTTGTCTTTCCAACACAAGTGCTTATTTCCATAAAATGTTAGCATGCGTATCCCTTTTGTGGGTAGAAACAAACAAAAAAAAAAATATAACTAACAGTTCCAGGTTTGTGATGGCTCATAATAATGATAACAAATAACTAGAGGGATAGTGACGTAAACAAAACGTATAAACACCTAGATGCAACCCAAGCCAAACATCCCAGACCCACACACATCAAGCAATGTGATGGTCCGATATGATGAAACCAGTTGAAACATGCTTCAGGTATACTGTATCCAGTTGCACGCATGTGTCGTTTTGTGTGCTCGGTGCTTCTGTGCGTCCCCAAGAGGGGATTCAAATCCAACTCTGATCTCAGCGAGGAGAGTCAGGTGAAGTGTGGCAACAAGGAAGAGAGTACCCACATGCAAAATTGACGTGAGGAGGTGAGGAAAGAGGGAAGAACGAGGTG
>NW_023339650.1:8354309-8354873 GCF_004916995.1 Morone saxatilis
GGGGGGGGGGGGGGGGATGAGAGGATGAATAAAACAGAGTCTGTCTCAGACTGGGGGGTGCCTTCAAGAATTCTAAGACTTCATTTACTCTAGAGGACGGTTTGTGTGTGTGAGTGTGCAAATGTGCACACAAGTGTATTATCCCCATGCATCTGAGAGTTTGTGTGTGTGTGTGTGTGTGCTGTCCGTGCACATAAGAGTAATACAATATCCTTACAGAGGGCACTGCTTGCCGTGCCTGCTGCCCGAGACACACAACCACGATGAGCAGATGAAAAATGAATTAAAGAACAACAGAAGAAAGGGAGAAAGGCAGAATAAACAATGAGAAAGAGCTGTGGCTCCAAATAGTCGTATGGCTAGTGCAAATGTGTGTGTGGGTATATGGATGTGTGTGTGTGTGTGTGTGTGTGTGCTCCCACATGAGGGATGTCTTTATTTTATGATTTACACTATGCCCTACTTTTAAATGTATTTTCATCCTTAGAGTGTGTGTGTGTCCATTGAATATTTAGTGCTTTTGTCCTGACAGCGGCTATGTGAAGGACTGCTCTCTCACAAAAG
>NW_023339650.1:8354902-8355286 GCF_004916995.1 Morone saxatilis
AGTCAGGCAAAGAAAGTTAGCAGCTCAGCTAAATTAAGAAATGGAAAGTAATATTATAATGCACAAAACAATTTATGTGTAATCAAATCACCTTGGTGCAAAATACTGGAATTCAGTTGAACCCAGTAAGATTGTGTTGAGATTGTACATCCCTTAGCTACAAATGTGTGATTAGATCTCTTCTTTGCATTGTAAAGAAGAAATGTATTGCACAATACCATGACAGAAAGCAGTGTGAAAGTTTTAAAAAAGTCTGTATGTGTGTGAAAATATTTAGTTTGTTCACATCTGTATTTGTAAAAGAGTCCAGCGGGGTTTGTTGATGGATGGACACAGTGATGGGAGGAAATTAAAATGATTTATATGTGTGTGTGTTTGTGTTTG
>NW_023339650.1:8355318-8365956 GCF_004916995.1 Morone saxatilis
GTGTGTGCGCGTGTGTGTGAGAGAGACATTTTTGTGAGATCATAAAGCCCCAGACATCACAACAGAGTAATTAGAGCATTATTTTTTGGGCAAAAAAAACAAAACAACGTGTCGTAGGAATCTGTTTCTTTGTCTGTCTGTCTCCCTCTCCCTCTCCATTCCTGCCTGTTTCGTAGCAGCAAGGATTTAGGAGGATGCACAGTTTGTCATTTGGCCAGTGAGACAGATACTAAGAGTTTTGGCTGTGACTTATTTGAGCTAATGGTCCAGAACATTGTGAGCACCCCCACACCCAGAGGCAATTTCGTAGGCGCACTGGGCCGGTACAAATGGCCCATGGTATACCTCCATGGTCAACACACACATGCCAGGCCCACACACGTGCACACATCAGCATGCACATACACTCGCTCGCACATGTACACACACGCAAAGCACTCACAAATTCACACCTCTCTCCGTACCCGCCATCTATCCTGCATGTCCTGGCTGTTCTGGCCAATGTTAAAATCGTGATAAATTCCACATATAGCTGCATATAAACAAAGGAGAAGGAGAAGTAATAAGACTGTCAGACACAGGTTGAGACAGTGTGAGATACATATAATGAAAAGGAGATACGAGAAACATACAGAGGAAGAGAGAGATGGACAAGCATATCAAGAGAAAGGAAATGAATACGAAAGGGAAGGTGAGATGAAGGCTGGCGCAAGGCAGCCAAACAGAGTCAGGTCTGGTGAAGTGGAAGAAACTTCTAGAAGAAGAAACGGTGAGTATCTGTGATTAGACTGTCTGACTACATTTCTGCAGTGATATTGTGGCGGAGAAGCCCTCTAATTCCCTTTGAAAAGTCCACTCCAGACTAGACACTTCAACACAACATTTAGACTGTCTGAACTCTCAGCAAGAGACCGGAGTGACTGGTCAATTATATCCCCCTGGGGAGGACATACAAATCAAGCTTTGGCATTAAGTACACCAACACACGCTGACATGAGCGCATGGACACATCCAAACACATGGACACACGTTGCACACACAGACACAAACATACGCAGAAGCACATTTTCCCCTTTCTTTCAAAGCAGCGCATATGTGTACACATGGAGTACACACAAGAAACAACAAGCAGCCAAGTAAAGAAAAAAACTAGTTTTAAAAGCCAGGCTTTAGTTAACCAGTTGGTTCAGGTTCAGGCCATTCCGTAAATTTACCTATCAGCAATTCACAATACTTAAGACAAGTATTTAAAGAAAGTGTCCATCCTAACAGCCACGTAGTGACACGTGTAAGGGCTCTATTTGTGTAAATCAATCCAGTGCCCATAGTAACAGACACACAGACTTTACATGTACCTGGTTTACTCTTAATTCTCATTCCGCAATGCCCTGCAGGCCACCTAAAATTGTGACAAGTACGTCTTTTAAAATGCATTTTATATTCAATCGTAATACATCTTGACACACATGTTCTACTATAACACAATTTTAAAGCTCTGAAAAACGATAACGAGCCATCTCAAAATGTTCCGTTTTTTTTAATGTTCAATGACATTGTGTCTTTTTGTTGTTTGTGTACAAGTGGCTACCTCTGACACACACACACACACACACACACACACACACAGCATGCATACAAAGACTAAGTGCTCTTACAGTGATGAACTGTCTGGCCGTGGCACGACTCAGACATAGCCTATCACCATGGCAGCACATGATGATGTCAAGGTGTTCTAAGGTCTATGTGCGCCTGTGTGTGTGTGTGTGTGTATTTGTGTATATGCATTTGTTTGTCTCACTCAGTGTGTTTCTCTAGGAAGAGGAGCCAAAAAGACACATGTGGGTTACATTGTTTTGTTTGTTTTTCAGTTGACTGTCTTCATTATCTTCATGGTTTTTTTTTCCTGCCAACTTCAGAATGTTAAACATGGTAATCTCATGACAAAAGGCTGATCCTGTGGTTGAATACAACATGGATTTAAAGGACAGATACATGAGGAAGAAATCACTGTCATCTTCTCTAATACAATTCACACACATCCAGATTAGTTTGGAGTTCTTTGACTAACTACTGAGCTGAATCTGCTAACTATGAATGAACAGGGAATGTCGGTAATGTTCTGCAAATTCTCCTTTAACAAAGTCGCATAAAGCACTGCAGGTAGAGCGTGGCTTCGAATTTTAAACAGCGCCATTTCTTTTTTTAGCTGTAGTATTTGTTTTCAGAGTGGCTTATTTGAAAGTTTCATAAATCAATTCCAGGCAATTACCATAATTTGTGAAAAAAAAAATTACTGGTTGAAATTCTACATTAATACACCTGTCATTTTCCGAGCTCACAGTGAAGCAATACATACATACATGCATACATACACAATGCATGTTGTTGCCCTCAGCCTTGTTATCCAACAGATTGGCTGTTTCCATATTATTTTTCAGTCAAATATATTATGTGTCCCACGCACATAAATGTACACTCATGTCATGTGCACACCTCCGATCACACACTCATCCCCTCATCACTAGCCTCCAGGAACTCATGGGGAAGTTCAAAGGTTGCATGATTTTTATTTATTTTTATTTTTTAACCCAAAGCGAGAGTTGGAGAAGACAAAAAAAACCACTCAGGTTAGGCTTGTTAAGTTTAGCAAGCATCTAATTTTGTTCTGGCCCGCACACTAGAAGATATGATTAACCGGGATAGTTTTAAAACACTGCAGGGCACGTCCTTGCAATGGTCAGATCAGTGTCCAGTGGAGCCAGAGTGGGCGCTGTTAATTTTATTTTCATTTATTAGCACATATCTCCTGGAGGTATTTAGACTAACAAGGTTTCAGAGGGCCTTGGTTGAGCTTTATGCGCCCTGTCATTATTGATTTTACTGAGCACTGGCCGTGATGAGGACAATACACACTACTCTGTTATGTTGCTTATGAGAAATTAGTACACTGTGGCCTTGTTCTGTGTGGAGAAACAATGTAATGATAGAAATTATGATATTGTCTCATTGGAGGTTGCGGAGGACGATGATTCTCCAGGCGAGTGAATGACACAAAAGTGAATGACTGAAGATAAATGTTCCGCCTTGTTTTGTTTCCTTTTAAAGAGGCCAGTGTAAATGCTAATGAGTGGGACTGTTGTGTATCTACTTATGTATGCAAACCAAGAACTGGCCTCTGCAACTAGCACATAGAAAAAAACAAATTGATTTAAGTAAAGTGAAAAAATAATAAGCCCATCCAGTGGTAAAAGGACTTTCCTGTAATCACTGAGGATGTTTTGTCATTCTTGAATGTGATTTGTAATAAAACAGCATTGAATACATCCAATATTTTCATGAAAGCACCATTGTTCTGCTTTCTCAGTACTTGTTTAACCTTAGTGCACCGCATTTGTAGGATACCGCAAATACAAGTTGCTTTGTTAAGTTGTGGTCATGTGGTCAAGCGGAAAATCATAATTAATTTTGGAGTTCCCAGGTTTTTGCATTTAAATGACCTTGAATCTGTTTGGGAAAAATTACAATTTGCCAGCATATTAGATAGAAAATTTGTGGTGAATAAAGGTGCTAATTATAATCATTTTTGTCATATTAATATATGCAAGGACAAAGTTACATTTCTTCATTAGAAGAAAAAAAATAGAACTCAGGCTCATAAATTAGCAACAACTCGCCACAATCATTCTTAAGGAAGTGACATTAGCATCAGTAGACCAGAGTGCAATGCAGCCATCATACGTATTGAGTAAGGGGACAACTTAAGTGTTACCTCTTATCCTTACATGCATAGACTTCAGCTGAATGCAACAAGCTGATACCCCTTCTCTGAGGATTGTTATAAGGCCAAAACCAGTATCTGAGGCTAGATAGTAACGTCAACACGTACCAATTGGTTTTCAAATGAAACATCTTCTTTCTTCCTCTCCTCATCCTCTTTCTTTTTTTTTAACGTGTACATGGCACACACTCTGATGTACCTAATGTCGTTTATAACTTCAGAGTAGTGTTTACCATTGCAAACAAACATGCCAGCTATTCAAGGGATGAAGTGAGTCTTCCCATATGTACTTCCCTTGCAAATAAAAAAGCAGCACACAATACCAACCGTATACATGACCTTTGAGCTAGACATTCACTTGCTTTTTACATTCCTTTCAAAGCCAAGACCATTGAAGAGATGGACATGAAACAAACAGATATACACACACACTTTACCAAACATACACGGAACAATAACTATTTAATCAAAAGGTTAGGTATACAATGAAAAGACAGTCAATGTGAGCTCTACATATAAAAGCCCTCCTAAGTGTTTTTTTTTTTCTGTGGAATGTAAAGAACGTGGGGTTTGAACTATTTATTGGAATACTTTACTTTACCTTGAATACAGCTGTTAAGATGCTCTATTTATCTGTTCCTTCACCAATGAGTGAGTGTGTGTGTGTGTGTGTGTGTGTGTGTGCATATTTGGTGTTGTATTGTAAGTGACTTGCCTCCATGGATGTATATACCTTATTTTGACCCTCAAATGCACTGATGTAGTACACCATGGAACTGATTTAAGCCCCAGTAGCACATTTAACACAAATTTTATTATCAGATGATTAGGGACACATTACTTACAGTACCTGTATATGGTGCAGGAAAGGGTACCAAAGTATGGTGAAGAATGAACAAGATGGTTTTGTTATTCACACATTTTTTATTGGATTTCTACTGTCACTTCTGAAAGTATCGCTGTAGCTGTGGTTTGCAGTGGCATGGTGTTATATGTGGTGTCCACCCATGGCTAGATATATGTAACTGTGTTGAGCTGCACCCTTATGGTCTCTCTTGAGTGGAGAGTGGAATTGTGGTTGTCAGTTGCACTCTCAATTGATCTGTGTCATCACCATGATGTGATTTGTCCAACACGTGTGCAGTGTGTAGCGAGACAGTAAGTGCCAGTTTTAAAAATGTAACAGATACAGTAGCAGTCTTGCTGGGTTTTGATCAGCCCATGCTGCAGGACTTATGAAGTCTGATACAAAGTCTTGAAGGCAAACTGAACACCTTCTTCTTCTACATAAGATATGGACATTTTTCATTTTTAATCAGCACATTGCTCTGGTTGCTGCTAAGAAGAAAAGGTGCTGGCAGGTACTTAAGGCAAACCTCAACGTTCAACTTGTCACCAAGGACAACACTTCTTACAATGTCATTGCTGTTGTATGAAAAATCATTTGTCCCACGTCACAATTAGTGATGCTTCACAGTGCAGCCTGGGGCAGATCTGAAGTTTGGTGTCAAATGCTGTCAAATTTTACACATTAAATGTAATTAAGTTTAAAAATAAGATGTTAAAAAACTGATATTACACATTTTATTTAATGAGCTGTTATGGCTAAGTTCAATCAAGATGCATTTGGAAAAATGTCTGAAGATTTGGAACTAAAACAATGTATTGATTTTTAATGTCACCATTAGATATTTCTGTTTAATACCTTGCGATTGTGCCACAATAATGTAATATTCATTTAAGGGCTTTTCCCAAGCAGAATATGCGATTAAATTCAAGCATATATTTCGTACCCCTCCCCCCCCACAAACACACACAAACACACACACACAGCCTCCATGTCACCCTTTTAATATTTCTCTAGATCCAACACAGCGCAGACACCAACTGTCAGGCCTATATGTAATGGTGGTTTAGATAGACCTGAATCAACAGGATCAAGTTAAAGATGGTAGGAAAAACCTCGGTTATACCAGTATTCTTCTTTTATAGCAATCATGTTTGATAGTCATCCATTGCTATGAAAAAATAATCGCTTACCGGCTTCACATTTGTTGCATTAGAATGATTGTTTGTCTGCATTTTAGGGTTTATCTTTGTGTTTTTTTCACCCTCGGCCCTGAAAGGTCATAGTACCTCATCCTGCTGACATTTAGAGCATTGATAATATTCCCTCACATATCAATTTCACCTATTTTCTCATCATTCTCGTTTCCCCCTAGCAGAAAATGGAATCATTTGTGCTTTCAGCAATTTGTTATTGATTGGGAGAGCTCTGGAAATAGAGGGTAGCCATTATGGCAATGCTGCAGCTACGGTTAAATTGAGTTTTAAGCAGGCCTGCAAATGTATCATTTCACAGCCATAACACAAAAGCTTTTAAATCCATGAACCTCAGGATGGATCAAATGCCTAAAAATACCAGTATTCTCATCATATCGAGAGCTATTAGAATTTCTGCCGTTGAGAGGTTTTCCGTAATTCTGTAGAATGTGACAGTATGTGGCTGCGTTTAAGAGAAACCACAGTTAAGATTGATTCTCTGACTAGCATCAGGCCCGTTCGAAATGTGCCATTGTGGGCAAAAAAAATGGTGATTCAATGACTATTGATGCATGCCAGATATCTTATTTTTATGAACGGTGACTTCTTGGTCACTGTAGCTGCTTTGGAAGAAAGTAGTTCATGATGTGAGCTATATGTGTGTGTATTGCTGATTTGCCATTGGAGGTGTTGAGAGAATCAATATGTGTCTTAAGCACATGCGTGTATGTATATATGCATGCAGGGTCACATACACACACACACACAAGGATGGCCAAACACATACAGTATACCATCAATATGGGGATCTGTATTTCTCTTATCATAGGAACTACATGCTATTCACAGAGAAGTGCTGGATTGCTTTCTCCAGCTCTCGACATCCGCCCCCTAGCGCTTTTCGTCCTGCACCCAGGGGACAGTGCATCAGGCCTGGGCAGGAGAGGCAGTAGGAGCGCCTCAGGCTGGGTCTTCACCACATCATGCCTGCTCTGGTCTGGTCGGGATACCAAAGAAACCACGGGCCTGTAGCACCTCTTCTCCCTGCTCATAAATAAGGCTGCCTGTTAATAATGAATTAGTAATTACCCCAGCTGTTTTATTTTTGTTGACCAAGGAGCAGAGGGGCTCGTAAATTAGTAGTACCCTTTCCCTCCCAGGGCGTAGTCCTACTCCTAAATCCCCAGAGGAGGGTTGCCGGCTTTTTATGGCCTGTGAAGCAACCACCACCCCCCACACTTCAACTGGCCGGTTGGCCCTATAGTCGTCTAACCCTTCAACCCCCCATTATCAACTGTCATTCTCCTCCCAAACAGGGAACCTGTTCTCACTCTGTGACATGCACTTGCAGAGACACACAAAATTCAAGGAGCTAAAAGTTTTCAGCACTGGTTTAGGCAGACTTCCTGATTTCTGGATTCGTTAGTCTACAGTATAGCATAGAGACAAGCGAACATGCCAGCGGAGGTGGCATGTTAAAACATTAAAATCATTCAGTACTATGCATCCATCCATTTTCTGTACCTTCTCCGGGGCACAAAGATTCCCATCCAATCCATCCATTTTGTTGTAAATGTAAAATTAACAATATTGTAATAAAATAAAATACCTGTAGGTCGGAATCCTTGTCTGTCTGCGTGTGGGGTAGACTGCAGACCTGTCCAGGATCTATCTACTGTTTCTGCAAGCCTTACAACAGTTTCAAGGTGTTTTGTTAGCCAGTAGCTGTATCTAGTATCTGAATGACCCTAGAGTGTCTACTGTGAGCTGTGTGTAGGTATTGTCAGGATACACCAAGGTGTGTATATATTTATTTATTTCCACATTTTCTTCATTATTTCCCTGGAATAGAAAATGAAAACACAGCTGAACATTCAGTAGAGTAGAAACCCGAACAATTTAATGATTTAGGCTTCAATATATGGATGATTGGAGTATTACTTTGTGTGTACAGACACGTGTGTTGCTGTGCACATGTAAGATATCAGTTGATTGCATTGTGGCTTTGTATCTGTGTCTACGAATGCATGCAAAGGTATATGTGTGCGTCTGTTTGTGTGTGTGTTTTTGTCAGAGTGGGTTGATGAACAGAACAGTGCATTCAGATCATAGTCGTGTCTTGCCTGACCCTTACCAGCCTTGTCTCACTTTCCTCAAAAGGTTAGCTGTGTGTGTTTGGTTGTTGACCTGGCGAGAGAAAGACAGAGAGAGAGAGAGAGAGTGTGTGTGTGTGTGTCTGTGTGTGTAAGAAAAATGAAGAGAGAGAGGGAAAGAGAGTCAGAATGCCAGACTCTTAATGATCCCTCCAGAGAGGGCTTGCTATGTGTGTGCAGCACTGAGGCCCGGACAGGGAAACGCGGGGAAATTAGCTATCCCTCTCAATAACCTCAGATGAAAGTCTGCCTCCTACCGGCTCCTCTGTCACTGGCTCCTCAAGACAATAAGCCAATTAGACCAAACCTAGCTAGGGGCCAGGGCCCTGTGTGAGTGTGTGTTGGTTTGTGAAAGTGTGTAAGTGTGAGTTAGAGGTGAAAGAGAAATGGCAATAAGGATTCCTTGAGCATATCATTTTCTTACTACTAGAGATATGGATGAGGATGAACATTTTAAAGTAATCATTTGTAAAAATTTCATATAAGAAAATTTGCACTTGGCTACCATCATTTGCTGACAGAATAGTGATTCACCCAGTAGCATTTAAGTAAAAAAAAAGAAAAAAAGAACATGGGTTATGGATGTTCCACCTTATCTAATGTAAGCTTCAGATCATATGTCCATTTAAGGCTGGCAAGAGTACAGACATAGTTTCAATCAGGAAACCTACCAAACGTTTTATACATCTAGTGGCAGGTGTTTCAGCTGCTTTTCAAGGATAACTACAGTACAAAGCAAGTGATTTTAGTTTTTACAATGGTAATAATTGAACAGTTATTTAGAGCAAAAAGGAGGAAATGGGTAGTTAGAATAAGCAGTAATGGCAAGAAAGGCTGGACAAAGTAAAAATAGAAGGACAGACACTTAAACCAAACAGGAAATCCAAAGAAATGGATTGAAAAAATCGGCCAATTGACCATTTGGCTGACAGGTGGTCTCACTGGATAGCCACTGTGCAAGAAATGTAAAAAATACACACAATAAGCAACACAATAAACAAACATTTGGATCTTGAAAAATTCATAGTATATGCAACGCATCACGGGATGCTTAAGAAATGAAAATGATTAATCCCTCATAAATAAACGGTTTAGTATGAATGGATATGTATAGGTGTTGATGTTAGTGATTACTCTGGCAATATTCTGTAATGTGTTTAATTTAGATACCAGCATTTTGTAAGATTAGATGTCACTTTTTTCAAATAAAGGATACAACTCTCTCCCCCCATCTCTCTCTCTCTCTCCTCTCCGTCTCTTCTCTCGTCCCGTACTCGAATCAATCTCTCTTCCTTCCACCCACCTCTCCCAGGCAGACACTTTCTGAGATATGTGCCTGTCCTGTTCATTCCATACCACCATACTTTACTTCGCTGACGCTTCAATTAACTGCATACATTTAGGGGAGTTGATAAAACGACAATGTAGGACACATTTCGTATCAAGCATATTTATTCCTCTTTAATCAACCCTGGGACCCTGGAGACCTCCAAGGAAGCGCAACAAGGACACCATGCAAATTGCAAACACATACTAGCAGCACCGCAGCAATCGCACAATTCCTGGCAAATCCGTCGAAAAAAAAAAAACACCTTATAACATAAAAACACAAGATTATGCACAATCATTCACACATAAACAAGCACAATACCACACCACAACCACACACTATCACACACACACCACCCACACACACACCACCCACCACACCCAGCACATCCAAATGGTGCTGCTAAATGCATAAAGCCGAGGCTTGGCCAGCCCTTGACGTCCGTCACCCATGCTGCTGCCACAACTCCCTCCTGCAACCCTGGTCCCGTCGACCCCCAACCCGTAGTAGATGACAGCACAACTAGTTTCAATATTAATGAATAGCGCTTTCGGTTTTTAATTGCTGGGCTCACTCAAATCACACCAAGGAAGCAGGCGCAGTGCGGCCTATTAGTGCATTTGTACATCCTGAGGTGTAAAATTTAAAAAAGTACCATGGGGTGAAAAAAATTTGCGTATCATCAAATGCCGTGCCTGGGTAGGTATGTTTTTGTGGGTGTACTGCGTCAGCACACGCTGGCTGGTCGCTTGTTAATGCCCATATTCCCTTAGTGTGAGGCATCATCATATTTTTTTTATAATCTGTCAGCTGTGTGTGTAAAAAAGTACCCAACTCCCAATTGAGCTTTAAAGTTCACCAAAAATCGGATTCAAGAACCATCAAGCAGCCGGTAGCGAACATCGGGGGCGGGACTTTACTGCTTTTGGTGTTTCGCATCTGTTTCACAGAAAAATAACTCAAAGGTAACGCAGAGTTGTATGCCATATAAGCGCAAGTTATCAACATTGACTTCCAGCTTTTTCCTGAATTTGAAACATAAAAGGGCAATCCACAGCACACCACGCACACCACAAAGCATGAGACCACACACCATTACAATTCAATTAAATTCTCGTTCAACTTCCACAAAACAGTAACTCCAATGGTGCATATTATACAAACCCCACCACATAGTCAGACATTAATCTCCGATACGCGTCGACCTAAATCCACCATAAATCGAAAGTGAATTCGGGATGTAAACGGTAAGGAAAGATAATTAGAAATAATTCAGTGGCTTTAAGCTTGTGACTGCCGGACCAAATGGAACAATCACCTTTTAATTAACGAAA
>NW_023339650.1:8365981-8367289 GCF_004916995.1 Morone saxatilis
CTCTCTCTCTCCCCCCCCCCCCACCCCCCTCTCAGCCTTTCTGAGATATTGGCCTGTCTGTTCATTCCATAACTCATACTTTACTCGTGACGCTCAATTAAACTGCATACATTAGGGGAGTTGATGGGGAGGTAGGACATTTGTAATCAAGCATATTTATTCTCTTTAATCACCCTGGGGACCTGGAGACCTCAGGAAGGCACAAGGACACATGCAAATGCATACACATACATAGACACGCACATGCACGCAAATCCTCAAAAAAAAAAACACCTTTACTAGCCAACAAGACATGCACAATCATTCACACATACAGAAATACACACACACACACACACACACCACCCACCACACCCAGCACATCCAAATGGTGCTGCTAAATGCATAAAGCCGAGGCTTGGCCAGCCCTTGACGTCCGTCACCCATGCTGCTGCCACAACTCCCTCCTGCAACCCTGGTCCCGTCGACCCCCAACCCGTAGTAGATGACAGCACAACTAGTTTCAATATTAATGAATAGCGCTTTCGGTTTTTAATTGCTGGGCTCACTCAAATCACACCAAGGAAGCAGGCGCAGTGCGGCCTATTAGTGCATTTGTACATCCTGAGGTGTAAAATTTAAAAAAGTACCATGGGGTGAAAAAAATTTGCGTATCATCAAATGCCGTGCCTGGGTAGGTATGTTTTTGTGGGTGTACTGCGTCAGCACACGCTGGCTGGTCGCTTGTTAATGCCCATATTCCCTTAGTGTGAGGCATCATCATATTTTTTTTATAATCTGTCAGCTGTGTGTGTAAAAAAGTACCCAACTCCCAATTGAGCTTTAAAGTTCACCAAAAATCGGATTCAAGAACCATCAAGCAGCCGGTAGCGAACATCGGGGGCGGGACTTTACTGCTTTTGGTGTTTCGCATCTGTTTCACAGAAAAATAACTCAAAGGTAACGCAGAGTTGTATGCCATATAAGCGCAAGTTATCAACATTGACTTCCAGCTTTTTCCTGAATTTGAAACATAAAAGGGCAATCCACAGCACACCACGCACACCACAAAGCATGAGACCACACACCATTACAATTCAATTAAATTCTCGTTCAACTTCCACAAAACAGTAACTCCAATGGTGCATATTATACAAACCCCACCACATAGTCAGACATTAATCTCCGATACGCGTCGACCTAAATCCACCATAAATCGAAAGTGAATTCGGGATGTAAACGGTAAGGAAAGATAATTAGAAATAATTCAGTGGCTTTAAGCTTGTGACTGCCGGACCAAATGGAACAATCACCTTTTAATTAACGAAA
>NW_023339650.1:8367314-8369121 GCF_004916995.1 Morone saxatilis
ACACACACACACACATCAAATGGTGCTGCTAAACTCAATAAAGCCGAGGCTTGGCAGCCTTGACTCCGTCACCCCCACAACTCCCCCTCTGCACCCTGGTCCCTCGACCCCAACCCCGTATTAATGACAGCACACTAGTTTACATATTAATGAATAGCTTCGGTTTTTAATATGCTGCTCACTAAATCACACAAGGCAAGCAGGCAGGCTATTAGTGCTTTGTACTCCTCAGGTGTATATTAAAAATATATGGGGTGATTTGTATAGCATGCGTGCCTGTAGGTGTTTTTGTGGGTGTATGTCAGCAAGTGCTGTGTGTATGCATATCCTGTGTGAGCATATATTTTTTTTTATATCTGTCAGTGTGTGTGTAAAAGTACAATCCCTGAGTTTGTTCACAATTGAGATTCAAAACATCAACAGTGCTGGTAGGAAATCGGGGGGATTTATTGTTTTGGTGTTTGCATTTGTTTCAAGAAAATACTAAGGTAACAGAGTTGTATGCAATAAGCGAAAGTTCAACATTGACTTCCTGCTTTTTCTGAATTTGACATAAAGGCTTCACGCACACATGCACACACAAACAGAGACACACATACAATTAGTTATTTCTGTCAACTTGGACAAACTGTAATCATGTGCAAATACACCCCACTGTCAGTTAATCTCCGGTCGCTGTCACTAATCACATATCGAAGAGTGAACGGGATGTGAAAGGTAGGAAATAATTAGAAATATTCCCAGTGGCTGCTTTGTGACTGGGACTCAATGGAACCTCACTTTTAATTAAGACGAAGAAACCAACACAGCCAACACTAATAAAAGCGCACACAAACATTTGTTCATTCACACTGTACCATATATATATATATATATACATCTACACATACATGTGCACACGCCAACAGCAACACACACACACACTATCACACACTTCCAGTGAGCAACAGGGGAAATAAAGGCTTGGTTTAAAGAGGGCTTAGAGCCGTCCATGACCTAGAATGAGTCTATATTCAGTGAAAGCTGTATGTGTGGGTATCTGTATGTATGTGCGAGTATGAATGATGTATTCTGGGTCTTTCATGACAAATTTATTTGTTTATAAGCAAGGAATAAGAAGAATAGAAGAGTAAGAGAGAGAAAGACGTGGAAAGGCACAAACAGGGTTTGATGCAATTTATCACAGTGGTCCTCCATACTTGTGTCTCAGGCAGTGAGACTAGAATGTGAAAGTTGATCTCCCTAACACTTAATATTCACGTACACACACATGCTGCACATAAATGCTTTCACACACACACACATGCATGCATTTCTAAGGAAGTTCCCTGCAAATTCTGGCGCATCCTGGCCCTTATGAATGTATTTGCGTGCATTTTGTATCCAAAGAACATTCGGCACGCATGCTTACATGTGTAACATCTTCAATCCATTCACAGTATCATTATGTATAGGATTCTCCCTCATTTTCCATTGTATGACTGCCATTAAGTACCCACTACATTATCGAGCTCCCATCTGCTAATGACAAAATAGACAAAGAGAATAATCAACACCCTTCTCCGTCTCCGCTGCTTTCTTCATTCTATCCATTGTGTATCAGCTCTCCCCTCTCTCCTTCTCCCCAGTCATTTGGATGAAATCAAGGGATCGTCATAATGTGTGTGAGGAAGAGGAGACTGTACATTCACATTGTTCCAGAGTATGTGTTTTTCAAACGTGTATGCCAGCAAGTGTGTCTCTGTGCACTTTCTTACCTCGGTGTGTGCGTCAGTGTCCCAGCGCATGTGTGTGTGTCTCCTGTGCA
>NW_023339650.1:8369221-8377405 GCF_004916995.1 Morone saxatilis
ACACACACACACACACTCTCCTCAATTATCCCCACAATGGCTTATTAATGCCATATCCACCTTCACTGCATAGCACCCTCTTTATTTCCTTTCTTTCTCTCCTTTCCACATCACAGAGTCACACAGCATTATATTCATATAACCCTGTGCGTTCATATCAGACCAGATCTCCCTCATTGGGCTCCCCTTTTCCCTCTCTTCCCCCTGAATCCGTCCTGCTCTCCATCCTTGTCCTTCATATTTTTTAAAACCCACTGCCCTTTGCCTTCATATCTGCCCAGATCTCCGTCACTGTCAACCCCCCCCTCCTCCTTCGCTTCCCTCCCCTTCTCTTTACCCCCCCATCCCTCCACCTTTTTTTAAATCCTTTTTAATGAAACGGAGGACCCTGCTGCCAGTGGAGGTGATCCTCATTCGCCAATCCCAGTGTGCGCTGATTGTCTGTCTGCAGAATGGCCGGGGAGAGGGCTGAATAGGATAGATGAGTCTGTATTGGCCCTTCTGCTGTAATTCACATAATACTGCTGCTCCTATACTATTGCCACCACTGCTCTCTCTTTCTTACCCCCCCCCCCTCCTTTCACGTAAAAGAAAGATAAGACTCACGGATATGATCCTGGAGATGAATACGCTCCCATTACCAAAAAGCGAGGAGGAGCTGAGCCATTAATTGTTGGGCATTTGGTGTCACCACAACATATGCATGGAGCTCATGGCATGCATCACGTCAAGGGGGGTTCAGGAAAAGAGGGAAGGGCGGGCTGGTAAGAAGGGAGGAAAAACCAGGCGCGAAAGAGAGAGAAGGCTGTGTCTGTTATTATCCACAACACGTATGCGTTTGATGTTGCCACCGTCATTTTCCCCTCCGTGTGTCTAGATCTAGCCAGAGAGCAGTTTCAGGATCACAGCAACACGGGGGAGAAAATATTGAATCAATGCTTCCGCCGGCTTTTGAAAGCAGGGTTAGCGTTTGATGCTGCGACATCGGGTGAGAGAGAAAAAGAAAAATACGTACGAGGAAACAGTCACTCTCTCCCTCCACCCCTCCCCTTCATTTTCCCCTCACCTTTGCTTTCTTTCCCTCTGTCTGTCTCTCCCCTCTCTTTTCACTGCTTACCGCTGTCATTGTCTCATTTAGCCTGTCTAAAAATATAGTCTTCCTCCCCAGATGTAAAGTGGAAGAAATTTTCGACATGTGTGTTACCTTTTCATCTACGAGGCGGGGAGAGGAATCTTGGGGGAAATCAGGTGTCTTAATGACAGCGGAGTGTGCAGCATGGGTAATGCCGAGTGCCGGCATTTGCAGTACACGCATTAAATTATTCACATCAAAAACTCATTGTTTGTTACCTGACAGAGCCGCGGAGAGAGGTGGAAGGATGATGGAAAAGCATGATGAATTAAACATCAGGAAGATGGAGTGCCTCAGAGCGGGAGAAAGAGAGAAGCGAAAGGAAGGGAGTAAAGACAGGAAGAGAGGAAGGTGTTTAGAATCTAAAGATGTACTCTTGTCTTCTGAGAGAAGGGAGGTGGTGTTGAAAGAATGTGTATGTATTTACATCTGTGATTTTATGATATTGTTAAAGACTGTTTATAGTACCTGCCTATTATCTCTGCCACCAATGACAGGCAGTCTGGATGGAAATCAGGAAGTCAAAATAGGAAGTGAGAAATGCAACGGCGCTACAGATCCTGAACGGCACATTGAAGCTGCTCAGACATTCAAAAACGAGTTCTATTCTATTTTTCCTCTCAGTGACAGGAAAGTGGAAGGGTTGAATGCTGATCCCGGTGAACTATTATAGAAAATATTACCACACTCAAGAGCTGGCAAACATATGTACATACTGGGTATTTAACAATGGATTAACCCATTTATTCTGGTGTTCTTGAGCCAAATGAGAAAAAGTAATAAACTCATACAACAAAATTAAGTAGTATCGTTTACCGTATAGAAAATGGCAAAAGGTAAAATAGTAAAAGAAACCCATAAATACTAATACACATACTAATACTGCTTTAAATGGACTTTAAAGATACTGATGTATTTCTAGATTCTAGGGGTCTGAAAACCAAACTAGGGTTGCAATTAACAGCTCATTTCAATATGGACTAATCTAACATTTGCTTTTTAGATAGATAGATATATATCCCCCCAGATGACTTTTTCAACTGTTTCTTAGTCAATAACCCAGCGAGCTTCACTATACTGCAACATAAGCTCTATCACCCAAGCAGCAAATCCTTACAATTCACTCAGGAATGTCTGGTATTCTGGTACTTTTATTTGAAAAACGACTTTTACGATCAAAATTGTTGCTAAATTAATTGTCTGTTAATAAACTAATGGTTTCAGCTCTAGACAAAACTTGATTTTTTTTTGTCAAAATCGAGCAGTGTTTCCACTATTGCGTCAAATAGCCAAAAATGGATGATATGGTAGCGTAAATGTGAAGTAGTTGGGGTACGATTGACCTTCTGTAGCTTTGGTGAGGACACATGCCTTCACCTGCGCCCATTCTGTCCCTCAGAAGTAAAGATATGATTTATCCAGTGAAATACTCTGCAATTGCTTCAGTGACAACAAAGTGTAACCGGGGATGTTTTTGCACCATCGCATTTTTGACACCAGCGTTAAATAAAATACCAACTGGCACATAAACAATCTCTCAGGCTAAACAGGAAGTCAGTGTAAAACAGGATTAAAGGCAAACTTGTCAGAGATATTGCTAGTTAACAGTTGTGGGGAAATTGAGTTTGATGAGAAAAGACATTAGCAGCAAGTCTAGCAAATTAATGTTTAAGCATGCTTTAAATATGGATTAGATTTAATACTTCATGAAGTACAATGATAATAGCTTGTTTCACAGAAACATAATGTAGCACTTAACAATGTACTGTAATTAATACATTATGCTAAGTTGTATTATGTTAATTTCTGATGGAGAAATTAAAAATAGATTATACAACTAGTTCAAGTGTGTATCCTCTTGATTGGGGAGCGGAAAGCAAGAGGGGCTGAGCGAGGGGAAAAACATGCATTTATCAGAGGGTGATTAAGTTTAAGGCAATGATTCACTAAATATTTAACAGCTTTGCTTGGTGCAAAGTATATCATGAATTATAGATGGCAAGGATGAGCATGTCTTGATGTAAGACAGTGTTTAAAGACTTAACCTACAATGAGGGAAGAGCAATTACCATTGTAATAAATGAGAGTGGAGTAAAAAAAGACCGTCTATTCGTTATTTCTAATTAATTTCTGTGGATGATCACAACGGGGGAGAGTGAGGATGGGGTCTCGTCCATTAGTCTCTGACACTTTGGGGCCCCTTTGTCCTTGATAAATGGACTCTGTGCCTCAAATGACACACAAGAGCACATGCTCGTGGACGCACACACACATACGGTCACAAGTGCACACGCATTCATTAGCATTCATGCGCACTTAAAAACTTGCACAAAACTGTTTTCGTATAGACAACCTTTATGTATTTTCTCTTCCATAAATTTCACTTCTCATGCAAACGGCGACAGTGACAGAGTTTTAAACGCAGTGGATCTTCCCACCTTACTATTTTAACGTGGTGTAAAAATTGTCCATCTGTGGGAGCAATTTCAAAGATGGATATTCTGGACAGTCTAAATACGGTTGATTTCACTCTCAGTATGCATGCGGAACTCTCTGTGGCTTTGCATTTATGAATACCTTTGTGTCTCTGTGCGTATAAAGTGTATGCCTGCAATACAGATCCTCCAAGACAAATGCTTAGCCTTTAGCCTCTCTAGAACTACCTCCTTCCATACCAATCCTCGTCACATATACTATATTTCCTCCCTTTTTTCCTTTCACTTGATTTTATAAGGGCTCCGACGTCTTCCAGCAATTCTCTCACAGATTTCATTAGGTGGGGAGGGAGGGTGGGGGACCTTGATGCACTGGTTTTTCAACTTTCACTGCACATTACTTGATGTCATATCACTAAGGAAGAGAGAAGAGGTGTACGCACGGGCCCTATATTCAAAGTCACTGGAGCATTCCATGTGTAGTGCTCTGAAATATTGATGAGTAAGCAAAAACACACTGCGTCCTGTCACTTTCAGGAACGCAGAGGCGAATGGAAGTCACAAGGAAGAAGGATGATGCCTTCTCTCTTTTTTTTTTTTGCTTTTTTTTTCAGGCCATAGCCATTTTAACTGTCAGTGGAGGTAATTCACTTTTGTGGAGCCCTGAGACAAGCACAGCGAAAGTCAACTGATTAGCCATTAGGTGCATGAGAAAGAGTGTGTAAATAAAGGTTTGATCACTTATATATCTATCTATCCATCCATCTGTCTATCTGTCTATCCAACTGTCTGTCTACTTCAAGCTCAAAATTGATGCATATTAATCCACTGCAATGATCTCTCAACACCTCTGATCTGCATTATTCATCGCATTATTCCATCTGATGCTCTGAATACATTCAGCACGCACGCCAAAAAATCACCATCAAATTTTCAAAATTGTGAAGAAACACTTTCCCAGCACTCGTTTGCATCCAAAGAAACCTTTCTTTTATTCATCCCTCTGCTCTTGTTTAATTGATTATTTGTCTTTTTTCATTTTTTTTTCACATCCTTTTCTTCTTATTTTTCTTCTTCCACTGGAGTTGAGGGAGTGAGCGCTTGGTTTCAGTGGCTTGTGGGGCTACACTGATGTTAAGCCTATCTGGTTTGTCTGTGTGTAGTCGTATTGATCTTTGGCTAAGACATTAGATCTGTACGTCATGTCAAGGGTTTGGTGACCTCTAGCAGTCTCTCTCCAAGTGATAGCTTTGATAAGCCCCATCCTTCTCTCTGTTCTATATAGAGCCGTGCCCTAACCTTTAGCCCGACTCTGTTTTTGAGCCTGACCTTTCTTTGATGTGTAATACATACCACGTGCCGCCCCACCACTGAACACACTCATTCAGACACTAGATATACACACATGCACACACGCACACACACACACACACACACACACCCCGTTAGTCAACACCCTGAAGCACCAACTCCCATGGAACCTTATTAAAACCACCTTCAATGGAAACGGGGGAAGTTCTCAAAGTTTCCATAACTTGTATAATGTGTTGTATGAATAATGTTTTCCTCTCCTCATTTCCCCCTCTTCAATCGTTAATGCAGAAAAGCAGAAGCTTCACTCGCACAAGAAGACAAACGCCAAAGTCCGCTTGCCACTGATGGGCATATTTACTAAAGGCAACAAGCTGGCCTAGCGGGGCAGTGAAAGCGCACACACGCACGCACGTGTGCACAACACAATGGTATTCACACAATCACACCCTGCATACATGTGTACACGCGGGCTTAGATACACACACACGAACACACCATTTTTTGTTTGATGTTTGCCAATCATCCAAGATCCCTTACAGCTTGCCCTGCCTCCTACCAAATAACAGTGTTCATTAATTAAAAAAGAAAAGGCAGTGTTATTATAATTCTCTTTGCTTGCCCCTTGATGTAATGGAGGGGGTGTGTGGTGTTTTGTGGCTCTTCGAGAGTTTGCTTTCATCATCGTCTGAGATTCCCCATGGCTTTGCCTCACTGCCATCAAACTCTCTTTCCTTCTTTTTGTCTTTTCATCCAATGAGATGAAGTTTGGAAAAGTTGCTCTAGCCCAACGGGATCCTTTTTAGCAGTTAATGCCCTTCCCAGCTGGCGGGCAACTAACAGCCCACTAGCAGGCCACTGGTGGCAAAGTCGGACAATGTTATTAGCTTGCCAGCTTTTTTTTTTGAGCCTATAGCTGATGGCTTTAAATCAGTGTTGGCTTAAAGCAGCAAAACGCTCAATGAATGTTTGCTGCCTAGGTCAGCTCTGTTGACTTTTGTTTGCACATGCAAGGTTTTTGAGAGGTTATAGATAATATATACACGCAGTTTAACTTTAAAAACTGCACAGCTCTGAAGGCCAGATGCACCAGGAATTAAATAAAAAAGTGTTTGGTTTTTACAGTGTGTTCTCTGAACTTAAATCAGTTACAGGCAAACGCTTGAAGCCAGTGTCCAAAAATGGACTTCATATACTATAATTCATATCTGGGTTTGTGACAACTGTTGGGCCTTAAGAGACAGGAGACTAGTAGAAGACAAATTGAAGTACAATCAGAAGGACGTGCAAACTGGAAAGAATAACACTGATACAGCAACGCGACAAGCAGGCAGGTCCAAAAAGGCTGATGAGAAGAGGAAGGAAAACGAGTGAGAAAATGGAGCGTGCAGCTGCACTCTGTTTGCAAGGGCTAAACTTATTAGTCTGTTCTTAATGCCTCTCAGTGCAGATAGCATTAAGAAATACACGGTAATGATGATTTGTGTTCTCCTCAGCCAACAGAGGGAGAGGATTCCACTTATTCCACTTATTCCACATGAGTGTTATAATTGGCACCTTATTGCATTAGGGTAGAATGCACTGTGTGATTTCCTGGGTGTCATTTTTGACTAATGGATCCTTAAGAATAGTAATCTAATCGCTGTCATTATTTCATCTCCGCTGCTTTCAGAAAAGGCTGCCTTGATTTAGGGTGGGGGGGCCGAGTTTTAGCTGTGGATGTGTTGGGGCATGTTGCAAATTAATCTGCACACCTTGTAAACAGAAAGAGAGCAAACAGAAATCAATTTGGCTGAGTGAGGAACTCCACTCTCAGGGCTTTTAGTATCTGCATTAAGCCCAAGTTGTTTAGGCTTTAGTCATTTTTTTTCTTTCTGTTTTTGGCAGACGTAGACAACTTTGTCAAATCAGCCCATTTATGTTACTTGTCAACATCATATGTTATTTCCTGTATCAAATCGAATCTCGTATTTGTAAAGCTAAATCATCAATATAAATGTTTTCAGTCATTATTACTAGCAGCTGCAGCATGGCACGCTTGTTATTTGCTGGTATATTTATTTTTTTCCAGCAATCCCTGGCTCCCTATTACTTTGTGTTCAGTAATCACACAGTTTCAATACACACCCCAGCATCTAATTCTGCCTAAAAATCTGAAACCTTTGCGGCGCTACCAGCCCCTCTGCTTCCATTTCCACATACCTTGATCCTGGTGTTGTGTCACTAATAGAGGTGATGTACTGTTTATTTTATTGATCATGTGTTTTATCCAAGCATCAATGCAAGGTTCACTCACTGGCATGCACATTCCCTTTATCAAAACAGACACTGGACCTCTGCTTTGAGGCTTTCATCAAGCAAAAACACCCATTATGGTCTGTGACTGGCTGGCTCGCTCAGAAAAAAAAAAAAAAAAAACTCTCCTGGTGTTCCCCTGACACGCAACATCCCAATTATGCCCACACAGACGAGAATATACACTTACACAGGTCACGCTGACACACGCCGACACACACAACCAGCTACATAAGCACTTATAATTTTGTTTCAAGCTCTGACACACATTTTTTTTGTGTGCATAGGTATATAGTAACTGTTTCATACACAAATATTTTGTGAGTATATTTTGCTGTATCAGAAACACACACACATATTCATTGAGTCTGTGGTTGTGTTTTCAGGCTGTGGAAGTGCAGGAATGTCAGAATGGAGGCTGATCTGATGGTCAGGAGAGTGTCCTCCTGAATAACCCTGAATACGCACCCCTCGACAGGCACACACACCCACACACACACACCAAAAACACACGCTACTTACAGCTAACACGCAGCAGAAGAGAGAGAGAGAATAATGAGATGGTCCGACCAACCACACCCCTTCCCGACATGCTTATCACCCCCTCTCCTCGTCCCCCTCCCCGAGCCTTTCCACCATCCCCTCCTGTCTGCCCCACCCACGCTCCCTCCCCGACGCACAACTGTCCTCCCCACCTCCACCCCACGGGTACGCTCCACCCACACCCCTCCAGGGAGAAAAGGCACCTTTGCATTCAGGGCAGCATCCCCTCAGGAAATCAAGGAAATGAATACAAAGAAAGGGAAAACCGTCAACGCTTGACAGTAATGTCCTGCGCTGCCCAGAAGCCAAAACAACTGCAGCAAATGCCGTGACTGCCAACAATCCGAAACCAGAGACAAAAAAAAAATAAAAATTGATAACTAGAATCAATAAAACATGAAATTTGCGCAAAGAAAGAAAAAAGAAAAAGAAAACCTTAACTGTCCTCTTCCCAGAAAATAAAACAAC
>NW_023339650.1:8377505-8410025 GCF_004916995.1 Morone saxatilis
CCCCCACCTCCCCACCCTCCAGGGAGAAAAGGCTGACTTGCATTCAGCAGCATCTCTCAGGAAAGAAGAAATGAATAAAAGAAAGGAGACGTCCCGTTGACAGTCAATGTCTGCGCTGCCAGGAGCCAAAATAACTGTCAGCAAATGCTCGTGACTGTCCAAAATGCCACAGAGACAAAAAAAATAAAAGATTGATAAATAAATTAATAAATACATGAAATTTGGCAAAGGAAAAAAAAGAAAAGAAAACCTTACTGTCTCCTTCAGAAATAAAACAATTAGGAGTGAGGCGCAACTGAAAGGTGAAGAAATCGCCGCTGAACTGACGGCATTGTTCATTCAGTCATGTACAGTTTGTATAGAAGAACCCTGAAAGACTAGTTGTTGCTATGGTGTGAAGGTAAATGGGGGCTCTAATAATAAACTATGAATACAATAAAGTAATTTTGTCCAAGTGAGTGCAGTTACAGCCATTTAAATGTGTCACATGTATTTTATGTTCTTCAAGGAACACAATAGAAGTCTATCCAGTGCAGCACCATGCTGATCACAGCCCCAGTGTGCCCACACTGTGGATTTTATTTTGCTGCAAACTGACTGTACTGTACACACTTACGCCTTGTGTAGGTACAGTCATCACCACTGCTTTGTTCTCATGCAGTGCAGTGTAGTATTTAAAGTACAATTAATGTATCTTTGATTACAATAACAGCTTCCGTGTCAGAAATGACATGAAGACGCCTTCTTATTATTATTTCTAAATATTCATTTGTATAATTCTGAACGGTAATTGGACTACTGTTGTTCAAGGCACAGTGCCACTGATTGCTTAAGAGTTCGCGTTTGATTCATGAGTGCACTTTAGCCAATTGCAATCTGTCTTAACATTATGAAATAAAGTTTGTTCTCATGCACAGCATGATGAGTGTGTTCATGTATCTCTGTTTATTACAGCAACCTGTAAGGTGCTGACACCCTGGGTTTTCTCTAATGATCATTAATTGCAATAGATCTGAGAAAGCCTGGATGACCTTACATGTCAGTATCATACCTAGGACTGCTTCTTAAGCCAGACATCCTAATCGAGTGCATGTCTAATTTATGGGGCTGGAGTTTGCCATTAAGGGCCTGATCCATGGAATTAAATAACTAGCAGACCTTCGCTGGTCCCGGACGGTGGGCGGAGGAGGAAGGGAGATAGCGTGATGAATTGCCCACCCCTCCTCTACCTCATCCTTGACTTTGAAAAATACTGTCTCTGCGTTTTAGGTCAGCTTCTGACAACAATTAGGCACAGCGAAACAGATAGACTGTGACCTTCTTTTCTCTCCTATTCCTTAAGGTTTTTTTTTCTTCTTTCTCCTCCCTTATCCTATGTGTGGAATAGAAAATAAATAAATATTAAACTAATGGAGGTTATAGGAGTAAAGATGTGCAGATATTATCTGGAAAGTGACAGAAAAGTGGCAGAGAAACACAAACATGCAGTTTGACTGCAGCTCAAATGCTTTATTATGTAAAGAAAATAGATAATTTCTGGATCAAATAGCCCCCACTAATTTCTATTTCTATTTCTATTTCAAGTATATTTAAAAATGTCCAACTCAACTTTCATGCACAGCAGCAAACTTTGGTCCAAGGTTCACAGAAGCATCTAAAAGGGGAAAGTGAAATTAAAGCAGAAATAAACACATCTTTTTTATGTGTGATGTGTCATTTTACCTCTTTTCATTTTATTTTCCAGTGAATATTTTCATGGACGTTGCTATTGATCTTGCAATGTGACGGAGGTCAAGCCAGCTAATTCCCTTTTTCATTAGAGCAAAGCCCCCCAAATTCTCTCAGTAGATCTGCCTCTTAGGGGCATCCAATCTCCTGCCTCTCCCAATGACATGAATATAAGCCTGCGCTGATGGGGCCTGGTGTAAATGTATTAGCCCTGCGCCTGTGCCCCTAGCACAGCCAGCCATAATTATGTTAGGAACCAACGAGACAGCTGGGAAATCAATATGCTAAGACAGATTGAGTGGAGATGTGTGGCCAGTGGAGTGGGAATAGAGAGGCCTGGCAGCTCCCTGCGGTGCGAAGGGGCTAGAGTCGACGATTAAGCCATAGACTTAGCATTTACTGCTAGGATTCACTGCCTGAATCTAGTTAGCATTTAGGGAAAGATCCCTGCGAGCAGACAGTGTTACTATTAGATAGAGGCTTCACTCGTTAGCTGAGTGGCCTATCATCCTCTGGGGTTGGGTAAGGGCAGACGTGTTTCAACATGCTTAGCATTTACCGTTCGAATCAGAGGATCTTGTGTTCTGCGATCACTTAGTAAGCATTTCACCGCCATTTACTGTAGATTTTGTCCCGAAGGTCTGAATTCAGGTGACAATTTGCTAAGGGATTGGGTCGCCAAATCTAACGGGCTTAATGAATGAATTCTCACAGGTCACATCGTCTCAGTTGCTGATATTCTGAACTGATTTATGAATTCATCCTCATCATCTGAATCAGGAAAATGTCTGTTATTCCTTTCAGCAATAGTTGTTCTTCACAAAAGTGCCTTGCTCTTAATTTAAGATTTAGAAAATGAAAAATGTCTGCACTTCCAGTAGTTGCATTATTGCATTTCAGTACAGCTACAGAGGCTAGGCATTATAAAAAAGAAACTATTACAAATAAAAGCCTTTGTATATTACTCATCTGTGATCTACTGTGAGGCAAATCAATAGTGTATTTGTAAAATACAACTAAAATCATCACCATCCTAGAGCTACAGAGGATGGTGAGGGGCTGAGCAGGAAGTGGATGATGAGGAGAAGCGGGTTGAGGCAGGATAAGTGGAGTTGGGTCAAATGAATTATCTGTCAAAGAAGACGGTGGTTCGGTCTTAACTTTGATGACAGTCTGCGTAAACCAAAGTACTGCTGTAATTTATATTCAATTAGGGAGGGGGGCTGCAGAATCAAGACAAAAGCTTGGTGGGTTGGCAGGGGGATTTGGGGGGGGTCTGTTAAGGTGGAGTGGGAGGGAGACTTTGGAGGGGTGCAGAGGGTGTGGTGGGGTTGCATCTGCTCTCAGTCCCAATCAACGGCCTCGAAGGCAACGTCCCCTAACAATGGGCCCCATCAGTGCAGGCAGCGGAGTCACAGGCGTAAGTGCACCCAATAAGTGTGCAATTTCTGCCCATATGACCATCCTGACACAATTGCTCTAATTTTCCTCCTTTGAAATGACTGATAAAAGACTTGGGTAATTGCTACGCCACAGAATTTCTTCCATGATCAGGAGGAAGGAGGAGGGGAGGAATGGGATGGGGAGCGACAGAGAGCGAGAGAGACTGAGGGGTGTGTGTGTTTGTGTGAGTATGGGTGAGAAGTGACACAGCCCCAGGGCCTGAGGATGGAGACTAGAGTGTCAGTTTGTGAAAAATCCCAAATTAATACTTGTCGTTTCCTCTCCCCCTCTCCAAGTGGCCGTCCTCTACTTCCACCAAGGATCTTATTAAATGGAGTTAATTTGTCCTGACAATGTATTGGAAATCACTCAATCAGACAACTTCTTGGATAAGATATTCAAAAGTGAAGTATACCACAGTCAAGTGATCAAAGTCGCACTAACATTGTAACTGGATTCAAATATTGTCTTCTTCATTCAGAGGCTCCCTGAACACCGGTCTTTTCTATGCCTTGTTGAAACCGTGAATCTGTGTGTGTGTGTGTGTGTGTGTACTTGTAGGTGTTTGTGTGATGCTTGACTCTGATAGCTTGGCTCCAACCTGTGTCACTCCTCACTATGACCTTGTCCTTTGTAATCAAGCCTCTTTTATCTGATTCCTCACGTTTGTGTGTGTGTGTGTTGTACTCACACCCATCTCATTGGAACACCATGTATTCTGGACTGTGTCCTCACTTGATTGGAGTTCAGTTACAGGGCTAGATAGAGCAGTAGAAGATGGGAAGAGGGAGACAGAGGGAAATGGATAAGAGAATGGTAGTTTAGTCGCCTCACTAACTAACTAACTCCAAATCAGCTTCTTAAAACTCTGTGTGTGTGTGTGTGTGTGTGTGTGTGTGTGACATGGTGTGACAGACTCCTGAGGTGCTGATTCTAAACACAGTCTCTGCCAGTGCCTGGGTAATGTTGGCTAATAGCTTAATCAATACTTATTATGGCCCTATTGGTTCACTAAAGTGAGAACAGAACCTCGCCATGCACAGCGCCTCAGTGAAGAGACAGATAGACGGACGAGGAAAGAAGAGGAAAGAGAAGAAGAAGTGTCTTCTGCTGATCCAGATGGACAGCGTAACCCCCCTCATGGGATTTCCTTATTCAGGAATCCAATTTTCCCAATGTGATTGACGCGGATTGGATGCAGTGGAATAAGGCTAACTCTTTTAGCTCCTCCAATAAAGCACTAATGGCTTTGCCCCTGGTTTTCCAACTTTTCTGTCCTCAACTGCACTGGTCGTCCGCAATTAGCACATGGCAAGGCAGTGGGCAGTTGAGAAGATTAAGTGATGGGGAGAACGAGTGAAAGTGGAGGAGTAAATGGGAGAGCGTGAGGAAGGGAGAGAAGAGGTGATTAGTTAGATATGGTAGTGATACGAGCGATCACCGAACACCATGTTCTTACAGCACCTTTAGAAACACAGTTAAAAGAAATAGGATGGACTACACTAGGCCTGCACATAAAATTTCTGTTTAAATTGGTGTGATTGGTATCAGAAGTCTTACGCTGTCTATGTTATTAGTGTAGTAGTAGTTGTAATAGTAGTGGTAGAACAGTAATATTTCTGGTTTACAAGAGACAGCTTGTAGGTTGAAACTCTGAATTAATGTGCTGTAACATTAAAATGAATAACACTAATAAAATAAACAACAGAAAGAGAGACTTTAATGCTGTGAAATGACCATCATTATATCACACGCAGAGCTTGTTAATAAGTCCAAATATCCATTTGCAAAAAACAATTAATGAAATTGAAAAGTACATTCTTAAATGCATCAGTTAATTAAATGTATAGGCTTGTGCAGTCTTCATGAAATCGGAATGCTACAAGTCTAATGATATTGACTTAGCATATTATTGTGGTCACTTAACGACAGAATATAAATGGGAAAAATACGAGCTGCGCTGGTTCATTATCAAACTAAGCATCTTCCTAAAGAAAAATAAAACTTTTAATTTTATGTAAACCAATAATTAGATATTAGATAACATGGCAAAATGAATTGTGCTCATCTCATTAGCCAAATTGCATTACAACTAGGAGCAAAATCAAATGTGCGTGAGCTAAAGAAATTATGCTGGTGAAATATTTCCATTAATAAAATTGTTGAACATTTAATCAATGTAATTTTTTTAGTAGATGTAGTAGAAAAATCTACCATTTATATTTTGCCAGCTGAACAAAGATATAAAAATATCGGCCTCTTCTCCTGCTCTTTACTGACACTGTGGACATACATTTAATGGCATCAGTTTGTGTTGTTGTGCAGTGTTACGTACTGTACATTGGACGTAAATTACCTTTGCTGACGACATAGCTGCACAAGTTTAGTGCCTGCATCTACCATCACTGCTGTTTTGAACTTGACAAGCCATCAAAACACAGCATGACAACCAGTGTAACCACCAGTGTAACATGCGTATGTCTGCCACAATATCCCCTACTGTGTTTTGTGCATCTTTTGTGACTCCATTTATACCTAATGGCTTCAATAGTCAGGGCGCCTTTCAACAGCCAGCTCTCTCCCAGCTGCCACCATCAGACCAGCATGCAGTGAAATGGACATGCCATGAAAACTCACTGTGGTGTATGGTGTGAGGTGTAGAATAAGGAGATTGGATTCCGCAATGTAATGTTCTGCATTTCAGCGGTATGGTGTGTAAAATGTTGTGAATAGGCTCTGATTGCACAAATCAAACACACACACACTGTGAAAAAGTGACACGTACACACAAACACACACAAACACACACACACACACCAATCTTGCAAGCTCTCGTTTCTGTTCACAGGAACCTTGCAGGGAAAAGAGGAGGGCTCACCGCAGGAAATGGGAGCATTGATTGACAGATTAATCATTCCAGTGCTGTGTGTATGTGTGTGTGTGTGTATGCATTTCTGTGTGTGTTTGTGGGTTTCTGGATATCTGGGAGGAAGTGTGTGTGCATGGGCATGTATGCGTGCGTCCCCGCTGACCTTGACGGCTCCATACGGGAGCAAAAGCAACTTCCGAGAGTCAGTCATTCAGACACAGCTGGCGGCTCGTGACTACCAGAGCCTGCAACTAACAGTTAACACCGTGTCTGCTCTACAATTATCCACAGAGAGAACACTTATCAACCACAAAGTGCTTTATAATTGCTTTGCATTACAATGTAATATTTTACCTAACCTATTTAAACATCATGAGGTGTAATTACCAGCTTAAGATAATGTGTAATTATTAATATTCTAATGAACTTAACTACCTTGTCATTTACATTGCCTCCTAAAGTCAGGATGGTTAAATCTACTGTGTCCCTCTCTGAGTTTTTTTTTTCATTTAAATTAGTTTAGTGTTGATACTAATACTGCATACACAGAGTTATCTCTTTCACTCTATCTCAGGCTCTGCTGTACGGTAGCCTGGGTCAACCCTATCCCCACCTCATGGCTCCCGAGGGCCTGACCCTGAACTCAGTCACCTCTGACAGCTCCTTAATATCATCTCCAGCCCCCCAGCCACTGATCCTAGAACAGATATTTTCTTATCCTTCTAATGGTTAAGGTTAGGGAGCTGGTCCAGGGTAATCTGACCCTGAATCTGTGGGGGGAGACAAGTTATTCCTCAGGCGTCTGCTGCTCGACAAACAGAGAGTGGCGAGGCGAGCCAGGGGGCAGTATGGGTCTAGCAACCCACCCTATAGCAAGGTTGACGAGTGTGTGTATGTGATGTTGTTTGTGTTTGTGGGCGCATGTGTTTGTATGATTTAGTTTTTGAGCACTAAATATGATGCTTGCATATCTCTGAGAATCTGGGTTATGCATGAAAGACCAGGTTTTCTTTTCACTTGTATGTACTTGCGTGCACTGTGGACATGCAGGTGTGTGTATGTGCACAGTGTTTTTGGGTGTGTGTGTGTTGGACTTGCAGAGGCGAGGGAGATGTCATGTTCAGTTTGTGTTTGGCTAACCCTGTGGTCTCCACCCCTAATAGCAGGGTCTATGGGGTGTAGACACATGCCAATATTCATTGGCAGTTGAATCAAGCCACTTAGATACCATCTGTAAACAGGACTCAGAGGGCTTTGAATTAAACCGAGGACTGGAAACAGTGGAGCTCACTGCAGAGATTACCGAAGGTTCAACACAGGTTAATGGGCTTTGTTGCCATAGATCAGTGATATAGATATTTGCAGGGATCTGCTAAAAAGCCTGCATCTTCTGTGTTTTATTATTGCTATTTTCCTTAATTTGTAAAGAATGCTACATAAACTTGAAATCCTAATCAATATGTAAATGGTATGAATGTAAAGGTATCGCTCAATCAATTAGTTTTACTTAAAATGCTGAGTTTACTGTCAGTTACACCATGATTCAAAGTTAAATTCCCAATTTGTCTTACAGTGTGCCTCAGTTCTGTTTATGTGATTATGATGTGAAAATGTCCAATTCCACAGAGACACTGTGACAAATCAATATACATGTTTTAATTATTTGTTTACTGGTAAATGCATAATAACGTTTTTAAAAGAATTATAGATTTCAAAGTGTCATTCAATGCCTGTATATTTAACATAATATGACAACTCAGTGTGTCATTTTGATGCAACCGATCAGTATTTCTTCCTCTTTCTCTCTCTAACTCTCTCCGTTCTCCCTCTGTCTCCCTACTCCCTTTCGCCACCATGGCGCTCTGCTCACCAACACTGATTCATAATCTATAGCCGTGCCTGGGAGACCAGCAGCTATTGATTTAACGCCTACAGTAATCCAGCGCTGTATCCGCTGCTTGTTAGAGATGCTGGGGCCTAGGAACTGGGGCTTGCAGAGGTAGCCAGACAGGGACTAGGACTGATGGAGGAGACATTTTTGAAGCAATTCCTTATTAGAAAAGCAGATCATTTTGTAACTCACCCACTAAATTGGAAATTCCATATGGCTGTGATTTCTTTTCATAGGAAAGCCACTCTTGGAAATATAATACTCATTTAAAAAAAGTATGTTCCAGGACATGTTCAGTATAAAACAAAGGGTTACAAGGTTACATGGTTTCCTCTAGGCAACAGAAAGTCAAAATATTCATCTTTATTGTGACTTGTGAAAATGAGCATGAAACAACAGATTATGCAGTTTATATATCAATTCCACTTTTAGCTGCTGTTGACATACTGTGTGTGCAGAGGTATGACTAAATATGGTGCATCTTCTCTCAAAACACAGTAACTCATATCATTCGTAGCTACACATGTATAGAATTTCCAAATAATTTTACTACTTTTTAGCAGTCCCTTTTTTTTCTACACGATGAACACTGTACATTATATCTTGGAATCAAACTTTTCAATTCCAATTGTCCTTTTAAATTGCCCCTTCAAATGGTTGACACTGACAGAGTCAAGATCTCCTCTGTTTCTGTTACAATAAGCCAGTGCTCACACACACAATAGCAGAGTCCTGCATTTGATTTGGAGTGAGCGACAGCTAAGGCAGCCTCGACATATTCATACAGAGTGCTAATCATGCATGATACAAGAATAATAGACAATGTCGCTTTCAGTTCATTAAGCATCCAGGTAAGTGGATATGTAATTTAACTGTTATTATCAAATCTACCTAATTTGGTTTGGCCCATCCATCATGATAATGACACCATTCTCTGCACACATTTCCAATTTGTGACAAGCCTGTATATATATGAACAATACCATTGGCATCAGCACTTCTTTTCCATTATAGATAATTACAGACCACACATTTTAAATCTCTCTATTGAATGTAGATGACAATGTACTTCATTTCATGAGTGACAAGGAAGTGGGCCTAGCTGTATACAAAACTGAAAATCTACTGCTCAATACCATTCAGGATGTGGAAGTCTGCATGAAAGGAGAATCTCTGAAGCTTTTTATAACAAGACTAACATATCTCTGTAGCAAGTATTTACTTTTAAATTGTATGTACAGTTTAACATTGTGAGTGTTCAACAGTATACAATGGAGTAATTGTGGCATTGAATGCAAAAGAAAACACAATAAAATAGAATATATATACGTAGGCATGAAACAGGTTAAAGAAAGGTGTGCAGTTAATTCTATATGGTCCTTTAATCAAGATGACAGCAAGCTTGAAGAGGAGTACTTATCTCAATCAGGTACTGGCCATCAGCATGGAGACAGACAAGCACACTGACCTTCATTAGCCTGGCCAAATAATTAGCTGACCTCGGCTAATAAGCACTCACACTGAAAACACACACACACACACACAGCATGCACAGTGGTTTGTATGTGCCTCTAATGAAAAGAGGACTGAGGCACAAGGCTGATTGCTTTGTTCTGATGAGTTTCTGGCTTAAGTAGCCCACTTGATTGATGGATAGATGGACGGCAGGATGGATGGATGAAGACAGACGAAACTCTGGAGCAGATGAGTGCTACTGTTGGGCAATATGCCAACAGGCAGAAAGAGAACAAAAGTTATCCACTTGTTTTACTGAACAAAAGGTATTTAGTCAAGTATAGACCCGCTGCAAGGTTGAGACAATAAACAGAATAAAAAAAACACATGCTTTGCAATCTGCTAAGACAAATAAACAGTGAGCCGCAAGTCCAATTGCAGCAGCTTTGTAGGGAATAGTCGTATTTGTCCATGTAGTTGGGTCTTGTCATGTACTTTATGCACAGTCACATCACCATGACCAATACACTAATCTCTGCCATTCTCCTCTGGCTACAATGAGCTGAAGAAGGTTAACTTCACCTTCCAGGGTAAATAGAAAAATGAACCCGAATAGCTGTCTGGGATGGGGTTATAAACAGCAGTTATTAACTCGGCTCTCCAACGTGCTTGCACACAGGGAGATTTGTGAAACGTTGCCGCTTTGAAGTCAGTTTTGCTGCGATACAGAACACCATGATCAATAATTTGTTTAATTAAGAATACGTTTAAATGCAGCAGAGAACTGTTCTGTTTGACTCTGATTTCGGCTGTGAGAGTTTTTTCTGTTTTACTCCTTCCAGATGTAAACTGATCTGATGCTAATCTGACGTCTGAACTTGTACTGACTTCTTCTCTTCGGCGTCCACTACAGCCTAGGAGTGACATAGTCTTTGTGAGTGTCAGGGATGTAATTTGCATTGGAGTAACTGATACTTTCAGCTGAAGTAAGAGAGCTCTTCACTAAAGGATAAATGCAACCGCATCACAGCGGAACATTGTCAGCAGAGAGTAAAACATGTCAAAGACTTGAAGAATAAGTGCCGTCACTTACTCCAGTCCATTTCTAGGTATTTTGCTTGACAGTTTTAGAACAATGGTAATATATTCTGGCACCAGGTCTGAAGACAATTATGGGAAATTGCTGCTTTCGCATCTAGATTTGCTTGTCTTCACCATTTTCATCTCAATCCAATCCAATCGGAGACCATTTGAGCAAATAAAATGATATTTGCCTCATCTTATGTTACAAGCTTTCAAAATCACAGGCTTCGGGAAAAATCAATACAAAATGCCAGCTTAGCAGCAGATGTATGCTCTGTGAGAATGCTAACTTTTCCTCTTCGTATGTCTCCCCATTCCCCCACAGAGGGAAGAGACTGGGAGCAGGAAAAGAAGCTCCTCACCAACAACTTAGGGGGGGGTGGATATCGTGGTGGATGTTTATAAACTACTTGTGCTTGCAGGCCGAATGCACCATTGTCTTGTCCGAGACGCTAACCTTTAGCATCTCGCTGCGCTTCGGCGCATCTTACAAAGTTCACTGCGAGAAGGGAGTCTTGACCCTGCGGATGATTTGGAGGACTGAAATACCACTTTCATTTATTATTTATCCAGGCTGGCCGAGGGGAAAGCAAGCCGTGGCGCTGTCATACCTGACTGGCTAATGTAAGAAGTGGCCATCTCACTGCAACCCTGGGGAATCAAAGCCCATTACTGGTTTGAGAGATGGCCTAATGTCCACTGTGAACACACACACACCAGATCAAAACATTAGGATGAGAGTGAGATGTACATACACACAAACACGCACACACTGAGCAAACAAGACGTTGTGCAGTGGTCTGAGATGAGAGGTGAACATCGTAATACTTCAGAATCCCGGAGAGATGATAAATAAACATTTATAATTTAAATCTGGCCTTGTAAGATTTCTTGTAACTCCAGTCAAACTAATTCATTATGATGTACTGTTTATTATTTTTTACATCTACAGCCTGAAATTTCTCCTAATGGAACATGGCAGTTGCATCAGTAATCACTGAGACTGTAAAACAGGGAAGCCTGAGGTCTAAAAATGCTAAGAGGCCAATCAGGTTATCACTTATTGACAACGGTATCTCAACAAAACTGCCAAATAAATGCAGACAGCCTGATAGTAGCTATGATAGGGACAGTTATTGTGTTTCTTTAAGTCTGTCCTCTCTACGTATACAACCATGTATTCACAGTCAAAAAAGTACTGATGGGGTCTTGAATGTAATTCAGAGCTACACTTACACTTTGCCCATTTGGTGTGAAACGACTACTTCTACCCATTTTAGCAGGTTGGAAAGTACAATGGCCACTTTACGTTCTTCACTGTGTGTGGGTGTGCGTATATGTGTCTGTGTGTGTGTGTGTAATTGTCAAGATGGAGGCTTAATGACCCTTTGGATTTGCAGCCGAGGTGTAGCTAATGAAGCGTATGTGTATGGAGTACTGGCCTCTGCCTTTTAATGGGAGATTCCTATCAATACCATAGATCGGATTAATATTTCAAAGTTAATGTTTTTGTTGAAGAATTTGCAAAACAAACATGAGATGAGGCTTCACAGTCGCTTGTGCAGGAAAATGCAATTTTCTCAGACTTAGCCGCTCATCTTTTTAATTACAGACTTAATAGCTTTATAGATTTTTGAAAGATGAATTCTTATTGGCATTTTTATAATTACTGGTCTTTATTGCTTTTTATGAAAATAATCGTCAAGGCTCATTTACCCCACAAACCCTTAGGCCAGGCAGATGTGTTTCAATGATGAGGGCAAATAACCTCCAAAACACTGGTTCTCATTTGACAACTGTCTGAATTTCTCCCTTAATCAGTGTTGTTTCCCCCCCCCTTCATATGAATAACTACTCTATGCCCATAAAACCAATTATTTAAACAAGGAACATTCTCACTTTTCAAACCAGTAGTTTCACAATAAATGTGTACAGACAATGGCTGTCATATTGAAAGACGACGCAGTACTGATTGGACAGCATGTTCAAACACACTGTGAACCCCAGAGGCAACTAAAACCAGAACAATACACATTGACCTATGGTGACGCAGGGTTTGGCCAGAATATCACATATGTCAACATACTATCAAATGTGCTGCTAAAATAACTGAACCTCTTCAGCATTAACACATGTACAGACCAGAGCGAGCCAAGGCTGCCTCAGAGCTCTGACTGTAGAGAAAATATATCTGGACACTTCAGCAAAAACATATTTAGAAGAGCTTGCCAAGGTTTCCTCATGTAGTCTGCAAAGGCCTTCGAGTGCAGAAGCCTTAGACAAACAGTGGCTCGGAGCCATACCCTGCTAATAAGTTTGACAATGAATTCGGGCAGGCAGAAGAAATTCAACCATATGAATTTGTGGGATAGCAAAGCAGGCAAATGATCTTTTGTGAAATTCATACCCACCAATGGAAGAGACTCCTCCAATCACTATTTAATTTAGGTTGAGATCCTGCATAGAGGGAAGAGTGTGCATTTGGCTAGCCTCATCACCACTAAAAGGGAAATATGCATTGATTTAGCCTTGAACTCCCTGTTTAACTTGGCTGGCCTGCTTCACTGTGGTTTCCCAGTACATTCCCATTCCCTCCTCCGTCGTCCGGGACCCAGCCTGGATACAGACAATAACCGGAAAGAGTATTTAGAACATTTTGGAATAAAGTGGATGTAAATTTCACCCTTTACATTTGCCAGAAGCATCTGTTTTATCTATAAATTCTATGTTCCAGAGAGCCAAAGCTGTGGAATATTTCAACCCGCGCTTTATTTTATTGGTTTGGAAGCACAAAAGGAAAGAAAGAAAAGTCAAAATATGACTTTTCCCCCCTGGACCCCCTGCTAATAGGCATGCTTGGCCCCTCTGTAAGCTATTCCTATCGGCACTTTCTCATAATAGGGCCATGGGTAATTTGCCAGGGCCAGGGCCAACTGAGCATGTTCACAGCACTAAATGGTAAGAACAAGTCATTTGCTTGAATATTGTATATAAACCAGTTGGCAAATCATATTTATGGCACCAAGATTAAAGTACAAATCAATTTTTCTGTTTTGGGGGGAAATTGGGTTTCT
The DNA here is from genome assembly GCF_004916995.1 of Morone saxatilis. Taxonomy (NCBI): domain Eukaryota; kingdom Metazoa; phylum Chordata; class Actinopteri; family Moronidae; genus Morone; species Morone saxatilis. The sequence goes on from NW_023339650.1 coordinate 8,391,049, forward strand.
CATTGTGTGAATAAGTGTTGGCTTAGCCCGTCTGGCCTTGGCTGTGTCTGCTGAAACTCTCAAAACAGTCCCTGTTTTGGTTCCAACATTTTCGGTCTCTATGGTGCTCGGTCCTGTGCTGCAGTTTAGAGTCAGTGTGGTCTGAAGAGTCTCTCTGTATGTCTGCTACACATGTGAATATGCTCGACAGATGTTAGCTGGCTCCCAGGCAGACAGGCTCTCCTCCCCCTGGCCTTTTTGGCTCTGCTTGTGACATGGTGACACACAGTAGCATCTGGAGTTCAGACTGGGTCACCCAGGGCAAACACGATACAGAGGAGTGCATCATTCCCTATTTTAGGATCTTGCACGACTTTGAAACTGATGATCGTGGGATGATTTGGGAAAAATGTTGGCTTCCTTACAGCTTCTGTACATTTTGAGGCCAGCATATTAAGGATTTTTTTAGTTATTTCACCACTTACTGTATTTGGTAATTCAATAAAGTTGGCTCAAGATGAGTAGTATTAGTAACTGGTATGACATATATGAGACATATTAACAGCAACTGTAAGATGAGGTCTTTTTTTCCACTTGAGAAAACCACCTAAAACATCAGATACTCACTTTATGGAATGGACCCAAAGGAGAAGAAATCAGTTGTGTTATTGATTGTACAACTACTGAGAGCGAACTGTCCAGAGAAACACTAGAATTCCACGTCTCCACACACTGCTACATGGATTTAAGTGTGATACAATATTGGAGTGACCCAAAAATGAACTTCTACATGAAGTGATAAGTACTGAAAGGATCATACAAAAGTATACACACATCCAAAATGTAATAATTATAGAGCTTACATTCAGAGCTGAATGCAGCAAAGAAGCACAAACCCAAAACTCATTGAAAGTCAAAAGTAGATTCCCAGTAGGGCTCCTTCAAACCATATGTGAATTCAAATTAAATTAAACCCTATAGCATCTTTAGTACCAAAGGCAGCCAACCTCAGTTCAATCCCTGTATACTGCCAAAGGACATATTTGAAAACGAACAATAAAAAAGATGCCTGGTTGCCTTTAAACCACAAGACTGTGGTTTGTTGTTTTATTTCTTAGAAGAAGTTAAGCAATGAGGAGCTTTTTTGGGTCTCAAATTATGCTCATTTTTTATACATATTGCTATTTTATGATGATCTATTTGACAGGTCTCTGAACAGTGCTGTGTTTTGAAGGCAACTTTTTGATTCGCCAACAATGAACACAGACGTAAACACACACCTATTTAAAAACACCCCTTTTTCCGTTCCTTGTCTTTTGTGTTCAACTTGATACAAAACTATTTGTCTACATTTCCATCGTTAGCTGACAGTCAACCGTGTTCAGAGACAGTCAAGCGTCAACTCATGAAACAAACATTTAGCAAGCGCACAACAGCAAAGCTGCCAGCTGACGTGCACCCGTTCAAATCCATCCCGTCATGTAAATAACTTGTTTCAGTGTGCTTTCAATTAAAGCGGAGGACGGAGTGCCATTGCTGCCTTTGATGGATGAGCTTAGATATTGGAGTGTACCGTTGGATGACAAAACGTTCCCCCACTCCACCTCAACTCCTCTTTCCTATTGATTGTCCTGGCGGTTATTCATCAGGGCGGTGGCCACTGTCAGATCAGCTGCTCCTTCTCCTCACAAAACACATTTTCCACAGTTATTGATAAAGCTATTTGACCTTTTATTTAAATGTGTGTGTGCGTCTGTGTAATGTGCACACATCTGTGTTTTCTTTCTCTCTGCTCTTGCCAGAGGCTTGCAGATCACTGCAGCTACATGAATAAAGTCAGGCTGTTTTGATTAACGCCAAATGAGTAGGTCTATTCTTTGCAGATGTCTGTTTCAGCAGTACTGAGCCTTGCTTTCACATAACAAAAATAAACCCCAAACCTGTTTTACAGTTTGGCAAAGGTAAGCACACACATACAGTGCATACATACAGATTTTGCACACATTCATATACATCAGTGGGCTTGAACATACTGTGACTTACATACCTACATACATACTTTTTCAGTGTTTTGAATATTTTATGCTCTTTTATCAAGGTGAAGACAGGCTGTCTTGGCTGCAAGTCCAATAGTAAATGTGCCCTGAATTAAAAAAGCCCCACAGTGGAGCTTTGGTTGTACAGTGGCTGATGGAGCGAATGGATAATGACTTAACAGGACCTATGTGCTGTCTGTGATCTTAGTAAAAGACATGATATGGATAAAAATCTATGACAACTGCTTTTTTTCAGGTTACCTTCCTAATCTGCGATTGTAAAAGTATAGAGGGCTAATTTTCATAATCTGTAAAGGAAGTATTCGCATCCTTTGCTTAAAACTACTAATACCACACTGTGTAAGTATCCAAAGAAAAGTACTTACTGTGTAATAAAATGGTCACGGTCAGTATTTGAGGTTTTTGGATTAAAATTAGTTGTGCATTAATGTGTAAATTCCATTTTACTGCTGTAGATGTTTAAGACTGAGCTAATTTTAACTATTGTATATACTACTGGGTAGATTAATAAACAACAAGGCATCATATGTTTGCACTATTTGAGAATTTACAGTAGCCTATGTTATTTTACAGAAAATGTGTCTGTCGAGATATATATCATATATTGCATATATCTACTTGCTTTTACATACATTTACATTTGGACCAATATACAACAACAATATACTGACAGACAAATGTAGTGCAGTAAAATATAAAATTTGGTATTTGAGATATAGTGTAATAGAAGTTGCATAGAACTGAATTACTGAAGTAAAGTACTTGCATGATTCTTGCAATTTTGGGCTTGTATCCAACACACTTATGAACACACTTATTGAACTTACTGAAAGCACAGTATAAGGTACAAAAAACAAACAAACGTGCTTACATGTCTATAGAGTAAGTCTATAGCAAAACTAGAGGCAATTAATGCATAATCCATTTAAGAAACTCAACAACAGTTGCTCTGTATGTTTACACAGCCACGGACATAGAGTGTTTTGTCGTTAGTAAAGCTCGAGAGCAGGGACAGTGACATCTTACTCACCCTAGTAGGAAAGCCATTCTGTTGTCCTTCATGGCAGCAAACTGTTTAATAACCATGTTATGTAATTTTCCAACAAACTTAAGGTTTTTCACAATTAAGGACTCCACTGAGCTAAGTGGCCAATTTTCACTCAGTGGTGTTTTGTGCAGTCTTTCAGCAAAAGAAACCAGATACACAAAACTCTGTATTTACTTGCTAAACATGTTCTAGGAGAAATATCGTGTCTTTTAGGATACACTAAAAGGCACGATATACACAAAATATTCATGTTAAATATTCACAAAATGTGTTTTAGTGTTTTATTCCTACTCTTTCCACTCATTCCACTTACGATTAAGGCGTTTTTACCATATGTTTGGCAGCTACCACCACCATGAAGGATGTAGGTAAACAATTGGGTCATGACTTATTATTGAAGTACGGTTAAGGTTAGGTAACTAAAACCACTTAGTTAAAAAGATCATGGCCACGTAAATTTGACGTAAGTTCGCCTGGACTTCCTGTATGAAACAAAGGAGTCGTGAAATTGAGGTGGGGAATGAATATAAAAACAAAGACAGATTTTCTGTTGGTGGTTTTATTTATATGACTCACAGCTATATTTGTATGGTGTATGATTTTAAACCCTGTTGAGATTGAAGCACAACAGTTTTATCCTGTGAAATTCATGCTCATGTCTTTTCCTTGCTATCAATAATTAAGACTAGATCTTGGAATGAAAAAGTAATTTCCCTTGAAAGAACCGGATAGAATTGACATAAACCCCAGCCCTAAAAACACACCCCAAGAGGTATCTAAAAGCTCAGTAGGTGCCAATAAAAGCGGAAAAACAGAAATCTTTCTAGCAAAACACAACAACAAGAACAAGAACAACCCATTGAAGTGGAGAAGTGAAAAACAAGAGAGACTTAAGGTGATTCTCATCTTCGACTCCAAAGCCTGGGCACTCCAAAAAAAAAGTGGGAATGTAATTTCCCAGACTAGGAACATAAGCCAAGAGTAATCTGGCCTGTAATACCTCATAGTCCTTAAATAAAAGCCCTCCATTTTAAGTCTTCAACCTCGTTTTTTCCCCCCCTCCCTTCCCCACCTTTAATAGGATTTGGTAGAAAATGGCTTTGTGAATCGCTCCTCTCCGTCTTGCTCAAGGAAGAGCGGGCTATTCTCATTGAGAAGTGCTTAATTGCTTTAAATGACTGATGATACATCTAGGGAGAAGGGCCTTGAGCTAGGGGCCACAGCCAACCGCACAACAGATAGCTCTCCTGGACGATTGTGTGTGTGTGTGTGTGATGTGGTGTATGTCTGTGAGATATAGTGATGTAGAGGTGTGTGATGTGATTGTGTTGATGGAGTTGTGTGTGAGTGTGTGTGAGTGTGTGTGAGTGTGTGTGTGTGTGAGTGTGAGTGTGTGTGAGTGAGAGTGTGAGTGTGTGTGTGTCACAAAGATGAGCTGCTGCGGATAGACGCTTCTCCATAAGGGTCATAAGAGTGGGCATGTTGTGCGTGGACGTGTGTGGACGTGCAACTTCCCTGTCTGTGTGTCTGTGTGTGGACGTGCACTAGAGAGAGGGTCGCCAGGCAGTGTTCGTCCTATCGACACCCCAGTAACAGACTAAATTAAAGCCGTGATGAATTGTAGCTGTCACAGCAGGAGAGAGGGGAAACTCTGCGCCGTATTCCACCTCTGATTAGGTGGGGATAGAAAGATACAGAATATCATTATCAATATGTAGCACTATATTTTCATTAGATTTTTCTCTCTGCAGTGGACAGCTTGATAGCAGGAGGATTTTTCATTTCAAGAAGAGATTAAACATCTTCATTGATGTCAGTGAGGAGTTTAGTTAAAATTTTTGCCGCGTTTTCTGACAATGATGGGAATGTGTGCGATGATCGCAAAGTGTCAAAACAGCTCTGACGGCTGGGGATTTTCTGATTAATAAAACCATTTTTAAAGCTGGTAAAGGTGCCACATGTGCAATTAAAATGTAAAATGTAGAAATCCTTGAAGCCCTTTCATCATTGTAGGCACCTTGTGGCTATTGAGGAGGAAGAAGCTTTTGGCTGTTTACTAAAAGAAGTAGAAAGTCACAAGAGATGCAGGGATTGAGGGGTATTGCATGTTTGTGCTCGCTGCGCTTTGAAAGTAGCATCCTTTGGGTAAACCACGAGGTTTTTTTTTTTTTTTTTATTCAGTCACAACCACGATTATATACCTGAGAAGGCAACATGATGCATGAAAAGCTCAAAGTTAGCTCTGTAAACTTGCATGTGCACACTGTACTTTTCAGGACTAATGAGGCAGAAGTAGTTCTTCGAGGTTCAAATCTAACACATGCAGCAAATGACTGATGTATGCCCGCAAAACACACCTGATGTGTTATTAAAAAAAATTAACACTGGACAGAATTGGCAAACAAGTATCCAACCTTTAACATCTTTCCAGGAGTTGCTCTGACAACTTGAAATCCTTAGTTTTATACAAAATAAGAGGATGGTTTCTGCTGTTTGATAATCTATTTCCAGTGTGTTGTTCTGAGGTTCTGGTTATCATCTCTTTTTCACTGTTGGACCTTAAATCTTACCTTGAACATCTCCTGAGCTCACAGCCCCCTGGTTGGTTCTACGGCGAGAGAGCTGGTAATCAGATGTACACAGAGACTGTCATCAGTCGCGAGGCGGACTTTTGCGGACTTATGTGAATTCTTCTGCGCTTTCTCCCATCCAATCTTTTCGAATTGTTCCCATCTGAATCATCATGGTAGCTCTACAGCACCAATCACGTATATAGAAATAGAGAGAAAAAGACAGGAGGACAGTGCAATGTAATTCCGTGGAGGACCAAACATTGCTTCTTTATTGTGAGCTATTCTCAGAGAAAGAAGGGTTTCTGATTTTCTAAGATTTCAATGTGCGTACGTATGTGTATGGGTGTCGATAAAAATATTATAATTTCTCTCTGAATATATATGTCTGTGTCCAACTGCATTGTTACCGTGGCAATAGTTGTGGTCCACCAACGTCTAATCAACAAAGAAAATGATATGACCTTGTCTGAAATCTCTTTAATTGCAACATGTATACATTTCGTACGGAGTAGTCCTTCCTGTTGTGTTTTATTTTTCTTTCCAAGTAAATATTTGTGTAAGGCAATGAAACATGAGATGTATGGACAATGTTGTTATTGTAAATTAGTTTATGTATGTATGTATGGCGGATGAGGCCTCAGACGTTTCTGGAATAATACATGAGTTTTCAGGTAGCAAGGAACCCTAGCACGTAGCAAAAAAAAAGATAATATGCAAATATTTCACTTTACCAAGTGTTCGTGTTTGTAGGATTTAACCCTTAACAGCCTCACTGTCTATCTTCATCTCTTTATTCCACTAAAAGTACTTTTTGTTTTGCATAATACTTGTTGCACACAGTTATTGCTCTCTTTTATAACCACTAATGCACTATCCCACTATGATATTCCATAACAACTCTAATATTTATGTGTTTAATGATGGAAACAATGCAAATTAAATAAATAAAATCTACTGCAAGGCAAACTTGGCTTGCTTACTTTGCATGGTTCACAAATAGAATCATGTAAACTAATTAAACGCGACTCTTTTCTATATTAATGGTACTTAACTGCAGACTTGTGTATATTCCGTGTATCAATGTTTCCCCCAGAGATATGTCTTGGCAGAGCTGCTCAAACACTATTTACACCATGTGATACTAAAAATCTCAATTGAAAGTGATACATGGGAAGCTATTTTAGGTGACCCAACCCCAGGTATTCAGTGGTTAGGGAATACACATATATCCTCCCTTGGTGGTAGGCTGTGTATGTGTATATATTGTTTTATCAGTGACCCGTATCCTGTTTACCTGATAGAGGCAAAAGCTCAGTGTCGAAACTCCTTAAAAGTCAAAGCCAAAGGGGGGGAAAGGGTGGAGGAGTGCATCCAAACGTATACCACATGTTATCACACACACACACACACACCACACACACACACACACACACACACACAACACAAACAACAACATACCAGCCGTGGGCGCCCATGGTTACTTGGAACTTTAACGTGGACCAGTGGTGTACATTGGGTGGTGAAATGCTATGCACACACACACACACACACACACACACCACACACACACACACACACACACTTGCAGAGGATCAAAGGGAGTTGGAGCCCTGCACAGCAGCCCTCCTGCTCCTGCCCTTGGCTAAATGGACGACCAAACATTCCAGGCTGTCCAGCCCGGTAATATCTGGCCTGCAGCCTAATGAAGATGGACTGTGTTTATAATTCTCATGTTTGCTCTGATCACTAACATAATCCTTTCTATACACAAAACATGGAGACAGAAAACACTCTTTGTTTCTTCACATTAAGTCAAAGTGCAGAAGAAGAAAAGAAGAATGACGGGATACATAAAGATCAAATACAAACCCAGTTTCAGTAGACTTTGTAGCTCTTTGCATTTTCACAGGGGCATCACATGATCTCAAACAAAGGAGAAGGCACCAAGGGATGTTTTTCTGCCTGCTTGAGACTTTGACACCTGCCTCGCCGCAGCAAATTGGAATGGCTCACTCTCAAATGAGATTTCTGCCCGCCGCATGGGGAGAGAAAAAAAGGTCACCCATTACAACTATTCTACATGATTCACAGAGTTATCACATCTCTGCTCGCCTACCTTCCCTTTAATTAGCTTCGGGGACCTGGGCGAGGTGTAGGTGCATGTTAGTGTGTGTGTGTGTGTGTGTGTTTGTGTTTGTGCACGTGTGTCTGTCTCACAGAGGCTGTATTTCTCTATTGGATTCTCTCCCTTCATCTAGGTTTCCACCAAAATTAAAATGCTTTTCAGGGACATACGGTATTTCTTTGACAACAAATTTATTGACCCATGAAATCTGCCCTTATTTAGCTTGCACTGTGAATCAGAGATTACGGTTATCACTCAGATGCATGCTACACTGAGTATGACAAGTGATGTGGTGCAGTTTAGTGCTTGTGTGAAGGTGGTCTTTTGATTTTTTGTGACTGAATAACTGACAAGATGCAGCTGAGTTCTCCTTATCATTCAAGAGCTCCCCTGTTTCTAACATATCCCCATTACCCATTCCCTTCAGAGATCCCAGTAAACAGAACATTTGGACAGCAGGGGGAAAGGTAGCAGACTGATAATAAGTTATGTGTTTATATTCTGAGGCTCAATATTTAGCTTTGCTCGTTTGCTGATAGTGGTATTATACTTAGTGTTATATAAGTATGCACATCTCTATATTAAGAATTATATTACATTAGGCTTATCCAGAAGCCAAAGATCCTTAGTTACACAGTTAAGAACTGGCTTTCTTTTTGTAATAAGGTTGGCAGTTTCAAAAAGGAAACTTGTGAGCTGTAAGAAATCTGGGAAACCTGAAAAAAAAATTCTGACCTGTTGATCAAAAATGGGAATTCATGTCGTTTTGAATAGGTCTTTATTTATTGAGATTGTAAGTATCTCCCTTACAATCTCTCTTGCAGTTACAGTTCTGTTTTTCATTTGTCCTTGTATGATATTACAGTAAATGGAATAACTTTGGGTTTGAGACTGTTAATAAAATGACATCTCCTAGATGTGAGAGAAAGTTTACACCGTTTGCTATGTTGAATTTACCAAACTATTAATAAATTAAATAATAATAATAATAAATAATAAATAAAATGCAGATTAATCAATAATGAAAATAATCATTGGTGGCAGCCCTAATTTAAAGTGGTACTGAAACAGTCTTTTTGAAGATGGTGCTATAACTACATCTGCACTATTACTATTTCTAAAACCATTATCGCTACTTCTTCTGCTATAATATCATGACATAAACATTAAGTCACAACAACAACAACTTGGCAGTGATAGTCATTTCAAGTGCAGTTAAGTTCCGCTTCAGGAGTGATGGCTAATATACTGACTGGCTTAGCATTGATTGAGGAAGGGAGAAGTGAGGAGAAGAGAACAGAGAGCAAGAGTGAATGTGACTGGAATTAAGGCGAGATATAAACCCTGAGCTTGAAGACCCTGATCCAGGATCCCCGGTCAGAGGGACTGTGATTCGAGATCACACACTCCTGATGAGACTTTCTACAACGCTTTTATCAATTAACGCATGCATACACGTACGCAAACTGTTTCTGCTGGTTCAACCATCCACTTCCTGACTCTCACACACACACACTGAAACATACACATAGGCGCAGCGCATCAATACCAAAAGGGTTTAATCAACTCTCGGAGGAAGACATCATTGCATTTAGAATCAAACCTATGGAATCAATACCTGTGTTACACTTAAAATGACAAAGTGCTTAGACGGTGGCATGCAGGCACACAGCCTCGGGGTAAGTTTTGAATGTATAGATGGATGTGTGGATCGTTTATGGTTGTGATTTTGGTTGTGTGATAGATCCTTGCAAATCTGAACCCCTCGGGCATAGACAACCTTTCCACCGGTGAAATATCTGAGCACCAACAAATGGAAACGATAGAGTGAATACAGTAAACTACCTGTGTGAAATAATGCACTGCAGTTACATGAAGGGCGTCCAGCTACTCTTGAGATGCAATTAAATCACCAGAGATGTGACCAATCTGTTTATGCCTGCTGATATTACATTTTCAGTTTTAATTGCTTTACTCTCTTTTGATATATTGCAGCCAACACGAAAAAGCCAATGTAATTACTATCATGACAAGCTGCCAACAATGCAGCTTGTATAGAATTAGAAGGAGGCAAATAATCAAAGCAGTGATTAATAATATATTCAACAGAAGCAATTCACATACAATACTGTGTTTTTTTATACGGCTATATGATTCAAGTGATACAAAAATAAAAAAAATCAACAAATTAAACACAATTGCTACTATTCTCTTACCAACCGTTTCCTACAACAGTAATACAACCTCCAACGAGGTCAGTTCAGACTAAAATGTTTCTGTACTATTTATTTTCTAACTTTAAGAAGTATTTATTAATAGGTCTATACTGAGAACCTGTGTTAATATATTGGAACACAGCAAAGCCTTGCTTACTTATCACCACGGCTGCTTTCACAGTAAAGAAAAGGATCTGAAGAATCTGAAGAATCATCACTTACAAGTTACCCTCTGTAATTTTAATTGACAGAAGAAAATTGAATTGTAATAAGTGATTTCTGCAAAACACAGTTTTCCTTGTGTGTGTTTCTTAGACCTTTCTAATGATGAACTTTTGGAATCTAACTTCTTAGGATGTTTAGCTGTGTGACGTCAGGGGACCTTCGCTTTAAGTCAATGTGTCAATATAAGCTTAAGTGAAGGAGTGGCTTGAAAGCTAACAGCAGTATCAGTCTAAGTGTGGATTTCCATTTCTCTCGCACGGTTGGTAATTACGGCTGCACTCCCTCATCCCCATTCTCTCAAACTGTCTTTGCCCGCAGTGTGCGTTCATGTAAATATGTGTAAGAAAGATGGGTGAGAGAGCGGGGGAGAATGAGCCTTATATATTATTGCAGTCACGCTGCCCACGTCTGAAAACATTTCACAGGCAGTGCAAGGGAAATGTAAATCTGAGTTTGCTGAATCTAACACACACACACACAGACGCCCACACAGAGGAGAAAAAAAACTCATCTCCCCTTCTCCCTTATACACACATAATGCATTAAAATGGAAAACAGCTCACACTGGCCCCGGCATTGAAGGGGGCCCTAATATTTGTTTTTCTCTCCCCTGTAGTGTCCTCATTGCCAATGACCAAATTTATAATAATCTCTGCCTCAGAGTCCGGCGCTGCTTTCAGAATCTATAATCACCCCGGCAGTGGTTCTTTCAGCCTGGCCACGGCCGGCTACAGGCCCGCTTCCCTTTAGCTCTGCTTCAGTGATACTGCAGTTGGTCTCAATCCCTGAAATCTGCCTGTAGGTTGGATTGTCTGTATGTATTGTGTGCTTTCACAAGGACACATTACAGCCACACTAAGGTATTGCATGAAATCACCTGGCATATCACTGAGTTTTACTTCCAGTCACCTAAATAATACCCAGGACTACATGCATACATGTGGCAGATATTTGCCCTTGCTCAAAGCAATTTTGCCACCTTCTTCTAGCTCAGTCAAGTTTCCAACCTGCTGCCCATTAGCTGTATTGTAGGTCAGTAATTCCTACTGGGGTAACTTGGAAACAGAAGTGCATAGACGAATACAATGAATACAATAGCACAGTATTCCAGTCATTCAAGTGCAAAAATGTGACAAAATAATTATATGCATTAGTCATGACTCAGAACTGGTTGTGGTTTATTCCAAGTGGTATGACGATTTGTTGATAAGTTGTAGACTGACTGAAATGGCAATAAATGGTAAACCAAACTCTAGCCATCAAAAGTTCTTTAGGAAACGTGTGGGTGACATCTAAGATACCACATCATTGTTTAACTAAAAGCATGTAATAACAAGTAAGCACAGCAAACTAATCTCAGCAGTCTGGTCATGTGACCATCTTGGACATGTAAGTTCACTGCTGCAACTGTTACTTTAAAATTCGGTTACTGGGGAACCACAATGGTATTATGAAGCCTTTATCACTAAGGTTAGCAATGGTGCTGACACGTTTGTTTTTTAGATGATAATGATTTGGAAATGTTTTGATGCCTTATTGGTTTACTGATCCATCTTATATATTGCAGGGAGCCACAGTGAGCTGCTCAGATGAAGTGGTGCAGGTTACAGCAGTTTGTTCTCCCAATACATCATCAAGGTAAGCAACTTTTTACATGAAAAACGTCTCACTCCGTGCTAGCATCACAGATTCTATTTGATATTAACTGAAAAATGTTTTGCACCAAAGCAAATTAAGGATCTTCCTAACGACTAATTTCCCTGTCAATAAAATTAAAATTTTGAATAGTCGACTAGACTAAAAGTATCAAAACACTCAAAAAACAGAGCAAAATTGAGCAAAAGGCTCTGTAGATACACTAACTACACACACACAGCCAGCTTCACAATTTACTCTTCCGAATAAGATACCCCTGTTACACGCATTGTTGACGCAGGGGCAGTTTGTTACAATGTCAGTATCATATCTCAACATGGCATACTATAGACATAGGACTGGACAACACAGTAAATGATTAGGAAGAAAATGAAGATGTTCATGTTATTAGATGAAGAGAGAGATCATGGATGCTTGATTGTTATGGGGATAACTTGATACATGATGCCTTTTGAGTTTTTATTATATGTTTTTACACCGCTGACTGAATTAACTTTGTGATGTGAAAGACAAAATGTAGATAACATGGCATTGGCGATGATGTGAAGTTATAGGGGATAATGTTACAGTAGGAGCAGTTAAGATAACTAACTTAACATTGCCTGTCAGTCAGCACATACAGCAAGGCTGACAGATATTTACGCTGAAGTTTTGGCATCCAATCCAGCTGGCCATGTCTATGTGTTTCTGTAACTAAAGCTTTCCTTTTCCTGTTTAAGAGCACTGTTAAAAAGCTGCATAAACCTAAAGCTCATAAGGTTCATCTGAATTTTGGTTTTTATAAGTGTGTGTCAAAAAAAAGGGCAGTAACAAGTAAATATAGCAAAAAACGAATAAAACATTGTAATAACATCAGTGGTTAACACAAATTTTATGTAAGGTATGGGTTACACTGTACCTGACACTTTTTGTTAAAAGGTCCAGTTTATTAGAGACTAGTATGATATATAAATAAAGTTAAGTTCAGTTGTCATGCCACCAAAATGTATATGTTCTTACTGATGTACAACACACTATAAGCTGATTTATTCAAATGAGTACCAGATGTTCACCGTGATCATACTGTGACTGGACTTCAAAGGGTATTTGCCCTAAGTTCGGCCTCCCAGGCAGAACTTCCTCTCTAGTGTCTCACAAGTCCTGTCTCTTTTGCACGGATTGGCATGCCCCATCTTCAGGCGTCACTCACCCTAACATCTGTAACCTAAAGCATTTCATTAGTTAAGCTTGGGGAGGCAACACGCACTGCAGAAGGAAGCATTTTTGGGAGTTCAAGGAAAGTTACTTGTCCAATGATATGTACAAAAATGAAATGAAGATGCATGTCGTTCACAGATAATGAAGTCACATCTGGTTGAAAATGATCTCTTTAATACTGACCAGTCAAAAATCTAATTTTCCCCTGTTTGTATCACATTATGTGGAAACTAAAGCTCAAACATAGGCAGTGTGTTGTTTTGTCATATTTTACCCTGAAAGACAATTACCAAAAAAAGAAAGGTTGGACTGATCAGATACATTTGTAATTTACAATTTTAAGTCAGATCTAAACCTTGCTGGTCTCAGGGGTATTAAAGAGAATTCTGAAAAAAATGCTGACTGGTCTATTTACACTGCATGTTTTGCACTTTTCATTATTCTTATGAATAATTAATATATATTTTTCTTTCCTAGTGTATGACCTTAATACCCATTGCCTTACCAGAACAAAAGCAACAACAAACATTGTAACAAACAACTTCAAGGCTTTATTGTGATATGAATTTTGTCGTTCTTTTATTTTTTATTCAAATACAATTCAAAGTCAAATTCTACATTGCTATTACTTATATGGGACAATAAATAAAAAAAAACATTTGAACCTTTTCAATTCCTCCTTCATGTTATCATCTGCCTCCTTCTCCATCATGTTATGTTAATCTACCAATCCTTGCTCTCACTTTGCTAGACAAGGTCACATCACCCAAGAACAGACAGACACCAGCATGCCCATATAGATACAGACACATGATAAACACACATTTCCCTTTGTCGTCTAAGCACATATACAAATGAAGTACTCACACATATGACCAGTCTTGATTAATCAATTGGCTAAAACAATTTTTTACAACCCAGCACCTCCAGGGGCGTTATCTCAGGCAGTATGGGGTCTGCATAAATCATAAATCAGACCAATCTGATGATTGGAGCAATGATAACCCCTACTTCTACAATGCCTCTGCCAGGCCTAATGTTATTTCCCTCCCCTGAAATGCATAATAACGGTAATGATAATAATAATATGCACGTCAAGCCCAGCTCATAAATATCGGGATCAATCTGTCTGGAGAGAGGGTACGTATGCATAAAAAACAACTCAAACGAGGGGAAAGTGAGTGCTCGGTCAGTGGTTGTGTGCACGTTACGGAAAAAGAGGGAGAAACAAATAGACACATTTCTCTTGAAGGGAGCTGAGTGACCCCTTACATACATATTTTGCTCATTTGTATGTGTGATTGTGTCCCTGTGTGTATTTGTGTGTCCTCCCATCGTGCATGAGTGATGACTCCGAGCAACTGTGACCCCCACACATCACCCTTCCATGCATATAAAAACAGCCTACTGCTTTAATATCCTCATTTAATGACTAGCCCCAGTGAAAGACCATTAACGTAATGACATCACACTGGCCATCTCACACACACACACACACACACATACACACACACCACACACAAAAGCGTGCTAACTCTGAGTGGTGACATTCTCTTCTTTCACTAATGAACAATGAATTAACAATAGAGGTGAAATGTTTTTTTGTTATTATGCTTGTGTGAGTACAGCTACTTCTTCATTTTAACCCTAATAGGAGATCTTTGCGATTGTTTGGCTACAGTATCTGTGTGTGTGTGTGTGTGTGTGTGTGTTTGATTGAGTATGAGTGTGTAACAGCAGCAGAGTTGGGGGTTGCAGTTTCATTTTACTAATTCAAGGACAGTACCTAATCATGCAGAGTGAATACATGGGTACATTACAGGAACATACGCATTAACCTCTTGCATATTTACGTCTTGGACACACAAATGCGGACACACACACGCCGACTACACACAAGCAATTTGTAATATTGAATAGCTGACACAGTAAGATTTCATAATCTATTGACAGTGTCACAGCACAGTCATGCAAGGTGGTGGAGCTATTGATAAACACAGTATCGGCCTGTCATCCGTGTTCCTCAATCTGGGCTGATGTAACTTAGTGCCAACAGCAGATCCAAGGCCACTGATGACATCACAGCACCCACAGGTGCTGAGAGGACTCCCTAAAGCAGTGTGAACTTAATAATGAAAGGATTCCTGTTGTTTTACCACTAAATGACACTCACAGACGATGAAGGATATAAAGATAATTTTATTGTGTAATACAGAGTACACAATTTACTTATTGCATAGATTACAAAATTACATAATGTCATTAATCGTTTCTTGAAAATTTCATAGCAAATACCGTTAATAATAAACCTCATTTATAAAAACAAAAAAAGCGTTTATACATTAGTTTTGAATAACAGTGCAAAGTAATTGATATTGAAGATTTGTCAGAATCATATTTTGCTTCGTCATCACCCACACTACACAATAATACACATGCATGCACTTGTGCATACTACAGTAAGTGCCCAGACCAACAGTTAAAGACACAAACAAAGGCAAAAACAAAATGAAGTTATCAAAATCCCTCTTTCCAATCCATAAATGACAGTTGATGTCACTCTATTAAAAAAATGAAACAACATAACACTCAGTACTGCATTGGCAAAGGTTCATAATTCTAATCAGCGGGCTAATACAGTTGATATACTATACCTCAGGACACAAGTCCCCCATGGTGGCAATTATTGCCAAACACCCAAGATCAACATCCCAGCACACACACACTTGTAAACATGCATACGCACACCATCCACATCATTTTTGTCCCTCCAATTAGAATTTTTAATATCCTGGTCGCCGTTAATGGAGATTAATGGGCAATCGCCATGGTGAATTCCAACGTCATATATTATCATTCCAGCCTTGGTCCCAGTCCGCTCTAATTACATCCTCAAAATGCCCTCCGCTCTACAACCCCCAACACCCTAAGATCAATCAATAATTTTAATTTTCGGATGCCCCCCAACCCCGCTCCAGTTCCTGCCCTCGTCCTCTGCTTTCGCTCCTTTCTTTCTTCTCTGTGCGTGTCGATTTGTTTCCAAAGAAAATCAAATGCTGTAGAGTAAAGGCTTATGGGGAATTAATTACCCATGTCGTCTATAGCTCCCTTTGATTCCTTCGTTTGTTTGTCCATTTGTTCAGTCGCTCGTCCCCCTTGTTTCTCTCGTGTCTGCCATGTCTTTCCTCCTTCGCCCTCTCTCTGTCTGGCGCTTGGGGGGCGCTTTCCACTCTTTTCCCCCTTCTTGTCACGTAATTAGCATGCAGATATGCATCGCCTGATTCGCAAGTCAAATCGCCTCGCTATTTCCCCCTCTCTGTGTCTCTGCTCCATTTTCGGGATGTGATTGTTCTTATTCAAATAGGGCTTTGATTTGAGTAACCCCACCTCCCTACATCCAGTCTACTCAAACACACACACACACACACGAACACACACAATGTATGATAATATTACTCTTTATCTGCAGCCAACAGAGGTTTGCCCAGTCCAATCATGCAAAACAAGCAAAATATTAACAATTAAACACATTTTCAATCCTGCGGCCATTTCAAAACACCTTGGATGTGCTACAGCCAGCCTGAGCCCATTTTTCTGCATGCCCTATGTCCCAACCTGCCAATAATATTCAGCATACCTCAGTGGCAGTTTTCATATGATGTGTTTCCTTTTGGTGTGAAAACCTCTTGCTTCTTTGGCACACATTCAGACAGACAAGAATACACTACAGTATGTGTTTTGCACCACCACCACCCCCCAAACACTACACAAATACATTTTTTTCCCTTCCTCTCCCTCCCTCTCTCTTTCTCACACACACAGAGCACGTCTGCTGGTGCAGGAAGATGTTTGCTCAGCACATTTCAATATGAACATCATAATACTCTATCTAGCTGCCATCCGTTTTTCTTGTCATAAACTAACACAAGCCAGCAGTTTTTACTCCCGAACACTGTGAGACAAAAATCACATCCATTCCCCCACTAAAACTCAAATGTCATTATTTAAAAAAAAGAAAAAGAAAAGAAGATTGAGGTGTGGGTTGTAACATCTATTTTTGATGGATTTGAAAAAAGATATGTGAGAAGAGTCAATATTTGACCTTTGTCACATTGCATAAATGGAGGTCAAATTGGAGGCCAGACCTCTATCTTTCACCCTCATTTTGCTTTAGGCTCTCATACATACTTAAATATCTCACCCAATGCATACAGTGATATTGAACCATTAAATTATCATCATTTCGTCACAGATAAAAGATAACAGAAGTTCACTGGCCCCACTGAGGCAATATGGTGAAAGTAAAACACCCATGGTCTGGTGGGGGAATTTCCTGCTTACAGTATGTGTCCTCACATGTGATCTTAACACATAAACACACAGACAGCAACAAGTGTCAGAGTGTAGGGGGAGGTTTCTCTGCGTAGTCATGTCTTGGTATCGTTGGCACCAGGCCAGCTTTGCCATCTGTCTCCTCTCCCCCTTTCCCTGTCTCTCCTCCTCCTCCTCCTCCTCCAAGCCAATCTGCTCTACATTTGCTATCATTACGTGCCTGCCATCCTTATGGCATATCAGAGGCAGGCGCCAAGCACCCTTTACCCCTCTCTCTCTCCTCCTCCTCACGCCCCTCTCTTCACGCCCCTATTTCCGCGCCCACTTCGCCACGGAGTTCTCTAAAGGGTCCAGGTGGCATCTTGCCCTGCTCTCTTCTCAGAGCCAGGACGGAAAACAAAGAAGCGCGGCGAAGAGGACAAAAAAAGCCCCAAAAACGAGGATATACTCCTTTCCACATCCTGCTTGGAGCCTGCTGTGCTTCCTGTGCCCACAGGCTTGGTGTTGGTTTGTTGTTGTTGTTGTTGTTGTTGATTTCCATGCTTCTCCCTCCTCTGGATGGCTGTTGCAGTTTGAGCAAAAAGGCTGCGAAGTAAACCCTCCTCAAACCCTGGAACTTCCCTGGCTTTGGTGCTATTGATGGGACCCTGGTACGTCTCATATGCCCACACACTCACACACACAGACACACACACACTCACACACTCACACACATACACATACACATTCACGTTGATGCTGCAGAGTGTTTCTCTCAGAGCTCCCTGCCACCTCGTCCGCCTGCTGCCTCGAAAGAAATGGGAATATCATGGGATCTACCAGAGACTCACTCACACGTACACACAGACACACGCCGGATTTAATACGCACGTGCACTCGCCGGTCGTTTGAGGCTGCAGGAAAGTGAATAATCAATTAAGTATTGATTTCTTGTAAGATTTTGTAAATTTCAAAGGCAAAGACAAAGAGGGTAGCTTAAGGAAAGCCGCAGCGAGCGAGAGGAGCCGCAAATTAGCCAATAAACACAGACGGGGGAATAAACGAAGGTGAATGAACGAACCGCTCGTCACTGCAATATGCTTCTGTTCATTTCTTGTTTCTCTATTGTTTCTACATGCCCCTCCAGTTGAATTAATGTTGAATCCGACAATGGTTTCCTATGGAGACGAAGAGATGGCGAATGGGCGAGCGAGGGTTAAAAGCGAAAGCTGCAGGAGGAGAGAGAGTGACTGGAGGACTCGGTAATTAGGCAGTCGGCAACACACACCTCATCAGTATGCGGAGTATGCAAATTGACCGGCTGGCTCTTTCTTTTTGTCGTGGATCAGAAGGCAAGAGCTGCAGAGAAGAATTAAGAGCTATTATTCTACCCAAGGAGAGGCTGATATATGCAAACGAGGGGGAAAGGGGAGGAGGAGGAGGAGGCAAAGAACACTCTTTAACCACAGAGATATACAATGGACTCCACTGCAAAGGAGAGTCAAATACAATCACACAAATACACTCTTATCCTCCCTCACACCCTGGGAGATTGTTCTACATTTGCACTGGAACTAGCGAAAGAGAAAA
>NW_023339650.1:8410125-8436069 GCF_004916995.1 Morone saxatilis
CTCCGCCCCCATCCTTCCTCACAGCTGTTCCGTCTCACTTCGATATGTAGAGGCTGGTGGGGGAAGTACAGAGCCTATTTTCGCATAGCGGCTGTTTTTTGGAATGCCTATGGGCGGGGGGTAAAACACGACTGAGGGGAGGTAGACAGGAAAGTGGGGGGGGGGCAGCAGGAGGGCCACAGGGGAGCTTGTTGGCACTAAAAAGGGGCACGTGCGGTGATACCACTCCTACTACGTGATGACAGAAAGAGGCGGGCGTGGGAAAAATAGAAGTGTGCAGGGGGGAGGACAAAGGAGGGGAGAGGAGGGAGATGGGGGGATGAGGGCATGTTGGCACTAAGAGGGGGCACGTGTTGCTGGAGGAGGAGGGGCGACGTGGGTGGGCGAGGTGCAGTGGGAGGTACAGGGAAATGGGGGGGTTACATTGTGGGCGCGGCAGGGGGTGGCACTACATACAGACGAGTGTCTAAAGAGGAAGGGTTTTCAGATTGAGGGGCCACCTGCATTAAGGAGGAATGTCACACCATTAAAACACAAGACGCACAGTCGACCTCTACACACACACACACACACCTCTTATCAGATCTCAGGGGAATATGCCAAGGGGTGTGGCTGCCATGCCTGTGACGGAGCATGGTAACTTCAACAGGAAATACCCACGTGTGCTTCCAGAGACCTGCAGGGGTGCCAGCGATGTGTGTGCGCACATACACATACACGCACGCTCACACTTTTTTGCATACGCAGATGCATCAGGAAGCTGCTCAGTCTTCACTGCAGACCTGGCACAAAGCCAAAACTCTAACACGCGGCAGTGTGCCTGGTAATGCATGTACACAAAAACACAAACACACACACGTGTTGGTGTTTTGAGGTTCTTTTGATACACTGACACAAACAAATTTTGTTCACTTGAAGGAACTGTTTTGAGTCTTCTGTAAGATTTAATTCTCTTGTGTGGGATGTTTTATTGTAGTACACAGTATTCTTTAGTAGAGAAGTAGAAGACCCTGAGCTTTCAGCCACTATATTATTATTATTATTTCAGCCCAAAATTTGACTTATCACAGCCAATATGTTGACCGATTGCACTATAGGCTGCATTTTTGTGTTTATTTGACACTTTTGTTGTTATACAATATATGCTTTTACTTGTAGTTATCATTATCAATCATTTTATTTTCAGTAAAGTTTGTTTGAAATTTAATGACATTTTATATTTGGTGTTATTTTGATGATAAAGTTTATTGTTTAGCTATAAAAATGTACCAAATGATGACCAATTGAAAAGGGCGTGTGTTTACCCCATGCAATTTCATGTGTTCATTCAATTTAATATATACAGATTACAGACAACAGATTATTGTATGACTGCAGTTCATATTTATCTCCTTACTTACCTGGCCCTTTTCATGTCATTGGAAAAATAAGAATGTATGTAAAATGTAAGAAGAAAGAAAGTGTGGTAGTTGGGAAGGAATGACAGTGGCATGGTTGACTTGAACATTGTTGTTGTTGAATTGTGTAATATTGTCACCATCTAGAAGAGATGCTGTTTCTATTAGGCCAAGATCCAAGACCTGCTCAACTGTGAGTTGTGTGTGCGGATGAACCTTGACCTTGGTGACAAAAACACTAAATTGATTTGACTCCAGTCAGGAGTTCACGTTCACCGTCTTCAAGTCATCTAGATGCAAGTCGATTTGATTATTTTCACATTCACTTCTAGTTTAAGAGCGATAGTAGTTTCACATGTCCTTCTTGAGATGCAAGCCTATAGCTTTTAGCCTCGCTAAGTGAATCATCAGTGGCAGTATCAAATTACCCTCAACAGAGACCAAAGGTTACTTAAAGGCCTTTTAGTCATCCACGCTGGCACGCCAGCTAATTTACAGCAGACTCATTAGACCAGCATTAAACACAATTTCCTGCCGACAAATTTCATTTGGTAGAAAAATCATTACCATGGCAATAATAAACAAGCTTATACAGTAGTGGCTAATGGCAATTTGAGTAACCTAACGTCGTTAGCAAACCCCAGAAATAGCAACAGTGGGCTTGAGCGGCTGTGATCAAAGCTCTGTTTAACATAGATGTTGACATGACGAGTGTTAAGATTACATTGGAGTTTTTATTTCTTTCTGTTTTCTTTCTCTTTTTCTGTCTTAAGCTTTGTCTTGGGCCTGGACTATGACAGTGGAAATATAATGTTTCATAACTGTCAGTGCACAGGGTTGTGTGTAGCCTGGGGTTGCTGTGCTGAACAATAAACCATAATTTGATAGATGAGAAATTACAGCGGTCCATCTACTGTGCAGGGCCCTCACCCCGGGCAACGCAATACCGCGCGAGATGATGTGTCACATTTCTCTGAGAAAGGGAGAAAAATGAAATTATTCTTTATACTTTGTTAATAATGTCTGCCCATATTTTGAATGTTGCATCCCTGTTTGTTTTATGTAGATAAACTAACCCAACAAATAGATGTGAGGCCTCTCATTGGCACTGCCAATTATTAAAGGCCCTGTGTCCTTTACAGCTCCATATATTGTAGTATGAGAGGTGCTGGCAGGAATGATAAGCCATCAGAGTTCATGTGGTGCATATATTGTTGAGTATACCACTGATTTATATTTAACAGTCACTAAACACATACCTCCTCCTCTCTCCCACATGTGAAGAGTCACTGTTGATAAGAGATGTGCATCATAGCCAGCTAGCCCATCTCTGTTAGCCAATGCATTTCCCATTAGCAAATGTATATCTCTTTGAGTATGGCATGGATTTGTTGTGGAGCAGGTTGGAAATTATGTGTTTTCTGTGACATCGAGGCTGAGAACTACTCAGACCAACCATTAGTACCCCTGGAGCATGCTCCAGTGCTGTATCATTTGTGTCAAGCATACAAGACTGATTTGACTCAGTCCCGTGGCGAGTGACTGACAACCATGTGAATAAACATAATGGTTGCGATCCTACTGGAAACTAGCGCTTAAGTGTAAATTAGTGGGCAGCACTAATAGCATGCATAAGAGGGAATGTTTAAGTGAAAGTATTTCACTGGAAATGTACTGCAGTATACAGGCGAAGGTAACAGGTTTGCGGGGTGATGGGCAGCTATTTATCATCCCTGTTGTGTAAGCTGTTGCTTTGTGATTTCACCACCACTAGGGTCACTGTGAGGCGTGTGTTAACTTTTACTGTGCCCACATCTTACAAGAGAGAAATCCATTCAAATCTGCCCCAAGCAGAGTATCTCACTGTCTGATCATATATATAAACTCTGTACCAAGACAGTTATGCTGTTAAGAATATTATATTTTTATTGCATGTTTCAAAAGCTCTAGCCAATAGCAGGAAGGTTAATCCCACTCCTTTGTTCTGCTGTGTTGTATGTCTTGTCAGACAACAGCGGTACCGAAGTCGATGGAGGAAACATTTTGTCCTCTTTTTGAAGCTGCTGAAGCTCACATCCTCAGAAGGTGGTGATGTCATGTGAAATGAATGGCTTTTATTTCTCAGTAATTTTAACGATCTTGGCATGAAACCTTATATCCTACCCCATTCCTATTAAGGAACACCCCCGCACCCCCCTTTTTTAACAAGAGAGATCTGATAGATGTTCAGAAAGATGTTTTTTTCTTCCCCTTTGTTCTGGTCAGTGGGCTCATGCAATGTTTATTAGATTAAAAGTCAGTCACTGCGACGAGAGAAAAGGTGAAAAAATGCAAAACACAAAAGAGAAGCCTATCGCCGGCACTGGCAGCGTTTTTCTGCTGGTCTTTTTTATTACAAATTGAGACCAAATCACTTTGGAAGGCACCAGAGAGGGGAGGGATAGATTTGTCTGTGATTTAAAGCAGCAGTATGTAATACAGCGTTTATGATCAGAACTTGCGTCTGTGTCTGACAATTAACGTGACTCCAGTCGGTTTTATGGCCGGATTCAAACAGCGACTGCGTTTCATAGTGATGATAGAAGACAGAGTGGACATAAATAAGAATCTACATATGTGAAATCCATAAAGGGTTACCAAATGGTTTATATGGGAGAGGGAAGTTGGGGTGGGAGAGTTCATCCTCCACATCTGAACTGTCACAGCAGCTTTTATGATGTACAACATAGTGGGGGTTGACGCGTTCTGGTCCTTCACATGTGCCTGGATTGTTCTTACGACTCAATGTGATCAAAATGACTCACTCACACTGAAAGCCTCTTTTGTGGTCCTTGTACTGTGTTAGACCGGGTTTTATCAAATCAGCCAAAAATGCACAAATAAATGCATATGAGCGGATTGCGTAATTGAGTGATATCTGGTTTAGGGTGTCTATTGCTGCCATTACACCATAAAACATGTATATATTGCTTTGAATGCAGTATTTATTGCCATGTTTCATTTAAAGGCATTCTCACTAAATATTTAACAGCGATGACCCTGGTTCCCATTATTTCTTCACATTTATTCCTCTTTGTATGATTGTAAATAAGTGATATACCAGTTGAAAGTGTTGGAGCTACATCACAGGTTTTTGATTGAGTCTAAAATCTATCTCACAGTCTAGTCATCTTAAATATTTTCACTCTCTAAGTAAGCATGCAGGCAAATTCAGTTATGTATCATTGATGGTTGAAGATGTAAAGTGTGATCCATAACCAGTGCCACTTAAACAGCAACATGTATAGTGATCAGCACAAAGATTGGAAACAGAATCAAAATCCATTTGAAGCACCAGTGCACATCAGTCTGGGGTGAAGTATTTGGACTTAAAGTGATAATTTCCAACATCCTTTTTATTCTTTACTCCAGTGGTGTTTGGAGATCTCTGCTTTAGTGGCACGAATCAACATGATATAATGATTAATTATTCAATAATAATATTCACCAATTAAGATGAGCAAAACTGACTTTTTGGTTGGAAATATTTGTTGAACATTAGTCAGTCATCTTATCTTTGATCCTAACTGCATCACAGACACCCCCAGCTGAGTTTTAGGTTTTAAGAATGCAAGTACCACAGGGAATGGAAAGCTTTAGTTATAAATGGAAAAATACATTTTATTTAAATTTGTTGTACAACATTTCTCAATGTCTATATATAGGACTGTCTGGTCCAATCATCCATGGTAACAAGAGCTCATGACACAACTCGGCCAGTTCATTTTGTATTACATTCTCCAGAATCCCTTCTGACAGAACCCAGAAAACAGGAATGAACTCATTGCTCTCAACGTAAGGTGGGTCTATGGCAATTAAATATCGCTACCATCTGAACTCATTTGTTTGAGAACATTGAGGCATGTTTATGACCGCATAAAGATGAAATCTGACATGCCAACTCTTGAGGCTATGTTATGCTCTGTTCTACTGTCAGTAGAAAATGTGGTACCTTTTGCTGAGTCTAGAAAGAAGCTCTTTCTTTGATTCCTTTGGAGCGGCACCTGACAAGACAGTACAGAGAACCGATGCATGGCTTGAACTGTAAGATACAGTAGGTGACAGCTGACGGCCAATGCAAACAGTCAAGTTAAGATTAAAACATGAAAAAAAGTAGTGGAGCACAATTAAGACTGATGTGAAATGGTGTTTTGAATTTCTGTAAGGTAAAATAAGTATGAAGAAAAAAATAGACCATGATGATAGTGGTTCAACTGTTAAAGCAGTAAATGCAACAACACTAACTGTTTTTCCTTTTTGCTGTATAAATCTGTATGACTTCTCTGGATTGGGTACAGTAGATAATGTGTTGGACAATCAACACCACAACTCTCTGCGTCTCTCTCCCTCCCTCTTTCTCTCTAACCATCATCCACCTTTCATAAGGCCAGACCATTGATCCTCCACCCGGCAGGGGTCCTTTCAGTATGCAGCCTAATGTTCTCATTATGTGTCCTGCATGGTCCCATTGCTGATGACTGGCTGATTACCATCTCATTAAGAGACATGGCCAGGCAGGGGAGAGAAGGACCTGTCACAGTTTAAGCAGCTCATCAGAGCACAGAAATAATACATGCTGGAGACTTGCTTCATGTCTGATGATACCTGAAGGAAAATTATTTCTTTATCGAAGAAAATGGCAAGGAAGAACTTGCACTGTATAATATGAGCTAGGAATTTTAGAGATGTAACACTTTTGACAAATTGATTGCTTTAATATTGTTTTTGCTTGGATAATTTAGTTGCATTTTGATTTTGATCAGTATAATGTACTGGCCTGAAAGATGGATTAGATTCCTTCAATTATCCACCAGAAAGTTAATACTGTACATTTAGAGTTTCAAAGTTGCTCCGTTTGATTTGATGCTTCATATGTTCTTATGTTTAAGTCAGATATTACTGAATATATAAGATATAAGAATATATAAGGCAGGGAGCAGCTATTAACATTCAAACTTTGATGTCTGATTCTCAATGTATTTTCATGTTTAAACTCTATGCTTTTAACCCAGACCCAACCTCCAGCCATGATATCCTGAATAAACAATGACAGCGTACATCATCATTCAGAAATTCACTGTTGCTCATCGTAGCCCTGGTTTCTATTAAAAAATGTACTAGTTAATGGGGTACCTTGATTCAGCTAGTCTCTTTCAAGGTTTATGGACAGATTTCCTTTGACACTTGCGTGTTTTTGTGTATCTCTGTGTGATAGGTGTGTGCGAAATAACAACAATGGTTGTTTAGATGTGTCAGTGTGTGACATAGTGATAGTATGTGTGTGTGTGTGTCTTTATTCCAGCATCCGTGTGTTGAAGGGGAGGGGGGGTTAGACTGAAAATCCCAAGGTAATCTGAAGCACAAAGGCAATGTCATTATAGACATGGGGGGACATTATTCTAAAATGGCAAGTGAGACAGTAGATAAGGTGAAGAGAAAATGTGGAGGAAAGAGAGGAGAGGAGAGAGTGAACGCTTGAATTTGTCATGGACAGATAAAAAACAGGCTAGGGCCAGGCTTGAGGACGCCGTGATAGGGGTAGTGTTGTTTTTTCCTCCCCTCTTCCTTTCTTCCTTTCCTCCCTCTCTCTCTCACTATACCCTCCTTACTCCCTTTTTGAGGTTTATCTGACATACGATGAATGCAGCAATTTTATCTGAATAGACAAAGGAGCGGTGACATGCAGCCTCACTCTGACGACTGACCTTGAAGGAGACGAAAAGAAGGAAGGAAAAGGGGAGGAGGGAAGGAAGACAGAGGGAAATGGCCATGGTCGTTACTGCCTCTGTCTGTTTGTTACAACTCTCTGAGTTATCTTAATGTTATCCTCCTACTGGTACATTCTATACAATGCAAACGTGTTTGTGTAGACATTTTGAAACTGGCTGAAGAGCATTTGTGTATGCTATTTCCATGTCTGACATAAAATATACTGAAAAGACTTAAGTTCTTTGCTGGTTAAAAATTACAGATGTCTGTTGCTAATAAGTCTAATCCACCTTAAATCTTATTCTTAAATAAATGAATGGCTTCTTTCTTCACTCAATATTCAACATCATAACAGAAACAATTGTAGAAGAGTACATTTTCCACCAACAGCAGTCTTAACAGTCCATAATGCAACAGAGACACAAGTTGCATTGTGGGTTTTATGCATGACTCGACTGGACAAACATTTGCTGTTATTATCCTTTTCGCTTGCACGAATGCTTTCTCCACCTACATGTTGGACCAACAACTGGATGCAACAAGTTCTGGCATGTTCTCTGCTGAAAGTCATCTGGCAAAATGTGGGAAGTCACTATCTGATGTCGAGATAGGCGAACACGATTATTGGATGACAGGCACATCAAGAAGTCGATTACAACATTTATCTTGAAATAAGACCTGAAATGCAGTGAAGAACGTGTGGATATTTCTTTTATCTGTGTCATCTAAGTAGTTTAAATATTTGTATGAATTTCACTTTTATTTGCCCAATCGATCAGATCCATGTGAAGAAATATTGATTCATCTTTTGTGAAATAAATACTGAAACAATAATGGGACACCAGTGGAGTTAATGGAGCTTCATTTTGTCTAATGCAAACCTCAGTCTTCCTGCTGCTGATCGTACTCTATGATTCTGTGTAATTGATTGCCTTTCTTTCCACTCCCATCTCTCATAGTTACACTAGAAGTATCTACTGACATCATGTACTAATTAATTAGTTGATTAATGGATCTGTGGCTCCACAACCAAACATTGTCACATATAGATACAGTGCAAGATAAACAGTGTACAGCAAATATCTTTAAGCAGAACCCAGATATACATTTCTTTCTTTCTTCTTAATTGCAATAGGCTCTTATGTTCTTTACTTTCTGTCTAGAAAAAAATGATTTATTGACAATGTCCTGCTCAAGAATGCCATAAAACACAGACGATTGTAGACAGATGACCATACGTTCACTGTTACGTGAAGATTGTGACCATAACTGAATGCATGCAGCATCAACCTTTACAACCTTTGAGGACTTTTAACCCAAGGTAGCAGCTGCCTGATGTCACCTGGAGTGCATGTGTTGAGCTTAACACACTTTGGCACACCTAAACTTTGTAGTCTATGGCTGCACATTGAAGTGAAACAGGGTTATATGTGTCCCACAGCTGGCGTCTTCACTTTTGATGGGACATCACCCGCAGCAGAGACTTAAGTTTTGACCGCATCAATTAACAGATGTGTTCTGACTTAAACATCAGGTTATGTCTCAGATATGATGTAAAGGACATGCAGAGAACATTGCAAGAGTGAATTTGTCTGAACTTTGCTGAACTGTATGTTAGTAATTTTAAATGTCAGTTATTTTCTGTGTCAATGAGCTCAATCTGAAACAGGAAAGGAGTAATTTAACTAATTGGGCTAAACAT
This sequence comes from Morone saxatilis, assembly GCF_004916995.1. NCBI lineage: Eukaryota > Metazoa > Chordata > Actinopteri > Moronidae > Morone > Morone saxatilis. The sequence continues at coordinate 8,418,973 of NW_023339650.1, forward strand.
CAAATGTTATTTCAATGACAATATGGAAACTAAAGCAAGACAACCCCCAAGATTGGAGGAAACATTCATAATAAAACAGAAATCACCTAGAACTTCCGTGTCACGTTAACACTGCAAATACATTTGTATTGCCTTCTTGCGTTATAAGAATGAGCGATAAATATAACGACATAAATATGAATATTTTAAGGGTAAACCTCAGAACAAAAATGTTATTTCCACCATTGCCTATTGACGTAACCTTAAAGCCAGATTTTGGTCATTTTATATTCAAAGAATTTAAATGTAATTTGCTAAAATTATCATCCCTTTTCTCATAAAAAAGCAACTTTGTCCCATGACTAAAGCACACCACAAACCACTTTGTAAAAGATTCATGGGAGCTCAAAATGCATGTAATGATTACACGTGTCATAGATATAAACTTTAGATTTTAATGGCAGTGGATAATATACTGACGGATGCTTTGTATGCACAGGACAATATTTTAGAAATTCTGTTTTCCATATTTTATTTGGATGACATTTTTAATCATCACAAGTTATTAAGTTTAAAATGACGTATAAATGTATGTATCGTCTGCATAGCAAATTTAAGAAACAAAATTAATTAGGTTGCCCCGTGTTAGAGAGGCTGGTAATGAGGCAAACGATTAATTAATTATCCTTTTCCTGATTTGTTCCTCACTTGGTTTTTATAATAACAATTTTGTGTACTGCATTAAGTATTACCCAGTTGTCTAAATTTGCAACAACTGTGACCCCTTAAAATTGCAGTTTCATTGCCATCGCTTTGACAAGCCAGACTGCAATTAATGAAAGATGTCATTTAAGTATGTTACTCAGCAACTACTTTTTCAAGGATATGACAATAAAGGATAACTTTTAAAAAGGAAATAAAGAGTGGACATGCAGGTTGAGGACACATTTCTTTAAAAGATTCTTATATGGTAGCTTACTTCAAGAACTCCAGGCATAGAAACGAGACCAAGGTTTTACTAACAATGGGGAAAAAAGAAATACAATTTATTCTCATTACTTATTTAATCGACTTTGAGGTAGATGATATAAGAAATATCCTTGAGAATTTATAAGGAAATTAGAGAGAACTTAAGCCAACACATGCATTATTGTTCTAATATATCAATCTTTGTAATCTCAGTTAAGAATAAAAAAACTGTTGTCATAGTTCATAGTACAGGTGAGGTACAGTATCTCTACAGAGGGATGTGACTCTTTTTTTCTACATTGTTTTATTTTTATTTGGGGTGGTCAGTAACCATATGTTTCTACCATCATATTTTAATAGTTAACTTCCCTTTATATTCAGCCTATCTATAATTCTTTTTCAAGGAATAAAGATAGCCAAAATGTGTTAATCCAAACACCGCCTCCACTAACTCAATCTGAAGTGGGAACTTAGATTTCATGGAAAACAATAATGTTACCATGCTCCCCGCTGGGGAAAAACACACTGCGGGGAGGCTCAGAGTCACACGTGTTCACTGTGAAAATGTCACCTTTTGGGTGGTATGTACTTCCCAAGCTCTCACTGTAGCTGAAAAATGTCAACTTTTTTCCTCCTTCCTTCTTGTAGCTTTAACGTTATTTTTTTGATAAGAAAAGTTTGCAAAGTCTGCAAAGAATGCAGAGTGGCATCTTTCTTTGACAAAAAATAAACTTGTTATATTTAGCCTTTTCCAGGATCTCAGGCTAGATCAAACATACTTTTGCATTAACATCTGAGGACTCAAGTAAGAGAGGTTCCTAATCCATTTTAAGCCCCTCTACATACTGATATTCTGCTGATATGCTTCTGCATGGATTTTTTCTTTTGGACATAATCAAAAATCACAGATGTGGTGGTAGTTCAATATATTCTTTTAAGTGTATATACAATTATGCATTATAGAACATTGCTTCTTATTGTAAATTGACAAAATGTCCAGTCTAAGTAATATAAAACATGCTATTTATCTCATCCAACTCAAAATTCTCACCTCTATCCCACAGAATTATACATTGATTTACTGACAGTTATTCAGCCTTTGTACTTATTTCTGGCTTTCACATCATTCAGGACACTTCTGGTTCACACTCGTTTCCATCCAGCAATTTAAGGATGATGAACATCAAGTAGTGACCCTTGTTTTTGACAAATAACATCCTGTGCCACAAGTTGACCACAATGTGATGTTAAGAACATCATGAAGGCCGCCTTTGCAACAGGTGTGTGATTCTATCCAGACAGTGATCTTTTAATCTGCTAATGTGAAGGGAAGAATAATCCCACATCTGGAAGTTTTACTACTCTGTAATTGCAGAGCTGCTAGTGAGCAGCCCCCTGAGCCTTGGAGAAAAAGAATGACCTGCATTCAGCTCCAAACACAGACAGACGCGATAACATTTAGAGGGGATGAAATTTGTGTTAATTTCAGATGACTTGCCTTTTCCAAACCAATTTGGTTTTCGCTCTGTTTGTTGACGTTGCTTTTAATGTGACGACTGACGTGCATTTCCACAACAGATGGATTAATGTTTTTCTTTTCTGCATGCTTTTTTCTCCTCTCTTTTTCATTCCCCTCCGCACTCTCTCTCTTTCTCTCTCTTGCAGGATTTTATCTAGACAGGTGCTTCCTGTCCGGACTTTGACGTAAAATTAAACACAAGTCCAGATGTGAAGTGTGTGTGTGTGTGTGCATGTGTGTGCATGTCTAAGACAGACAAAGGGGGAGAAGCATGTTTCTTGTGTATGGCCTGGTCATTTTTAACACAGCTGAAAGGAGAAGGAATGAAATAAATAAAGTAAGACAGACAGAAGAGAGAGGGTAATAAAGAGTGTGGCCATGAAAGAAATTTTGCAACAAATGCAATCCCGTGATTTGAACGAGTTAACTTACCCTGAACCTATTATCCTTAAAATGCAAGCAGTGCACAGGGACCTGAACTATAAACGCTTAGAGTTTTTTAGTTTTCATCGCTTTTGCTTCCTAAGAAATACAAAAAGTTCACCCACATACAATGCTGACATTTTGAATGAAATATTGTAGCATTCTTAAACATATGTTTGTGTCTCTGTTTACATATCACATACACAAAATGTTCATTCCTTTTATTTAATGTCAGCTTCAAGCAGATTTCAGGTTAATGGCTTCACAATGTGGCTTTTAAAGACCAATTAAATACAGTCGTCTAAAAGACATGCTTGCAGTTCTTCTTTTTCTTTTCTTGTCCTTGTCCTGAATGGAGAGACAGGAGAAAGGAAAGAAAGAAAGAGGGAGAAATGGAAAGGTCATGAGTGATGGATGCTTTGTGTGTGTCTGTCATTCTCAATTACTGAACTTTGCCTTTTAAAGCGTCGCTCAGATGCATTTCTCATTTCTGCCTTTCTGACTGATGAAGAGCAGGCTCTGACTGGGGGCACTGTATGTTTTAAACACCGCCTGACTAGTCATTCAGTATTTACTTCAGATACAATACACTGCAGCAGCCGCTCCTGCTCTGCAACATTCTTCCACGACAACTTTCTTGATTTGTATTCATTCTCATGTTCGGTTATCAAATGTATAGTTTCCCCACGCTCAGGTCTGTTATGGTGCAATGCAAAGAAAAATGAGATTACATATCATGTTTTTTTAAAGAAGTGTTCAAAGCTACAAAAATACACCGCAGGGAATACAGTCTTTGGGGGGAGGCTGCACTTTGATACTGAGCAGTGCAGATGCATACAATACCGTCTATGCTTCCAGCACAAACCTAGAAATGTATCCAGTCTCTTCAAAGCTTATCACCATCATGGTTATTAACATTTTTAAAGGCTGTTGAGATGGCTAACAGCATATGAAAACACTAAAAAGTTATGTAGAGTTGTGTATTACCTTATTGAACCAGCAAACAGATTATGATTGAATAGCCTTTTGCATGCCAGGAAAAATAAAATCCATAAAACTCAATTTTTATATTGTATGCATTTTTATCCTTTCTCAGAATAGCTGCATAAATATGTGGCCTGTGCTCGCAGTTCCCATGCATATGCTTGTACCGTTATTTTTGTACACTTAACATATATTCGTTTCACAATATCTGCTTGATAAAAGTGTTTCCAAAGCGTTCACTGCCCTATATTTAACACAATGTGGCCAGCTGCCTCATGTGGGTCCTCTGTTATTTTTAAGGGAAAAGAAAGAGTGAGTAGAAGGACAGGTGCTATGGCAGGCAGCTAGGTTAATCTCCTCTCTGCACTGTCAGCCTCCTCGCAAAACTTTAAAAAGTGTCATGTTGACTAGCTGTAACACTGTGACACTCTACAGACATAGGAAGAAGAGGTGGGAGGGAGGGAGGGAGGAAGCAGAGATTGAGACAGAGCAGGAGGGATGGAAAGAGAACTGTTGACAAAAAAAATATCCAAATATATACAGTAGAATCCTCCAGCACCTTCCCCGTTCTCGCCTTTTTTTTTCACCCACTGACTATATTAAAATCATTCCCTGTTAATACATCTATTTTCTGCTCGTGAAAACCTCCCTAAGTGTCACGATAAAGGTGGAGGTGGTTTGTGAGGTCGGCCCGAGGAGAGCTTTACGAGACAAGCTGCACTGATATATGGCTCACCGAGACTCCATTAAAACCCTGGACCCGCGCCATTTGGGAAAATAGAGGTCACTCATGCTAGGGTCATGTGACATCTATAAAATCAAACTTTTTCTTAATATCTGGTCATATATCACCTGTTTCCCCCCCTTTTTTGCCTTTTTTTTTTTTTTTACTAATACTTGGAATTTTAAACCAATAGGTCCAGGGCGAATGATCGTTTTCAAGAATGTTGTTTGGGGGGGGGGGCTGCGGGCTGCGGCAGTGTGTGTTCGTGAGTGTGTGCGTGTGTGGGGTTGGTAAGGAGAACAGGGTGATTCTCAGTTTTTGATAAATGTACCATATCAGATCTGCAGGGAAGCATAAGGTGAACAATCTGCAGTTGGTAATCTTGGAAGGACGAGAACAGGTGTGTAAAGGCATGGTCGGGAGTCATTTTTTTCCCTTTTTTATCTGTCTCTCCTTCCCTCTCCTCCATCACTCTCTTTCTTTCTGTTTGTCATGCTCAGCTTCTCATTTCGTCCCTCTCTGCAGGTAACCTAATTAAAGTGACTTCACGCTTTCTCCCTCACCTTACACATATAATTGTCTCCGTCTCTTGCACTCGTTCTGCCTCTCTGTTTTCTCCACTCACACTCTTTGTTAGAATCTTAAACTTGTCTTAAACTTATTCCCTTCCTTTTACTCCAGCTCCTGTCTCTCCTCATACTGTATACCCTTAAAACCCAAGAAACATGTCATTTCCCATCTCCCCTTGCTTCTTCCTCTCTGGTTCTCCCTTCCCTTATCTTCATGTCTCTTTAAGCCAGAGTGTGTGTCCTGTCTGTCTACCCGTTGGTTCCAGCTCCCTAGGGCAGCATTTCCAGGCTTCATTTGTTTGAGGGCTTTCTAATCTGGGGACTGGGACAACCTCAGTCCACCGTGCCCTCGTCAATCATCCCCGCAGAGGAGCAGAGAGGAGGTGAAGAAGGAGTAGAGAGGAGGAAGAAGACTGGAGGTGATGGCGTGATTAGTTATCTGTCCTCGCTCTTGCCCTCCCGCCCCATCGCCAGCGACTACCACTCCTTCCATCTCTCCCATCTCTCACTCACTCACTCACTCACTCCTTCTGCCTTTACCTATCTCTCTCCCTCGCTGTCTCTCCATCCATCTATCGTAGCTTCTTATCTCTCTTTCCCTTCTACTCACTCTTACATCCTGAGCGCCGGCCTGTAGCGCTAGCTACCCTCTGTCCGTCTGTCTATTTATCTGTCTGTCTGATTGTCTGACCCCAGCCCCGACGGTGGTCCCTTTTGTGGCTGCGGACAAATGAGGATGACCTTTTATTGTAAAACAGACACCTACGGGGAGGGATGAAACCGCCAGTGTTTAAATTAACAACAGAGAGAAGAGAGGGAGAGGGAGGCCATTTCAAACAGAGGGAGGGAGTTGGAGAAAGGGAGAGAGAGTGTAAAGTTTTTGAAGTTCTAATAATTATAGAACAGTGTTTGCGTCAAAATAGCATGGCCACTGTTCGATAATAAAGTCCCCTACCTGGCTGGCAGCTATTGATGAACAGTGAGGAGCGGACCTCTTGAACGCACCCCGGACCCATCAGTATGGGTGCATGAATTATAAATGGCATTGACTGTGGAGGCCATAAGAGTAGACAGAGTATTATTGCACATGAAGGTCCATTCTGATTTTGATTATTTTTATTCCAGGGGGCTCACAAAAGGCCGTTGGTGAATATTCTAAAAGGGCACAGGGCTGAGATGGGCTTGATGGCAGGCTTTGATTTCTGGCTAATAGCCACTTCAAACAGGTTTGGACAGCCCAGAGACAGGGGAGGAAGGTGACACTGGGGTTAAAGGACAGAGGGACACGGGACGCACAAAGAGGGGAGGCCGCACAAAGAGGGGAGGCCGCACAAAGAGGGGAGGCCACATAAACTACACTCACACCTACGAAAGACATGTTACATTTTACAGTTTAGCCAACATTCATATCCAGAACTGCAAGTCCAACTGGACAACACACAACAGCTAATCACATATGCCACATACACATGTAAACACACATATATGTCAGACAAAGGATGCACACACTGTACTGATAGCTCCCAGAAAATTCAATTTAACAGGACAATATTTTGATCTAACAAGAATCTTCATCAGGCGTGGTCAAACAACGATCACACAGCAGAACAAGCAATATATAGGCACAAACACATTCATCACTGATTCTCCCATATAGGGGATAAAGCATGCTTTTATGGTAAGATCAAAATCAGAAGGAAAACATATAAGAACATATTAAATCTAATGCATCAAAAAGAATGTGTCAAATGTAAAGCATGAATCACATAAATCATCCAAGGGAAACAATAGATATCATATAACAACAATAGAAACAGAAGAATACATAGAAAAAGTATTTTATAAAAGTGTTTTAAGGTTCAGTGTGTAAAATTCAGGAGGATCGATCGCAGAAATGGAATATAAAATTCATAGGTATGTTTTCGTTGGTGTATAATCACCTAAACAATGAGAATAGTTGTGTTTTTGCTTCCTTCAAATGAGCCATTTTGTGGTGTCCTGGTAACTCACCTGCTAGAGCTGGCCCATGTATCAGGGTGAGTCCTTGCTGCAGCAGCCATGAGTCCAACCTGTGGCCCTTTGCTGCATGTCACCCACCACAAATCAAAAAAGGGAAATACATCAACAGCAACATTAACTCCTGGGATAGGCATTAAAGAGGACCAACATGAGGGTTGTTTGCTCTTAAGAACAGGTTCTAATAAGATAATTCTTCATGTACAAAGATTCTTTTTATTTGCAGTTAATCAAAAGGCAGAGCCATGGGCAGCACCAGGGCCCCAAACTATGCTTTCTTATACTTTGGATATTTTGAATTTGAACACTTCCAAGTTAAATAATTCTTATAATCCTTATTCCCTTCCGTATTGGTCTTTAGTGAAGGTACATCAACGACATACTCTTTCTATGGTCAGGTACTATAAAAGGGATTGTCGGATTTCACACATTTTGTAAATGCGAGCAATCATCATTTCCAATTTACAGTCAATCATGCTTACGTGAAAATCAATTTTCTGGACATTTTGATCATCAAAGAACAAGTCAAATTGGTAAGAGATTGCTGTAGGAAACTGACAAGAACACAGTATTACATGGCAAGACTAGTCAATTTAATAGAATATGCTGCATTTGTAGCTCAGATGAGTTTTATAATAAACATCGTGTTGACGTGGTCGAAAGATTTAGGAATAGGCAGTGTGAGGAAGACTGGATGGTGCACAGTGTGCACAACGCAACTTTACTTATAAATGTCACTCATGCACATTCCAGCAAAAAAAAAAAAAACACTTTCACATTACTTGTAACACAAAACACATTATATTGTGGCATCACACTTAATCCAATGCCACTTTAATTATGCTAGCACATCATCTGTAGTCTTTCTAAGCTACTGAAGATAAAACTTCAACTCTCCAAAAATAGAATGATCAGAGTGATCTCAGGTCTCAGTCCACAAGAGCACACAGGGAGGAACCAATGCATGCCACTGAACTGGCTCCCTGTGGAGTCCAGAGTGACACAATTAAAACTCTGTCAGGTTCACAAAATTGTAAATTGTGTAGCCCCAAATTACTTATTAAACTTCTTCCTGCAGGCCATAGAAGCTCACAGGCACCACAGCAGGAAATGCCACTGCTAAGAATCAGATGGGTAAAAAGTCTTTTAGATACCCTGGTGCCCAGGATTGGAATAAGGTTCCTAATAGCATGAAACAGACTAGAAACCCAGTCACATTTAAGGCAAAACTGAAATGCTCGCTTTTAGATAACATACCCCTGTAAATATAGTTGTATAGGCAGGGTTATATGTAGTTTATTTAATGGACCAGTTTTAATTTAATACAAAGTGTGCAATTTAGCCTGTTGTCAGAATAATACCTGTTAATGTCTACTGAGAATATTATGTGTGTCTTGTTGTGTTTTGGGCTTTTATATTCCACTGATATCGTACTCGTACCTCCAAGAATCTGCACGATCAAATGTCCTTGTGGCTTAGCTTACATTGGAAAAACAACACACTGTCATTAGATCCGTATTTCAGAGTATAGAAGTAGCGTACACACTAATGACCAAAAGAACCCTGTGGCTCTGCATTTTAATTAATTCAAACACAATCCATCTACACATTGGGACTGAATGCTTGAAAACCCCCAGAAAGGGGAGAGAACATCAACAACATCCTTCTGAACAGAGAGGCATTCCATCTGCCATCTACGGAATTGAACTTAGATTTGGATTTTAAAGCAGTTTTGTATTTATAGTTGGAGCAAACAATTTTTTATTTAGTACAATTACCAGATCCTACTCTTCTTTCTTCTTCTTTTAGGGATATGTTTTAATTGTCTCTACCAGGAGTTGATATCAGTTGAAGTGTCCCCCTTTTTTTTATTGTCTTTTGTGTTGATTTTCCTATTGTGAATATAAATAAAAATTTTGGCCCATTGGTTTTGTTGTGGGCAATAATTATTTTGTACTTTTCTATTCTTTGTATGTATTATATACACCTCTGGATGATTTATGTGATTCAAGCTTTTTATTTGGCTGACGTTTTGATTTGCTAAATGTAATATGTTCTTGGATAATATTGTTCTAATTATTTTTATATATTTTGGCCTTTCCATGCAAAATGAATCGCCTATATCAGAGTTTTATTCAGCTCTGCTCTGGTGGTCCAGTCTGAGAGTAGATTGACTCTTATGCAGATCAAAACCACCTGAGTAATGATGATCATTTTTAGAAAGGTAGCATAGATTAGCTCATAAAGATAAAATTATGTGTGAGATGGTGTAGCATTTCAAGACTCACCTAACAACTCTTGTGATTGGTTTGCATTCTATATGCAAAACTCGAAGTACATATTGTGTGCCTTTACTAGCAACATACATTAACGTGCACCCAGAGAAACAAAGTGCATAGGCAATTGGAGGATATGTGATATCTAAGAGGCACAAGTTTGTCTCAGGATCTAGTAAAATACATACACATGTGTTTATGCGTGCATGTACACACCCAAACAGACTTCAGAACTTTCTGGATTAGAGTGCTTAGGATACATTTTACCTCTCATCTCTTCTCAATGTCTCTATTTACATGCGCACACAAACACACACTCATAGACAACATAGAATCATGCAGACCATCCTGTTGCCTCGGTGATCTGGAGTCCTTTGTCTGCTTTGGCCCATTTGATGTAAAGGTTTCTGGCTAGGGAGACAACGTCTGGATTATAGGCTGAATTTAATATAACAAAATTAATCTACTTCACTGCAACACACACAGCACAAAATTTCACACACCTACGCAGACACACAAATCCCCAACACAGTATAAATCTTCCTTAAGGTCCAGCTCCACCCCCTCTTCATCATAACTGCCTCTCATTCATTAGCTGCACAGAAACACACCAATATATACACTTGCACACACAAAAACATGTCCACACACACATGCACACACACATATATAAATGGGATAGCCACACGACTGTGATAGCCCCCATGCCACAGTCCCACTGTCTCTCTTTTAATTACAACGAATGGGCCTGGGTAGGTCACACAAAACAAATCAATACCTCTAAAAGAAATATTCAAATGTGACCTAGAAAACAGAACTTGCGCCCCCATTTTATCATTGATTTTTGACACAAGGCGATTTAGTCTTTGAGAGATTTTTTTTTTGTTTGTTTGTTTTTTTTCTGCGTGCCAAACAGCACATAAATATTTACTGCAAAGATAAAGCACAAGTGCAAGAGAATGAATATTGAATTTAGAGGTAAGCATGTGTGTATGATCCAATATCCATCCAAAGAGCCTGCACATTGTCTCAGTCAGAAAGGCAATATGAATATAAGCATATTTGTTAGAGGCAGGGTCAATATCATAAGGTGGATATGGTTTGCGCCTCTGAGGCTGCTTAGAGAGATAGTTTGAAATCAATGGTGTGTCTGGCATCCAGCTCATTGTCTGATTACTCTTTTGTTTCTTACAGCTATGAGATTCATTTATTTTTTCAGATTCAATCAGGGTGGAAGATTCTGTCTCTCTTTTACTTGCTCTTCCATTTAGAACACTCACAAACCATAGAGGCTATTTTTTTAACAACCGGTTTATCCTTCTAAAAAAATCCAAAGTCTTTTCAAAGAAGGATTATTGAGCCTGTGTACCATTTTTTCCCCCCTCAGTGTGCTGCATCACATATTCACCTTGGAACTGCTCAGTACAGCCACAGTCTTCTACTGTTGGCGACTGAGCAGTTTCACTGGGACAGCTGGCAGTTCATCCGGGGATTGAAACTCCTTTCCTGTCACATGCCTGCTTCTTTAACCTTTAGGCTGCTGTTAAACGGTTTCAATTAACTGACTGGGTTTTGGGAATTTGTTACCATTAATTCTTTCAAGTCTGTGTAGTGTTACTGCTTGCTCGGTTTTCGGAGAACTTTCTTCTGAAGAAAGCTTAAACATCCTCTGTGGAAGGGGTTGCAACATTTCTAATCGAGAAACATTAAGTCAAATCCAAACAATTATTAATATTACCATAATAAATGGGTACAGTCTTTCAGTTAAAGCACTGGTGATCATTTGAGGAATGTTTTCGAGTGAGAACACACAGATTACGTTCTGTATGTGCAGGAAGCTGCAAACTCAGCTGTTTGTGATGGGTTTTACTCTTAGCTGGTTTCTGTCGGTCCCTCTGCTCAGGTGTTCTGGGCTCGTGTGTGTGTGTGTGTGTGTGTGTGTGTGTGTGTGTGTGTCCACATTTTTTTCGTGAGTTAGGAGGAAAAAGAGGATATAAGCCTGGATTAAGTTCAGAGGATGATTTTTATCCTTGTAGGAGGTCTCTAAATGGTAAGAGATGGATGCAAGGTGACCCTATCTGGACACACACACACATACACAAAAAAATTGACTCTGAAAGGAACATACAATCATGAAGCACTCACCAATAAACACACACAAACATACATAGACACATAAACACATACCAACAAGGGCAAGGACAGAAGAAAGCCTCGAGAAGAAACATGAAATCATCACAAACACACACATACATTCAGGTGAGCCGTGATCCTCAAATGGGGATTATATAGTGCTGATGTTAGAAGTAAAAGAAAGAAAAGACTACTGCGCCAAAGCTTCCTCTTCATTGTCACGCCGATAACACTAACAGTATTGACAGTCGATAGAATCACATCTTCTATAACTACTTCTTTTTATCCTTTTTTTCTATTTGCACCTCTTACTTTTATGTATCCATTTCAGCCGTGCCGTGGATGTGTGTGAAAGACGTTCTTGGCGAAGAACTGACAATAAACATGGAAGTTCAATTAATTGAGAGGTCTTCTGCAGTGTATGACTTCTTCTTGGCTTCTTTACCCCTTATGTTCAGAGAAAGAGATCATATGGGTCCAGGTCGAACGTCAGGCCAGCATCATGACATTAGAGAGCAAAGGAGCAGGTGAGAGAGAGAGAGAAATAAAAGAATAAGAGAGGAAACATTAAGGGTGGGGGTGCCTTCTGTCATTTCATCTTTCCATTTCCCATACAAGTGATGGCGGCGTTTGATGGAGAAACCGATTATTGTGGGATTTCTCTTTGTTCTCGGCAATTAGAGCTCAAGATAAGCAGTGGACAAGCAAATGGAATTTTTTCATTCCTTTTCTGATTTTTTTCCCACCCCCTCCACCTCCTTCTCTGCGACTTCCTCCTTTCTTCTCTTCCTCTTGTGCTCCTTTTGCTTTGCTCTCCTCATCGTTTTCCATCTCTGTGTCCATGTCTGAGGCGCTGATCAGATTTAGCCCTTGGAAATGAGATTCCAAGGGACTCAGTTCATCACACAATGCTGAGCATGACCTTTGCTTTGTCTCTGACTCTCTCTGACTGTCTGTCTGTCTGTCTGTCTGTCTTGCAACATTTCTACAGTATGCACACACAGGTGCAGGCATACACACTTGCGTGTTATTACTTCCTTTTGAAGTGCATTTGATACAATCTCTCAACACACTTTATTAAGAGTGGAAACAATGTTGGAACGGAAGAATAAAAGAAACAAAGATGACAGAATGTGGATGAAACAGGCAATAGTGTAAACTGGGTGTTTGCTCTTGCAAGACTGGGGCCTTTGGGTCTTGACTTGGTCTTTGAGGTGGAAGTGTGGGTGTTAGGTCGGATCTAAAGAGCAGGTACAAACTGTGATTCCCTAACATGCTTACACATATTGTTAAATAAAGTGCTCTGAGGGAAGAACTACATTCTTGAGACTTCTTTCTGAAATGATAAACTCAGATCAGTGTAGGGCTGCAGCAGGAGGGGAAAGCTGATATTCACTTGTTTCTGTGCACTGAAAAAAGTAAAACATTGGTTAAACTGAAGTAATCAATTACAAGTCGATTATGTCAGTCAATTACAACTAGTTTCTGTAGGTTGAGCAAAACACTTATTTCAAGTTATCATAACTAGTTATTGACGTAAATAAGCCATTCAGTTCAACCTGAATTGTTTCTCCACAAACATCTGTTTACAACACATTTATATATATTGTTGCATAAGTAAACAACATTTACAACTGCAATAATTTATTCAGTTAATATATTTTTAATAGAACTTTAATAGAACTATTACATTATTTGACAACTATGTTGATCATAAATTAATTAGAAGTAATTAGTTTAAGTAATTTCTTTAGTCCTCAATGTCCGTAAAATGAATATATTTGGATTGTGGACAAAACAAGACATTTGGGAATGTCACATTGGGTTTTGGGAAACAGGGATCAACATTTTGCACTATTTTCCGACATTTTATACAACAAATTTTTAGTTTTTTAGTTTTAACAACTAATCGAGAAAATTATTTTCAGATTAATTGATAATGAATAAGAGTTTGCACAGATTTCGTACAGCAGATAGGATAGATTGTCAGACCGAGGGAGAGGGCCAGGAACTATATTAAGCAACCTCCAAACACAAACCTATAGGATCCAAAGTCCAGAGTGTGTACCTCATCCCAAACAACATGGCAAAAGCTGTTGCAACTGAGGAGAGACTCTTCCTTGACCTGTTCCTTCGAAGACCATCTTGATGGTTTTGGGTGGATAGAAAGGATTCTCACCCCCAGTGATTAAGATTGCCGTGGTTGCCTGCTCCAGTTCTTCAGCCTCATTGTCCTACATATCCTGCAAAAAAGGTCCAACTGCACCAAGAACGTTGTATCCAAGTGGACTGTTGATTCATACAAACTCAGCATTGATCTAGAAAATAAAAACAGCGGAGCATACAGAAAGAAGTTTGAGAATTATAAGCTTTTTGAATGTCAAACTTATATTAAGTGATCAATATGGGGGGTTCCTCCTCAGATTTATTGAAAGACCACCCTCACATAAGACGTAGATATAAAGCATTTGTTGTGACAATAAAAGGTGCACTTCTACATCTTTATTATTGCCTAGGCTGCACGTAGTTGTTTTTAATACCACCAGCACAGCTGCCCAAATTATTTCCACTGAAAAATAAATAAATTCTCATAAATGTATCAAGTTAGGTGTATTTTTTCCTGGCTGTAAAACATAATATAATTGCTGACATGGATTGAACTGGTCTTACAGTGCCATAATCCTTCTTTGAATGAGTATGTCTGAATGATTAATGCGTCTGAGGTGCTTTGCATCTAAAAAACATACCTCTTCCATCGGAACACGTGCAGGCCATCTCTCGACGTCTTCAATGCTTTGCTTCTGCTGCACTATTTCTTTCCCCAGTGTCCAAAAGCCTTTGCCATCGTTTTCCTTATTATCAAATGATAACTTGCATTTCTTGCCAGCCAGGGGGATTTTTCTCTTAAAGGCTGTGCAAAACACAACAATCTCGGTAAAAGGGTTAAAATGTAAACATTTTCCATAAGCCACCGTCAGTCCAGCAATCAGTGATTGCCGATATATTCGTGAATGCGTTTGTGCTGCACCAGCATCCCCCGACCCTCCGAATCACCGGCCCTGGGAGACGAGCAGCAAGTTTGCTACGTATAACAAGAGATTTAATAACAAAATTATAAACTTACCAAATGTCAAGAAAGGAAAATAAGACATCTATTGTCCTCATTAAACAGAAAATACATCCGTACACCTTCTGAGTTCGAGTTCCTCTTTTACCGAACTAAGACCTTGTTCAGCAATCTTAAAACCCACTTCATTCAAACTCAACAGAAACAAAATAAAACTTACCAGACCATCTTTATTAGTCTGCACACTGTTCCAACAATCACCAAGTCTGCTGTCTTACAGAGTTAGATGTGAAAATATTCTGGCTCTATGCACTGTTGCTGCCTCTCTGATGCCCCCGACCTCTCTCGCTCCTCTACCCGCTTCGTGCTCTGTTAGCCTAACTTGGGATGGATAAACTAGCATGTCACACAAAAGTGCTGTACACGATAAAAAAGTACATGTGCATGGCATAAACATTATGACAACTAGAAACAGTACAGAACAGAGCAGCCTTGTTTTTCTTTTTTCAGTGTTACTTTTTCTGTCTCCCTCTTCAGTTGCTAATACGGATAAAAAAAAAGATCAGTATCCCACCTCATCTCTGCTGCTTCACCTTGAAGAACAACCCCCCCACCCCCCTCCCTCCATGGGATCATTCCAAACAACTATTTCATTCAGGGATGGTAATCAGACAGACAGTCACACACACTCGCACACACACGGTAATGGCAGTAAGTGATTAGGTTCACAGATGAGGGATCATTTTTGTCCATTTTCTGGGAAACGGTGATTGCTCACAGCATTCATTAGCAAATCGCAGAGGTCAAATGATTCAGAGGCAGCACTCGCTCTTTTAAAACCACCTCGCACAGTCCAAGATGAGACTGCAAATTAATAGACATACCACGAAACTAGTTCTACAGATGAAAAGGACATGGCGTTATTATGTCCTTGATGTCTCTGGGAAGTAAAATAAGCACCAAAACAGCATATTTTTTCAGGAGTATTGCTATTAATTATAAACAAGAACTAGTTGCATTTTTGCAAGAATTTCTGTTTGTGGTGCTATTGTAGCAGGGAATATACAGCACAGGAACCTATTTGAATGGAACTGTGTGTGAATGTATCATTGAAATGTGTAATCCCTGAGCAGCTGGGGAGCTGTGTGTGATGGAGAGAGCCGGGCTTCATCATAGCCTCCACAGGAGACTGGATGAGTCCAGAGTGAGAGAGACAGACAGAGACGTAGTGACTGAGAGAGAGAAGGAGGGAGGAGGAGAGACACCATACTGACAGTATGAATGATACATCATATGATTGTCTTGGACAGAGCTGTTCTCTCTGACTGCCTATACTGCACTCTCCAACTGTCCTCCATTTCACAAGCCCTAGTGGACTGATTTATTACACTCAACAAAACTGCTATAGACTAGATTTGGTGTTGCTGCCCATAAGTTTTCAAACTTTTTCCCAGGGGAATATTCCCAGAAAGTGCTTTTTTTATTGTTATTTTTCTTCATTATTTTGTTTTCTCCCTGCACATTTCCCCGATCCCGGTGACGGCTAATTGGAAATAAGTAAATAAGGACATAAACTTTGAATTTAACAGCAGTGACATTGTCAAGCATTAGTTCAAACTTTTTATTTCTCCTGTGACTCTGTTCCTTACAAATGTCCATGATGTCAGTCAGTGTAAAAAGTTCACTGCCGTTATTCAAGTGGTTTTGAGGTTGAGATAGTATTTCTTTTTGTACACCATCCACTGAGAAGTCAATAGCAAAATCAAATAAAGGTGGCATATCAAGATATATTTAAGTGGATATATCTGAAATGGACTTTTGTTTTATCTACTATCAACTTGTCAATAACAATCAATAATCTTTGAAGTGTGAAGCCTTTCCCTTCCTTTTCTCCCACTGCTCAACAAGAAAAGGGCCGGAATAAACACATGTCATCAGTTGGATAACAAGAATGGTGTGTTTGTGGGATGTAGGTTACATTTCAAAGGTTTGAAAGGCCAGAGAAAGCTACCGTCTGTGAATTATTGAAGAGGTAAGGGATAGGATGGAGAATATGAGTGAGTAGCATTTAGAGTTCAGAAGAGAGAGAGAGAGACGGCTGGCTCACAGTGCAGTTCTGTGTGCATGACTAAGATGGGAAATCTATACATGCTAACCTTTCTTTGTCTGTAGTTTTATTGAAATTGACTGGTCAGAGGGACGGTATTTCACCAGGATAGTATGGAGTGGATTTTGTCCCTCCTGATTCCAGACCTCCTTTACTCCTCAACTTACAAACTGTGTTTGCACTGTATGCGGATGATGAAATCTTGTAGTATGTGAGATACTACTTCCCAATTCTGTCTGGAACTCATATCGTGTATGCGATGATGAAATCTTGTAGTATGTGAGATACTACTTCCAATTCTGTCTGGAACTCATATCGTGTCTTTTTTTTT
>NW_023339650.1:8436094-8441941 GCF_004916995.1 Morone saxatilis
TTTACTTTTATGGTGGATCGAAACTCACACTCCTGATAATACATGTGCATGTGCAAGTACTCACAAGCCAGCACGGTTATTTCATTTTTAGATAATAAAAACACTTTTTTGGTTTTCTGATGATGTATGCAAACTCCACACAATCACAATATTCAAATATCACACAGTATGGTTTTATGTTCTTAGAACACTTATGGGATTACATTTGTTTTGGACAAACAGGTATCAATTTTTCACTGCCATTTGGCACCTATTTTCTAAATTTGCCAATTTACCGTAAATACAGACAATCATCAGAAATGACAACATATGGAATTGCAAAGAGGATTAGGCATAAACATCTCCCATATCTCCACCAGACACCCCGTTGAGAGAGGGCAGGTCGGCAAATAGGCTTTTCACATTTCAGACACCACAATGTCACTCCATCTCATTGCGGCATCCATTACGTGCTACCTTGGGAATGAGGAGAGGTCCATGCTGAGAATCAGGGCAGAAAATGGCCGCCCGCTAGGAGGGGTAAAATGGCCAGCGTTATTATTCTGGCTCCCCCCAGGGGGAATTGGCCTGAATATAGATATGCAACATTATAAAACCAGGTTATTATCTGGGTGCAGGGTAACGGCCTCTTGGCTCTCTCTCCCCTATGACACACACATACACACAGACTGATAAACACACATGCACACGCATGAGCATGTGTATGCTGCACACATATTATAAAATCTGTGTGCAGTATCTTGGCAGTGTCGCATGCTGTGATGATTGTAACACTTCTGGTGATTGAGAGATGTTTACTGTCCCCATTGTTGATGTTTTTCTGTTTTCATCATGTGTCATTGTTTTTGTGATTATTTTCTTGCTTCTTTTATTTACAGAAAATTAACATCAACCTCCTCTCAGTTCTCGTCTCTGCCTCTGCTCTCCCAGTATGCGTAATGTCATTTTATGGTGCAATGATATTTCCGATTTCAGTAATGTAGATGGCAGCTTCATATCAGTGAGCATTATTCACTTATGGGCTGCTTGCTTTTAAACATATTATTACTTTGGTAATAAATTTGTTATTTGAGTCAATATCTCTCTGTTGTTTGTGTGTGGGGTTGGTGTGTATAGTACGAATTATATAGAGGTTTTTCAGATTATACCTGGGATGTTGAGCTGTGTGTAGATATTCACTGCCACAATGATCTGGCTCTTTCCACAAATGCACACATGGAACATTTTGTGCTATCTCTACATGCAGCGTAGGATTGACACAAGCAATTTAAATTAAGAGTAAAGCTACTGGCCACCCCTCTCTCCCTCTCTGTCTCTCACTCTATATATGGCTTCTTCTTTCTATTTATGCTCTTATCTTCCTCTCTTTCTCTGTATCTTTCTCTCCCAGTTCTGTCTTCCTCTCTCCCTCCTTCCTCTCTTGTTCTAAATTTCCCCATTTCTGTTGATCTCTACTGATTATGCCTCCCTTCCGTAGATTTGCCCCTTCCTTCCGATGCTTTTCATACAATTTAATAACTCCCTCTCTTCTCTTCCTCCACCTCTCTCTATCTGTCTATCTGACTTCTCCAGGTTCGCGCTAATTCCCTCCTTTATTCATGAAGCTAACCCTGCTGGGTTAGTTGGCTTGGTGTGTGTGTGTGTATGTGTGCGCGTGCATGTGTCTGTAGCTTTGTGTGTGTATTTGTGTGTGGATGTTTGTGCTCGAGAGGAGAGGCAGACAGTAAATAGGAATATGAATCTTTAAGGGCCTGCTGCTACTGTGGCTGAAATGACTTTTCAGAGCCGCAGTGATTTTCCAAGAAGGATGTTGATGAGGGCCGGATTGCAGGAGATGTGTATATGTGTGTGTGCTTTGGTTACTGCGTGTCTGTTTTGTCTCTCTGTGAATAAAAAAAAAGTGATCTTAGGCTTCTTGTCTCGAAATCTCCTTTATAAATCAACAATCCTTTTAAATCTATAATATATTTAGTTTTAACCAATAAACAGAATTTTTTCAGCGCATTGTGTCTCTTAATATGGATTGGAATTAAGCAGGTTTCACATAAATACTATATATTTTTCTTTTTAACTCCAAACTGCATTTTCATCCATCTCCCTAAACATTCCTTACATCCAAAATTAACATATCTAAACTTTAAAACTCCACTCTTGTTTTGGCTTTATTTTATTTTTTTCCGAACCTGTGCTCACAAGCCCTCCAGCTCCCTGTGGGTGTAGGGGGACAGGCTGTGGGACCTAAATGACTATTTGAGCACCATAGCCATGTGTCTTGCGCCCAAAGTGTCAGCTTGATTACTCACCGCTGACCATGATGAGTCAGCAATAATTCATTAGCGGCACCAAGAGCACGGTCGGGATAGCAGCTGGAGGTCAGGGCTAGGGTTGGAGGTCATGTGGGAGGTATTGCTCACTGAATTAAGTGGCTAGCCTTGGAAAGTGCGCTATCACAATATTTGACATTTGGTGGAATTCAGTGGGGACATGAAATGCCAAAATGTCAAAGAAATGGAAAATATTTATTCAAAACATGCAGATAAGAAGTATACTGAAAAAAGGAAATGGTAAAACAGTGCATCCTGATGTGTTCATCTCGGAAGGGGTGGAGTTTTGTGTGTGATATTTCTGAACACCAAGATTTGCCACCAAAACTATATTTATAAATCTATCAATGTATATTGATGAATCGTCTTTTTAAGACATATTTAAACTTAAACTACCCTTATATCTTAAGTTGCAGCTGTCATTCCTAAAATTGTTTTATAATTTGTCTTTACAGTAGATATTATCTTTTGTGATTCATGTGCACTTAATTATGGAAATCAATAATGGAACATGAATTTTACCCAGATTTACCTCATCAAGTGACCTAATATCTTGGTCATAATGCACATTTCGTTCTCTGTGCACCAAAGAAAAACAAACTTAATTTGACTTTTTTTTACTTGAACATTTTTACATTTTAACTAAAAAAATAAATAAAAAAAGTCATCATGCCTCACAAGGTTGACTTATGGGCTACAACTGTTTTTACATTAGATTAGATTTAGCTCTAGATGGAAAGTCTGGAAAGGTCAGTGGGTGAGATACTCCTGTTTCATAAACTAATCAAACCTGACAACCCCATCAAAAAGGTCCAAGCAACTGCTGACAGATTCTAAAAAAAAATTTTTTGGACTGTGTTTGTGTGTGAGCTTGTGTGTTTGAGAAAAATGTGTAGCTTTACTTCGATGGTGTGTGTGTCCGTGACCATGTGTAGATCTACGGCTGTACCTGCTGCCACTCTGGGGTGTCTGTTACTAGCCTCCATCACATTACCATACAGCCATGACATCTCGGGCAGCCTTCTGAAGCCTCAAATCTGATAAAAACAGAGATAAATCTGATCTCTGATCTTCCTGATGAATATGATAAGACCTGCTCCCGGTTAATGGACCTTGACACCTATCAGGGCCCGGGGAACCACTGATCCTGGATCAGAGGTGGAAGAGACTGAGGAGGTGGAGTAAGAGGGAGTAAGACCCCGGGGGGGTTAGTGGAAGCTGCCCTGGAGAGGTGCTCGCAGGCTGGGCTTGGATGACAGCCATCGCTGGGTGACGGTCCAAAGCTCCATGCAAAGCCCCCCTGTCTTGTCTGTGGGAGGAAGGAGGGACTCATTCTGCATCATTCACACACTCTCTCACACACACACACACACACACACACACATCTTTCGGTTTTCCTTTCCTGTTTTTAATTCTCCCATCTCTTCTCTGTCTCTCTCACGTATTCTTGTACACTCTCACTCCCTACTATTTCTGTTTTCTCTCTCTCACTCACACTCACTCACACACAAACACACACACACACACACACACACTCAGGGATCTGTGGGGATATATAGGGGTGTGGTAGAGCTAGTGATGGGGCTCTGCTTTGATGCCCAGTGGGAGATTACAGGGCCAAGAAGCAGAGATAAAAGTACAACCGAGTACAACCGAAACACAGGTATCTGCTCTTGCTTATGCCTTACAAACACATTCAAACGTACACTTACACACATCCATAACACATGTTCTGAGTAGAACCTAGGATGCACACACACACAGACACACACCTACATACACACTAACATCTAATGGCTAGTCAGTGACACTGAGGTCTTAGCCCCTGTCTGCCAGTCCTCATTTGTTTCCCAGCCCCTCCTATGTGTGTGTAGCAGTAGCACTTGCTACCGGGTGTCTTGTTACTCCTCAGAAGGTCTATTGATTTAACTCTTGCCACAATCTATAACACTATTGTCTTGCCTTAAGTGTCTCATCTGTACAATTCACTGGCAGGAGTCTATACATCAAAAACCCCGCCTGCTTAAGGATATTGGTATTCTGCAACATGCTGGGAATTCTTTTTTTTTTTCTCTGTGAATTTCACATTTCTTGCACACTCAACCTTACTTTTTTAAAGCGAAGATGCTCGCAGCTAGGCATAACACAGGCTGGTACGGGTTTATTTTTACTACTGTTGTGTTTATGAAGTCAATATTTTATTTCACAATATCATATAGCAGTGGCGTAGAGCAGGAGTTGTATTTTAGATTTTTCCAGAGTGGAAAGCAGATGAGATATTCAGCCTTGTTGTGGGATTTTGACATATTTGTTTTAAAAATTGACATTCTCTGTTTGAAATATACACATAGGTCTACAGCTGAGGAAATGAAAAAGACAAAGGCTTGGGTTGGGGCCTCGAAAGTCCTTTAAGATATGTTGCCTGATCTGGTTTAGTTTAAATCTTAAGTACACTTTCTTTTCAGTGCCAGTGCATGTATTGGTATTTGAACACGCATAGATATTTTGATCCTTTTTGTCCAAGCAGATCAAATCTACCTGAAAGCAACAAATCACCCTGGTATTCTGATCTGGTATGTGAGAAATGCTTTCTAGCAAGCAGCGTACACACTCAGGTGTTTGGTCCAATATTCTTTACAATAATTGTAAGCCCTCTACTGATATTGCCTTTATACCTCTCTGAAGCAAAAGCAATGGGAACAATAAAGAATATAAGTACTTACAGTAGTTATTCAAATGCAAGTGTGATTTACAGATACAAGCTCTAGCTCAAAGTGCACAAATCTCAAGGTTACCTTTCTGAATCTGGCAAGATCTTACCATTGATTACCTTCAAGTGGCACCTCAATACAAATACGTTAGGATGGGACTTTGACCTCTTCTGAGCAGGATTAATTGATCTGTTAAGAATGTTTAGAGGAAACAATTATGGGTGGAGGGCAGATGAATAGCACTGAAGCTGAATAGGAAAATTCGAAGACGATGCAGTTTCTTGACATTTTCAGAGATACAAGCATCGTGGAAGATACAGTATATACTTCTGTGACAGTGTCAAATGTGTCCAATGTTGTGAAGTCCCTGAAAACACTTGCTCGAGAGGTATCATTATTGTTGGGCTGCAGTGTGGCCTGCAGAGCTGTAAGCAGCTAATTGATAAAATGACAGTGGTTTTGAACAAAATGGTAGTTACTTGGCCTTCGCTTGCAAGGAAACGTCACTGAAAAAGGGAAACAAAAGCCACTTTAATGCGCTGACAAAAAGGAGTGAGCAGACCTTTGTATTAGTGGAGTATCACGTCATTGAATTGAACAACCGTAGGATATAAATATGTATATATATATATACAACAGAAATCTAGGAAACTGTTATACATTTACACTTACTTACACTTGTAAGCTTGTAAATTAATCCATAAATCCCTGTACGCTATTTATTTATTTAGTTTTTTCATTTCTCTTAGTCTATCCTTCTACAGTCTCTGTTTCCTCTGTCCTTACTGAATTAGCCTACAGGTTTATTTTTT
>NW_023339650.1:8441967-8442352 GCF_004916995.1 Morone saxatilis
CTTTCTCTCCCCGTTGCTTGTGCGCACTGCCGCTGATCTCCATCTGCCAGTCCGTCTATCTCACCATTACGTTAAGAACCTAACCTAACCTCAGATCTGGTTGTCACGGTGAGGGCCACTGTCACCGTGGAGACATCTGCAGTGTAATCCACGGGAGGTGCATGTACCTCATCCTAGTTACCGTCGTCGGGCTCAGCAGGATATGACACAGGGCCCAGCAGGAAGGGGTAGTGATTAGAGTGGGATAGGGTTATGAAGATGCCATTACACTGGGAAATAATCAGAGATGTGTCACTGGGAGCCACAAACACATGATTATTGTTTTTCTAGCATCAGTACACGAAATGCAGTGACATTACACTTGTTTATCTATCTATCTATCTAT
>NW_023339650.1:8442420-8443764 GCF_004916995.1 Morone saxatilis
ATCTATCTATCTATCTCATGAAAAATAGTATGCACTCTCTGATGCACACATTTTCACAAATAATTAATTCCACCTCTGTATTGGTCCAGAATATTTACACTGGAAATCAAATTCTGTTGTTGTTTGTGGCGCAGGCATGAATAAAAACATGAGGGTGATTTTCCAAGGCAGAATAATATGCCATTGGCGCCTTTTCCTCTGGAGTTCCATTGCCCTAAAATGAGGCCGGTCAGACGAGGAGTGATGGCGTTCCATGATGGTATTATACGATCGCTACCTACCCGCACGCTTCCTTCACCCTCTCCTGCGCTCCCTCTCTCATTCTGCTGTATCCCTCCTGCCTCATTTTAGCCTCACCCCGGTGTCCAAATACTGAAACCAGCCATTTTGGATCCGCATCACTGTCATTCCATTATGAGGGGAGCGTGGAAGCGTGCACGCACATGTGCAAAGATCACAAATGTGTATGGAGTAATGCACACATGGTCACACACTGACATAGTTTCACAATGCTAAAAATCCCCCGAAAAAAAAAAAATCTAACATTGTGAAAGATATTGTACTTACCATATGCTGTCAGGCATTCAGCATTATACTAGTTTTAAATGTCAGTATACAACACAGCTGGAATGGAACACGGTATACTGTGACTCCACAGATCTATTTCTGTAGTGACTTAATTGGACTGATACTCCACATAAAGGAAATAAATAATACATAAATATATCTCTTGACTAGACTACTGGCATCATGGCTGTAATAAATACATAATTTAACCAGTGTTCACTATCCAAATTATTTGTTGCATTCTCCCTGTGCATGGCATATAACTGGTCCTGTTGTCCTTGAAACGTGTCAGAATGTCTTTTTATTAGTCTGTAAGCCATCACCATGTCTCACTGAACATTCAACATTCCTCCATTCCTGCACTTTGGCCATTATAGTGATTGTAATTCTTATTCTGTCTCTGAATAGGCAGTACATCTGAGGCAGACTGTTCATTTATCCAAGCTGAAGGTTTCCATTGAATGTAACAACGGGCCTGCGCAAAAGTAATGTTCATAGCGGGAACTTGATCCTTGGATGATGGCTGTGTTAAGATGGCAGAAATCCTCCCCAGCGGTGCCTTCATCTTTGATATGCAGGCCCTCCTCGCATTTGGCTCCCTCTATGAATATTTCACACGTTTGTTTATATATATTTACACACACATTTTTATTAGAGGGAATTATGTCTTGGAAATGTCAAGGTTAATTTCCTGGTAAAGAGAGAGAGTGAGACAAGGGGGCAAGGCCTGCAACGAGCAGAGGAATGTGAAGGATTTGAATGTGTGTGTGTGTGTGT
>NW_023339650.1:8443804-8445800 GCF_004916995.1 Morone saxatilis
GTGTGAGTGTGTGTGAGTGTGTGATAGTCACTTGGTGGGTGCATGTCTGTGTTAAACAACCACACAAGAGAGGACAGTAGCCCATGTAGGAGGGATAGAAATACCTTTATTATTCACACATCTGTGTCATAGCAAGCAGTTTAGGAGGAGCAAGGGAAAAAAGAGAGGAAAAGAATATGTATTAAGAGTGTACACAGTAAATATATTAATTTCAACTCACAGAAGATACCTGCTAGAAACAGCCGAGAAACAGGGTGGGCCAAGGTAAAGAGAGAAGGCAAATATATCTATTCACTAAAGGTAATATTTTTCTGGACCTCATGTTACAACAATGTAATATAAATATAGTTTCTCTAACAAACTAATTCCAGTTAAGCGCATGATTAATGTCTAATGTATTACCCAGAAAGAATTATGCAGTATTTTTAACGAAATCTTGAATCAACAAAACTGCATTGACATGAATGCAGCTGTCACAATAACATCCTCGCCAGACAAGTTTTACCACACAGTGATGACAGTGAAAGTTTAGACGCCTCAGAACAGAAAGACGAGCAAAGGGTGAGTTGGATAAAACAGATGGTATTCAGTCAAAACAAAATATCACTGTACCTTGACGTGCACAAACAAACAATAAAGTGCACGTCGCTGTTTCATTCTGTGCTCCTGCCTTCTCTCTTCCTTCCATCCAATTTACCCTCTTTCTTCCTGTTTGGTGAGACATTTTCCCCTCTGCTACAAAGCCAACGTCATGTTCAGAGCTTTTCTACATAAGTGTTTCATGTCACTCCTTTTCCCCTAAAACACACTTGCCTATTCCGTGTGTTCTTGGTCTTATATTTGGGTTTGAGAGTGGATAGGTAACATTAAAGAGCTATCACTTTCTCTCTCTGTCATTCCCCTCCTTCATACACCATTTGATCTGAAGCTAGATATGGCTTTTAGATGTAGATGCGGACACACTCACACACACTCACAGAATACGTGCATGCAAACACATGCACTAGCGCAAACAATTTGCACACGCATTGTCTGAGTGACAGACAAACAGTTTGAGGGAACACACACTCAAACATGTGCAAAGACACACCTTTATCTCCCAAGGCTTTTATTTTGTGTATTTCCTCCTAGCCAAACATCAAAAGGCGAATACCATCTCACATCACACAGACAAACAACAATATTACAATCCTCGGTACTCGACAATGCCATTTTCAAATGCCCCACCCTTGACAACTTGTGGAATGGGAAGGAAAGGAGGATTCAAACAAACAGACATGAATACACAACAAATACCACCTACAGCCAATAAAATATGCATGGCAGAGGACGACTACCTTTAAACTGACTACTGTCAGAATTAATAACATGCACAAAAAAACACTATAACAAGTGAGTCTTCCACAGGTGTTTGTCTGTGTGTCTTCATATTCTATTCTATCCATGTTCTATTTTTGCACTTACGTGTGCGTGCATGTTTGTCCTCTCAGATATAACACTGCTCAATAATGTGATGTTAAAATGCATGAGAAGCTCAAGATTATTTGAGTTGCGAGAAAAGAGAAAAATGGCAAGAAATGTATTTAGTTTTTTTCCATATTTTTCCCACTTCTTTTTTTTATTCAGATTTTCACGACAACAATGCATAATATGTTAAAATCTAACAATGTCATATGATATAAATCAGTTCAACGGAACAGAATTATGGCCACTTCACTGATCTCTCCAAATGTTCAAGTACAAAATGTTCTGAGAGTCAAAATTAATGCACTCGGATTTTAAGAATGTGCCCGTTAGAAAAACCTTGATATGTTAGATCCCAATAACTCATCTTTTCTTTTACTCCTGCCTTTGTTCGCTCTCTTTCTGATCTGTAATTGAAAAAGCATTCCATTTTTATATTTCACTGCTATCCAAAGGCTAAATCCAAAACACCAGCCAAGAGGTTAGCCTGGTCACCTGGCACCCACAGGCACTCTCTCTCCCTCTCTCTCTC
>NW_023339650.1:8445900-8463534 GCF_004916995.1 Morone saxatilis
AGACAGACAGACAGAGCGAGAGAGATACATGACCCCTCTCTCTCTAACAATGGCTCTTCATGTGGTGCCCAGCTTAGCAGGCGAGCCGCTGGAATCAGGAATGTGGAATGTGGGATTTCAGGCTTGGAAGTGATAGCTACTGTCTGTGTGTAATATTTAGGGCCGACACAGGGAGCCTCTGGCACGCCATGAAACACATGGACGGCACTGCTTTTTCTGCTGCAAGTCGGTTTATATCTCCTGCATGCTTGTGTGTGTGTTTATGTGTGTATGTATGTACAAAGGTGTGGAAACATTTGCACGCAGAGCTAGATGTATGTACAATAATGTGGGTAATTTATGTGTTTAAGAAAAACATTAGTGTATTTTTCTTTTCACTGCATTGTTTCTACTTTCACATTATTTCTGTCAATTTAATAATAGTTTGTATGACATGTGGTGGAAAAGAAGCAATACCGCAATGTAAAAATACATTGCTGCTAGCAAAGTGAATTAAAATCCTGCATTCTAAATGTACACTTAAAGTAAAAAGTAAAAAATTACTAAAAATATCAAAAGTACTAATTATGCAGAATTGCCCCTTTTAGCGTGTTATATTATTATATACTATTCTAAATGTATTGTAAACATTATTGATGCATTATTTAAAAAAAACATTTGAGATAAGGCTGATTTTAATTTTATTTGTTGATTACATGTTTTGTATGAAAATATGTATCTGCAAAGTTTCATAGCTGTATGAAATACATGTAGTAGAGTTAATAGTAAAATGTTTAGAAGTAGTTGTAAGTGGCATAAAAAACTAAAAGTACAGTATTTAAGTAAATGTACTCTGTCCAACATGGTTCTGGGTCTTATAAACATATTTAGAGGCTCTAAGGTTCAAACTCAGTTCCACAAATAAAAGGTTAAGCAAACCTTCAGGTGAGTCTAATCTTTACAAGTTACCTGTGTAAATAAAAAGTTGCAAGTACACACACTTACTTTATATTGTCACCTTGGCTCTCACTCTCTGGCCCTCTCTCTCTCTCTCTCTCTCTCTCTCTCTCAAACACACATTGGTGCTAACACACACACTGCTGCTAACACAGGAGACAGTTGTTGCTGGCCGCCCCAATGCCTGTCATGGCTGTTAGGCCAAATCCCATGAATTATGGCTCTTCCAGATGTAAGAGATTTCTAAGCTGCCTCCAACGGCCTGCGGTCTGTGGTGAGAGAGAGAGGGAGAGAGAGAGAGAGACAGGAAAACAGAAAGAAAGGGAGAGAGGGAGAGATTTGGGTTTATGCAGTGTCATCCAAAAATCCATCTTCCTTTCTCTATCCCTCATCTTTATTATCTTTCTGTATTCGATCAGTAGAAAAACTGTCATTACTTCCAATTACCTGACAAAAATATTATTTTACTTATCACACATTTGGAATTTCATATGAATATGTGACTTACATCTGTGCGAAGGAGTGACTACCTAGAACGCTGAGATTTTTTAAAAGACGGCTGGAAATTGGATTTTGGAGGAATATATTTTTTCCAGCTGAACCGTTTGGGTGAAACAAAATCACGACACATTCTACATTTCCCTGTTTTGTTTATGGCCTGTTGGTGATTTTAAGAGTAGTGTATGTGCAGTCGTATCATATATAATGTATCAATGCAACAGTGGCACTAGTATTTACATATTCATCATCAATTATTACATTGATTATCAGAAAATATTTTACAGCCATCAAACATTTCTTAAAAACTACCAGTTGCTGCAGGATTATTGACACATTGATCACTTTCTCTGACCAGTGCATTAGCTTAATTTACCCGTACGCACGTCAACACTTAAAATTCAACCCCCATCGTTCTTTTACTTCGTTTGGTCTGCTCTCACTCTTTCTCTCATTAGTACTTCGTAACCAGACAGTTTATTTGAAATTATGAAAGCATTACACTCTCTGATGTAGCAGTTTAAAAATCAATAGCTGAAACCCTAGCCGCCTCACTTAAGCCCTCTCCTATGGCAAAGGGGATGTCTCTTTCTCCCTCTCTCTTAAATGGTAATTTCATTTGCAGTCACTAAGACCTCACCGATAATTACCAATGCCCTGAGAGAGAAAGGCGAGTGAAAGAGAGAGGGGAGAGATGGGAGACAGGAGAGGGTAAGAGGAGAGATGGATTAAGAAAGGAGAGTGAATGCCAGTCATTAGAAAAGCCTTCCTCTCTCCCTCCTTTGATCAGAGTTAAGAACACATTGCCTTCGCTCTATCGCTCCCTGACACCAACCTCTGAAAAGAAAAGATGGAGCACAGGAGGGGGAAAAAAAGGTGAGTGAGGAACAGACCGACAAAAAAATGATCCCTGAAGTCTTAAATAGCAGGCCTTAATTTTGACATTGAACCCTCTCTGTTCTTGGGTTACACTGGGGCCGTCCATTTTCAGAGAGCTCCACCATCCATTTCCCCCCCTCGTCTTCATCTCTCAAATGAACTAATCAGAAAGAGGAATATGAGGTGTCCTGCAGGATCCATTTCTCTAGAAGCATATGGCAATGATTGATGGGGGACAACTTTGACTTTCCCAGGTCATCCTCCTTGCACACATCTGGGAGCATGCAATAATTCTCTTAATTTTAGACCCTGTCTCTTCCTTCTGCTCCTTTTTCTTTCCTCTTTTTTTCAAAGAACTTCAGTTTCACTTTGGTTAAAAAAAAAAAAGAGCCTCCTCTCGGCCTATCCCTCCTCTTTCTCTCTCACTCTCTCAAGGCTAACACAACCAGTCATTTTGGCTGAAATAAAGGTACCGTAGTGGTTGCCAGATGTTTATAAGGACTGTTGGGGCAATCCCCTTGTTTTTTTATGGCTCCCATGATTTTTCTTTCTTGCTTAAAAAAGCCTTAAGAACCACTTATGTCATATGGCTATGGTAACTGGATTTACCATATGTGTAATGCTAGTTGATATTTCATCATGACAAATACTGTAAAAGAGCCACAAGGAATATGAGTTACCTGTGTTTATTGCTTTTGAATGGATTTCAGTCCGACAGCAGCTTCTTTTAAAAAAGCCGCACATCCTGAGATTTATGCACCTCCAGTTCAGACTAAGGAGAAGAAGAAAAAAAGAAGATATTTCTGCTTTGTTTCAATTTGGTGGCTACATTAATTTAAAGTTAAATGAAATATAATGAAACTAAGACGTTAAAAAGGAAATTATCTGAATTATCATTCAAAGCCATTTGAAATTCCAACAAGCTTTAACTTTTCATTGTGTTATGAGAGAGAGCGCTGAGAGAGACAGCCATCTCAAACCTCCCTGACAGCAACTGGGCCTTGTTAGCTGTGCATTGAAATCATCTTTGACTCCGGGTTTACAATAACAGAGAGGAACTTCGACCACTAAATGCTTTCGGGAAACCCACCCGTCCTCCTTCTGCCATGTGATGATCCCACCTCTGAAATATTCAGTGCCATTAACATTCCGATGGGTATCATCCCCTTTCAGACACAATTCGCTCTGCTCTTCAGACCTGTGGGCCAAGGCAGGGAGAGGCCCGGAGCAGATGCTATCTGTTCTCATTCTTCACAAGATTTCTCCTCCTCAAAACGCACACTTATGACTGTTATATTTGGTGCTGAGTAGTGACAGGATTTTATATATATATATATATATCATTTATTTAAATGTAGTGCCTGGAATATTTTGAATTAGGTTCCATCAATAACCCAATCAAAGAAGATTTACATTTAATTTAATTTAATGTATGTATTTTAATTGTGTTTTTTACTTCAGCTTGTTTCAGCTTACTTTAATTTTGCTGTTCAGATAGTGTTCTGTTATCTTTAAATACTAAACCATTAAAAACTTCTATCAGTCTTATTGGCCAATAAAGCTGGAATGTGTTTGATCTTAATTGCTAATGATGTGACTATGTGGGTAAATTGTTTTAGATCTGATGTTTTCTCCTATCTTACCAGCTGCCTTTTTGTTTTGTCTGTGGGTGTATGTGGTGTGTGTGCGTGCGTGCGTGGGTGCTTGCGCTGCCTCTAATCATGTGTGATCATGTGAGAGACAGAGCACTACACTTTGAGCACAATTAGCCAGGCATTTAGGCATCTTAATTGGTGACATTCGATCTCAGGCTCTCGCTGATGAACCACTTAGCAGCAGACTTATGGATTAGCACCCGGCGCAGCGCTCTCTTCTCAGATGTAACTAACAGGTCAGGAATTAGTGCTCTTAACACTGCCTTACAAATGAAGACAGCTGTATTGACTAGCACGGAAAACTACTTTCTCTTCCAGTTCGCTTTTGCTAGACTCAGTCTCTTCTTGGGGTCTTGCTTCTGTCCTCTCTTCTTATCATTTCACGTCATGTGTTTTCTCTTCTTATCAACTGAAGCAAGCTTATGTTTAATTTTTGTTCTCTCCTGGACAATTTCAACCGCCGTGTTGGCAGCGGGCCACTCAGATTTAGCCGTGACAGTATTTGGCGTTTTGTTGTCATGGCACTGAAGCTGTCTCAGTTGTCTGGGCAACATGCGCCGGGGCTCATGGGAGCCTCATAAATGTCATGTATCGACGGAACCGCTCGGGAGAGCAGGAAGTCCTTGCCAAAAAGAAGATAGATAGAGCGCCACTGGTGTTGGGGATGCCATGTTGCATTAAATCATGTTTTGCGCACGCTAATGCAGACATACACATGCACACTTGTACAGATGTGCATGCAACCATGCATACAAATACACTGACACTTGCCAACATTTATGCTTGTAAACAGGTAGGTATGCATGCAGTGATCACCAACAAAAAGCACACAGATATAACAGACGTGTGAACAAACTCTTCCTCTTCCACCCTTTATTCTTGGCCTCCCTCTTTTAAAATAACCCCTGTTCGTGGAGCCGATTTAGCAGGCCCCACCCTTCCCTCTGTAGGTGCGTCACATTTTTGCCACACGTTCCCCTCCCCAGGTCACTGTCATGTGCCTGGACCTACTGAGCACAGAGCCTTTAAACAGGAGAGACAGCACTTGTCTGTTAGATTAGCATGTCCCCGACGTCACATGCCTTCGCCTGCACACGTCACTACTTGTCTGGAGGTGCCTGTCGAGGTTCATTAGAAAATGCCAAGATTTAAGAAACAGAGAAATTTTGTCAAAAGGTAGACAAAAATTGTTGCATGTAATGTGTTTTCATTGAATGTGGGAACATATATTTGATTTGATGTTGTATGTCATGTAAATGCAGGTACGGACATTTTATTTATTTTTTTATCAATAGAAATGCCTTTTGAATTTTCTCCTCAGATCAGAAATAAATATTCCGAACCCCACATCATTATTATTCAACACAAAACACATATTCTAACCAACAAAGCAACTCCAGGCCGAGCAGAGGGCCAGCCGGCATTTCAAACGCCCCTGAGATTCCAGATATTCTAATACCGTGGGACCTCCCCTCATATTTATTGTGGGAATCAGAATTTATGATGAGTAAATTGGGCTTCTTCATCTGTGTGCCGGGGGGGTTGCAACATGCGGCCGAGATGGCTTGACTTATTGATTACAGGGAGCAGTATGCCCCATTTCAAAGGGAAGGAGAGCCCCCGCCACGCAACTTCTGAGAATTAATTTGCCCGGCATGGGCCTTCATGAGAAACACATGTCCGCACACACACACAGGAACGCAAGCATAGACACAAACAGCCACACAAAAACCAAAGCCTCCAGGTAAGAGAATCACACTCAAAAAAAAGGGGAAAAAAACAGCTACACACACATATACCCACCACACATATACCCACACATATACATGAGACCAATTTTTGCAGTGCTTCAGGTGACAAGACAAGGCCATTCTGTTGTAACCAAAGATTGTGCAAAGATGGTAATCATAGTTGCTGGCGCGGGCATTAACACACACACTCAGGCATCTCAAACATTCTCCCACTGTCTTACAAAAAAATGAAACCTAGAAAGTTGTTAGGTTCATAGTTCATTTTTAGCTTATGCATGGTATTCACCTTAAAAACTACACGAATGATGTCTGCCCTTTAAAATATGAAATAAAATGTGGAGCTATTTTTCTGGGAAATGACAAAGAATACAAACTCTGTCAATAAAAAGTATAAAAGAATTTTGGGAGGCCTTTCAGCCTTTCACATAAAGTAACATTCAGTGACACTGTAACTGTACTGATAGCAAATATGACTCCGACACAGTCCCATCCAAAGCGTTTCTCCAGATCGAGCCACAGCTGAACTATCAGTGGTTCATCCCTGGCATTGTCCAGTGGATCACCCTCTGCACTCAGACACCAGCTCCTATTTCACCAGCAGCACCCGCGCTAATTTATCATCATGGTCATGACAGACAACACATCTGTGTGTGAATGGATTGAGTGAGGAAAGAGGGAAGTGAAGGAGGGACAACAGTGAGAGCAGGCGGGGGTGGGGGGAGGTGAGGGAGGGAAGGGCAGGAGGAAATATGGTAGCAAGGAGGATTCGGATCGCACAATCGGCAAGGCTTTTTAAGGGTCATATTTTGTTTGAAGGGCCCCATCCTACCCTTCGCTCGACCTCTCTCTATCCCTCCTGCCTCCTCCCTCATAACACGCTGTCAGCTAACCCCCTCGGCAACTGGACAGCTCATTGTCTTGGGCTATCTTATATTACAGCCCATATACTGCAGGTGTGATATGGAAAAGCATTAAAGAGCTTAAGGAGTGAATTGAGAATGTAGACCTGCAGAGGTTTACGTTGCCATATAAAACTGTAGCTTCGCAGCCTACGAAAGGGCATGTCCGTGACGACCA
Organism: Morone saxatilis; assembly: GCF_004916995.1. Lineage (NCBI taxonomy): Eukaryota > Metazoa > Chordata > Actinopteri > Moronidae > Morone > Morone saxatilis. Next base: position 8,452,697 of record NW_023339650.1, read on the forward strand.
GCATCTTGAGGCTCGTCCTGTATGAAACATTCTCTTTTAAAATATTTATAATTTATTTATGATATAATATTGTTTGACTGACGCCGCTGTGTTTGTCAGTGTGGCCGAGCTGAGCAGACGTTCTAGTGATGAGCTTGATGGACAGATAGGTGGGAATACGGATGGACAACAGATGGGGAGACACACAGTTACACACGTGTGTCTTGTGTTCACATCTGCGTGCTCATATTCATACAGCATTTGTGTGTGGTTGTGCGTACATGCATGCATACATGACGAGACAGCAGGTGCGCGCATACACGCGTTCTCATGTGTGTGTTCAAGCAAGCATATCTGTTTACTTTTGCTCTCCAAAACCCACTCACATTTGAATGCAGGAGACAGGACACATCTCCCTGCTCTGTGAGCCGCTAGACAGCTCAGTCAGAATATTTTAGTGTACACACACACACACACTCACACACACACACACGCCTCCCTGGGGTACCCCATATGTGGCGCCTGGGGAGTGCAAAATGGAACTTTTTAAAAGCCCAAAAACACTTCTCCCGAACAAACTAGTCTGCTTAATAATACCACACCCGTGTTTCTCTCTCCTCTCTCACGACAGGCCGTCATTATCTACAAGGAGGTGGGTGTTTCGGCTGCTTTTTAGTGAAAGGTCGTGGTTGTTGTTTTGGTGTCTGAAAGCCTTGCTACATGACGGATGGCAAATAGACTATAAACTATTTGGAATCTATGCATCAACAAATACATTTTGGTATGGAAATGAAAAAAGAAAGGAGTTTGGGAATTGTGGATTTAGCATGAAGGTGCTGCGACTTGCAAACTCCTGAGACATTCGATTGACTGAATTGCTTATTTTGGACCTGCAGTACAAGCTGCAATATTTTACATTGAGAAATCAAGAAAATCTATGTTGTTGAGCTTTTTTCTATATATACATATATATATTTATATATATTAATTATTTATTTATATATATAAATATATATATACCGCATGAGAGCAGCTAGGGTCTTTTTTCTTCAGTTGAGGTAAATTAACTTATGTACACACAGACACACAAAAACAAACACATGCAGACTCCAGGCACACAACCAGTATGTATACAGACAAACACACATGCACCTTCTGCTCTTATGAAGATAAATATGGCAAGGGGTAGATTTTCACCCGCACCCACTGAACGGGACACACACATTTATCTTTGCTGTATTTGGTGTTTGGGGGTGTGTGTGTGTGTGTGTGTGTGCGCACACGCCTGTGTGGGCCTGTGATGGGGGGACACATATTGGGGATACAGCAGCAAGGGTGTGTGCACCTCACTGCCTTTTCAATGTATGGAAATGTATGTGCATTTTTAAAGTAGGGGGGCTAAATTTATTTCCCCCCCCACCCCCGTGTACCCTTCGCCCCCATCCTCTCTCTCCACACCTCATTCCCGAAGCTGATAGACCTATGGATGCATGATAGATGGAGAGAGAGGGAGAGAGAGAGAGATGGAGGGGGTCTCTGCATGGATGCATACATGCATGCATGGATGTATATACACCCCACTCCCCCTGTCCTCTCAAACACACGCTATAAAGTCACTAACACACACGCATACACACACCTCTGAATGCAGGATTCATGCGCATACCAAACGTAATCCATAGTTTTACATAATGGGGAGGAGGAAAGAGGGGAGGCGAGCCGGCTCCTGTAGCCGGGTGATAAAGATAATATGAATCATCTGACTCTTTCTCTTTCTCTGTGTATGTATACACATTCACCTAGGGAGATTCTGATATGCTATAGGGGAATATAATGAGATATGGAGAAGGTCCCCCCTGATCGTCAAGAACACATGTGGGTCATATGTGTGCTTTGTGCAATTTTCACAATGTATAAGGATTATGGTTCACGGTATGCAGAGATTTAAGGAAATTGCTCCAAGTGCAAGTCATATGTGTGTGTGGAATGGCAAAGCTATTTGCACGTATTGCATAAAGGCAATTGCACTGGGAATGCACAATTGAGTGCACTATTTTGATATGCACTTGATGGATTTTTTGCACGTAATCGTATGTATATACTGGGAGATAGGAGTTTGTTTGTCGCTGGAATTAATTAAGCAAAAAGTATGCAACACACTCTACATACAAACAAAAAGAAGAGTCACTGTTAATTATTCAGAGAAAGTTAATTTTTCTGAATATAATTAAAGGCATTTAACCATCAGGGACAGAGTGAGATCAAAGATGTATATTTGATGTCATGCAGATAGCATTTTTAAATTAGCAAACCCTCTTAACTTTATAATTATCTTTGGTGTGAGAACTGAGGCAGGAAGTTCTTTTGTGTTGATTCGGGGTCTGAAATAGTCTCCTAAGAATTAGATGAAAATTAATTAGAAATAATTGCAGATAGACATGCAGATTGCATTTACAATGCAAATATATCTTAGCAGAGCAGAACTAAAGTTTATTTTTTGCCAGTATTATTCTGGATAGCAATAAGAATATAAGGAGAGAATTTTTATTTAAATACATTAACTTTACATTACATTTTAAAGCTATTTATAGCATTTTAACATGGATTCTAATAGGAAGCTATGTTAACTGATGGTCTGCTTAAATTAAACAATTTATTCTTTCAATTTAATTTCAGCGCACAAAATGACAATATTTCCCTTTCTTATTTCTGGGAATGAATTCATGTTTTTGGATCTGTGTGTCACAGCCGCTCTCTTCCCCCCTCTCCCCATGTTTCTGCTGAAGCTGACACACACAGTAATGTCCAGATATATCAAGAAAGAGAAATAGAAAGAGGGAGAGAGATAGGGTGTGGTGTGTGTGTGTGTGTATATATATATATACGCGTGTGTGTGTGTGTGAGAGAGAGAGAGAGGAGAGAGAGAAGAGAGAGAGAGAGGGAGAAAGGTTGAATTCTATCTCTAAGTATCAGTGGCCCCACGGAAAAATAGAATTGTTTCCTCCATATTAGGAATCAAAGCTAAGCCCGGTGTTATTGTGTCCACCATTTTGACTGCAGCCGACAGACCTTGAGGAGGCAGGTGCACCGGGATGAGTGTGTAGGTGTCACTACATTTTATTTATTCATTTTCTTGTTTTGATTTTTGCAGGTCACAACGCATGCTTCTGTGAATATTTCTGCTGCAGAATTGTTGAATGTTTATGTGTGTATGTTTGCGTTCATGTATATACATGTCTTATCATGTGGTGGAATATGGGTGAATATGTCCATGTGTGCGCCTGGTGCACAAGCATGTACGCCTGCAGGTGTCCGTGCCTTGTGCATTTATAGTCCCAGGGAACTGTTGACCTCACCCAGTACCCCCTGCACAAACCACACTGTGTGTTTCCAGAGGACCCTTGAACTTGACCGTGGAGGGAGAGGGGTGACGGGACTGGAGCTGAGGCTTAAAACAAACCACTCTGATGGACAACAAAGACAAGTGGGCGGGAGGTTGGTGGATGAGGGGGGTTGTTGGCTTGGGTTGGGGGGTGCATAAAGGTTGAGATTCAAGGGGGGAGGTCCCTAGGGTGCATGTGTGTTTGTGTTGGTGTGTCCATATGTAGTTTATCAGTTCTTAGAAATCTGTTCCTTCATTCAGTCAGACATTTGTTTGTATTTTTTTAAATATACGGCGACATTAGACTGGATAAATTAAAATTATATAAAATGTACAATATTAATGTTTTTTTTTCCCGATTACTGCCTCTTTTTCCTAAAGGTTTTTTATAGCGGGTCAAATGCTACCACAATCACACAGCATGGTATGGTCATAAAGTGAATTCACATCAGCAACATGTGTGTGCTAAGATATGCAAAATGTATGTGCTGTGTGTTCATGCATATAAAATGTGTTTAAATATTTGCGCGCATTAATGCTCATGTTTATATTATTCCTGCATGTATGCCTGCATGCTTCTCGTATGTGGATCATCATTTAGATAATTTAAGACATAGATTTGATGCAAAAAAAAACAAAGCAAAGGTAAACCCGAAAGGTGACTATTTGAATATGAATAATCTCTGGTTTTATACACTATTAAAATATGAACTAAACCCCACTAAACTAAACAACTAACACTTCCAAAAATGTGTGAGCACGGTGTGAAAAACACAGTGCAGTACTGCTGACACCAGTAGTCCAAAAAGATGTGGTAAAGATGAGTTTAAATAAGCTGCACAAGAAGATGAAAGGAGTTGGACAAATGGGATGGAGGAAGATGGAGAGGAGGAAGATGGAGAGGAGAAAGTTTGAAAGGAGGAAGAGGTTGGAAAGAGGGAAGAGAAAATGAGGTGAGGATTAGGGAGGAGGAGGGTTAAAATGGAGAGGAAGAAGAGAGGGAGGAGTTGGAGAAGAGGAGAGGATGAGGTGGGAGAGAGAACAGGTGGGGGCGGACGGGGGTTGAAAGAGGTCAGGGAGCATAGCGTCTTTTGGCGAGGAAAATGAAGGTGTATGTGTGTGCAAGTGTGTGTGTCTTCCTAATTGTGAGTAGAAGGTGAGGGGTGAGGTCTAGGTACGCTCCTCGCAAAAACAGCAGATAGAGATAGACAGTCGGAGGCAGCACTGTAGTGTATGTGTGTGTACGTGAGCATGTGTGTATGCATGTGTGTCTGCGTACTTGTGCTGCATGTGTGTGTGTGTGCATGCACCTACAAGTGTGTGTTTTAATAGCCACAGTCAGAGAGCCTCTGTCAGACGGTCAGCTAATTGGCCATCTTACAAGTACAGAGGAGGCTGCTCGCAAATTGGCAAAAAGGGCAACCGGCTTCAATCTGATACCAAACTCCTTTCTGTCACGATGCTGTCCATTAGACAACAGCTTAAGTCAGGGAAATGGAACAAAAATAAAGAAAAACAGAATACAAAACAGGGGGAAAATAGTGGCGTAATTGTGCTTTGGAGACTCGTGTTGTTGCGCTTGACCCGTGTGTAGCGAGACAACGGGGATCATGCCAGATTTAGCGTAAATAGAAATTTAGGGGAAATGTTTACAACTCATTGGTCTGGTGTGCTTTTAAATGTGTGTGTATGTGTGTGTATTTCCCTGCTGCAGAAGCCTCATGTATTTTAATCCATGTAAAGTCCCAACTGGGTTCCAATTAGGAACAGGTTTCCTAACGCCCTGAGGGGAAACTGATAATTATGCTGTTGACTGTGGTTGTGACTTAGAGTGTTTGTGCATGTGTGTGTGTGTGTGTGTGTTTTTAGGGCGACTAACACAGTGTGTGATATTCTTTTTTATCTTTCTGTAATGTTTACAATGCTGACGTTGTTAGCTGTATCAAATGATTCCTCATAATTAGACACGATACTGAGATTCAAATCCTCTTATCTCAGTTGTTTATCATGAGTGCTGAGCCTAACGCACACACTTGTATATCATGTTGCGCACTGAATCTAAGCTTGAAGGCACAACAGGCAAATATAGTTGAGTGTAGTTGTTTTTGAACATTTTTGGGCCTTGTCTATTAAACATGTGTTCAAGGGTGTGTGTGTTTTAGAGGGACTGTACAGTGTGGTGGTAACCTGTACTTTTTTATCTTTCTGTAATGTTTACACTGCTGATGGTGTTAGCTGTACCAAATGATTCTTCATAATTGGGTATGATGCAGAGATTCAAATCCTCTTATCTCAGTTGTTTACACACTGCTTTAGGTATAAAATCTAAGCAGGAACAGCAGTCATACAAATATAGATGTACAGTATCTGAGAACCTGGCTTTGTCTATTAATACATGTGCATGGTGAGTCCTGTGTGTGTGTGTGTTCTGTGTGGGTGCTGCTGTGAGTGTGACAGGTAGCCGAGCCCTAATGCTCTTAAACTCCCTGCCCGCTGCCTAACCTTGAAAAGAGAGAGTGACGCTGATGTAGTGGACAGCGCACCTCTCACATCTAAACCTAAATGTTGAAAAATGTCCCCTCAGATAAAATGGATGACCCAACTGTAGAACCCATCGGTATAAATACATTGTTTTGCAAGGCTGAGCTGACAAGAAAGCCAAGAAAATGTTGAGCTTTCTCTGCATGGTTTTCTGCAATTTGAAAAGCTTGCCATAGCGGCAAAAAAGCAGCCCTGTGTTTATTTTCAGCACTGCAGTGTTTTGGGGATGCTAGGGCCCTCCTCACTGTGTATTCATGAACTCTTATTGTGGTTGCCACTATTTCCATATCGTGTCGCTGCAAGAAGCGCCTCACAGAGGGGAATTGAATACGAGATATTTACAGCGTTTTTCTTAATCCGTACAGATGGACATGCTGGGGTATGTACATACCGCAGTAAACTGTTGTAGACTTATTCATATCAGACGAGATTCTGGGAGGGGGCATGGGGTTAAAATCCAACTCCAATTTACAAATCTGAGATAATTTTCACACTCTCCTCTGAAGATTTTTACATAGAAATGAAGGGAGTGGAGGGTTGAGGGGGACACAAGGAATCTTTTGAGACTGCAAAACAGCATAATTGTTTTGCTATCCAATCGGGTGTTATACTACACATAATATATGGTTATTTCATACAGCCTCCAGACTGCCAAGATGTTTTCAATTTGGCACAGCCCTGCGATCATGATATCACAGAGAAAAGAGAGAGAGAGAGCTTCCAGTCTGGGATGGCCAGAGCAGTGAGAGGGCGATCATTTCGCCAAACTCAAAGGCTTTTTTTCCCCCCTCTCTCTCTCTCTCTGGGACGAATAATTCCACAGTTGCTGAGGCACTGAAAAAGCAATCTGCGGAATACCCCAGGGTCATGTCTGTGGCCGGATGATTTGTGTGAAATGTCATACATTAAATATAAGTTTAACATTCAGCCCGGTGCACTGTAAAACTGCCCTGTCGTTGCCACAGTCCGCCATTTCCCTCTGTGCAGAGAGGGTTCGGGTTCAGGAAAGCGGTCACAAAGGAGTTGGACACACAAATATACACACACAGACACGAACACACACACACACGCATATACACACCACCCCCTGTGTCTGCCCAATCTTAGAAGGAGTAGGAGGGAGAGGGGGGTGCGGACGACGGGGAGTTGTGAGGCCATTCGATCCACAGCTGCATTTCATTTACGAATGCGAGAGCACTAACTTTTTTCTTGAAAAATATATCTATATATTTTTTTTCAATTTCATCTTGTATTTTTCCCAGGGAGCTTTTGGGCCAGACAGGCATTGAGGGAAAAGGGGGGGGGGTGAGGGGGGTAGACAGACAGATGGACAGAGAGACGGACAGTTTGTCTAGAGGCAGGTGTTGAATTCGCGTCCAGGCTGAGATGAGAAAGTAAGAGAGGAGGTGAGGAAAGAAAAAAGGGGTTGTAACTAATTCATAAAGTTTCAGGAAAATAGCAGCCACTGAGAGGAAAAGAGAGAGAGGAGAAGCAAGAGAAACAGAGGAAAAAGGTGTCTCCAGGGACTTCAGTGAAGCAGTCATCCCAGAGAGAGAGAGTGGAGATTCTGTCCATCCTAGCAGATGAGAAAGAAATGACAGAGAGGGTACAAAGGATGTCATCCGCCAGATGGACAACTGATGAGTTTTCTCCCTTTTCTCTTTGTCTTTCTGTGTTTTTTTTTTTTTTTCCTCATGGCTTGTTTGTTTGCGCTCAGTCTGTGCCTCTGGAAAGTTTCTGTCTGAATGACTACAATAAGATCATGTGTTTGATATGTAAAGGGAAGACGTTGTGGATATTTCAGAAATGTGAAATTCATTGAAGATGGCCAACTTTAGTGATGATCAAAGGGCAAACACTGGATGTTTCGAGTACAGAAAGTATAAAACACTACATCAGCCCTGATTAAGCTGTGCTAGACTCATTTGACATTGTTCATGAATGTAATTATGTACCTCTGTGCATTTTCAAAATATTCTTATTTACTTGGCACAGTTCAATTTAGTTTTTCGCCTGGTGGTGTTTGACAACATTTGCATCTAAAAAAATCCATGCACCCTTTCTACAAATTCGGCTTATTATTGCCATGAAAGAGCTTACCACCAGATTTATCAATTTCACCTTGAAGGTGTTGTACTCGCCAGTGCATTTGTAAGCAAGTCGGAACTCTTTGAAGACAAACACAGTATCGTACAATCTGTGGCCCCCCTTTCTTACCCTTCTCCTCCCTTTCCATTCCCCACTTCAAAGCAGAAAGGCTTAGATGAAGGTTTGGAAAGAAATGGAAAACAAATTGTTCATTTGTATCTGGGAGGAGACCAGACACTTGAGCAAATTCTCTCTGCATTCTCTCTTTACATGCGCTGCAGTAAACTTATCTTAAGGTGGTGTGCCGGAGAGCGAGGAAGAGGCAAGGCCCTAGCAATTGCTGTTTTAAAAATCTCAGACGGGCAATCAAATGTGTAAATGAGAGCGAAGTCTGTCAATGATCACCTTCAGGATAAATCTACAGAGATATTAAATACAAATGAAAGAGAAGTTTCTGCACTGCTCTGTAGAAGAAATGCTTGATGTGGGATTTTTTACATTGGTACATACTGTATACTTTAAAGCAGAGTTTATTAAATAGTCCACATATAAAATGACTGCACCAGTGAAGTTCCAACAGAGGTGAAGTGGAGAATAATTTTAGCTCATGATAATTAATTAGACTTTTAGTCTAATAAAATAATACACTTTTTGTAATTAATTATATTCTTATAATATACTGAAAATAGAAATGTACCCAAGTTCTTACACAACCACAAAACAATGTCAAAATAGATTACACCTTGATCGACAAGGTGTAGGAGGAGGCCATAGCTTATTAGGCTTACCTATTAATACATAAATCAATTTAGTGTAGGCTACTCTTCTTTTTACACTTCTTTGAACAACATGTATATCCCTCTGCTTCACTCTCAAAAGGAGATGCTTCCCGCAAAATCTAAAAGCCAAAGAAGGAACTGCTGCACACTTAAAGTCACCTCTGCACCAATTTATCGTGTCAGTGTTTGATTGATGAGATGAAGGACCATGTGGTCCGAAAAAAATTGTAACTGCCACTTCTTAGTATTGCCGGCCTCCATTCAAGAACCAGTGCAGGGTGTCTGGGGAATTTACACCTGTGTGTTTGGTGTAAACTGGGATTGAATATCTGAGTCAGTGCTGTACTATAGACTGAGATATAGCTAGTACGACAGTATCTATACATACTGCACAGTGCATCCCCGTCCACATAGAATATGGCCATGGATGAGGACTTCAAACCATAAGGGTATATCACAGTAATTCATATATGTTTTGAGCTTCAGACCCATGATAAGGAGAAATGGGTTGATGGGAGAAGCCCAGACTGTGGCTCCTTGGCCATTATCCACAGGCAGGCAAATCAAGCCAGCAAATCAGGAACAATGGAGCCCTCAAAGAGCAGAGTGGGGATCAAAGCAGCGCTAACTGGCCATTGCAATCCAATTGAAATGTTCACTTTGCATCTCTCCAAAGGTAATGGATGTGGAGAGTGGGAGGTGAAAAGAAAGGGCTGCCCGCTCGCATTTGACGTAAAATTATGGAAGGTAAGAAGAAGAAAAAAGGAGAAAAAATGCTCGTGCTGGCCTTCTCAAGTCATCTACTGTAGAAGCTTCATAATGTCCCTTGGTTATTTTGACTTTGAATTTGCGAAGACCAATTTTTTCACTCCCTTTTTTTTTCTTCCTTTGAACCTTCCAATGGTAACATTATGATGATATATGAGATGCTATACTATGGCCCTTGTGCATGTGGAGTAGGACCGAGGCAGGCTATTTCTTAAAGTGTCCTCTCTCTCCCTCTCTTTCTTTCTCTCTCTGTCAATCTGTCTTTCTGTCTATTCCATCCCTTTCTCCCTCCATCTTTCCATCTCTACATTTGAATGTGTTGATCACCTGGGGAGATGCTGCATTAATGCTGACGCCCAGTAAAAAGCAGAATCTTCTCTTTATTTATCTGCACTAAAATTCCTCCCAATCTTTCCAGCACATTTCACTCAATCACGCAACTCAGGCCATTCCATTAGCCACACAGGGGCGTTTTACCTCATTGAGCACAACACGCCCTGCACTTCTATGAATATAGATTCCCCTAAATTATGTATAATGGGAGTGCTCAGATTTTAGCATTTTTACTAAGAGGGTTTGAGGGCGTATGAGTTGTTTCTGCTGCTTTTTGAGTGCATCTTGAAATCCACAGTGCGTGCAGGAGACCGAAGATGGTGTGTTTGCTTCCTTTGAGTTTTGTAGATTGTAAATGGAGTAATTGATGTGTATGATTATCTAAAGTTGTCAATAGGTAAGAGCAGAGCTTACTAAGGGTATGTTTGGGTAGGATGGATGAAAGGTTGAACGTAAATATACAGATCTTAGATGTCTCGATCAGTTTCTGTCTTCCGCCCTCTGACAAATCCCAATTTTTTTAAACAATTCCTTTATGGCATTAATTCACATAGTAGATGGTGGCATGACTACATCTTTTACTGTTAATGCTATATCTCCGTAGCCCAAGATGGACCTGCCTCATAAGCAACCGCAAGGTTTTATTCCAGGAAGTCTGAATTTGATATCTTGTTGTGCTGAACATTTTCTGATCCGAGTGTGAGCAGTGTGACTAATTGGATGGTAAGTAATTTTAATTCACATGTTGGCAGTTGGTGTCCATGTTGCTCAGCGGGAGGGAGGGACACAGCTGAGCAATATCAACAAACAGACCAGCAATTCTATAATCAGAACAAAATCAACATCCTCATTACTGACTCCAAGCTGCTGCCTACATCAAAAAGGGCTTCAAAACTCTTTCCCCTTGTTTTCGGGGAGTGATTATGTTTAGTGTCAGGCCAGACATATCAACTTTTTTTTTTTTTTTT
>NW_023339650.1:8463546-8468917 GCF_004916995.1 Morone saxatilis
AGAGAGAGAGAGAGAGACATGCTCACCAGAATACTAACAACCTGTCAGGGGGATAAAGTTAGAGATATTCTAATCTGTTTCATATTTTGTCTGTTCATTTTATGTTGCGTTGTAGTAATGTCACAACATCTCACACTGAAGTTAAAATCTTCATTTTTTTACAACAAGTAAAACCATACCAATCAAAATGTGTAGTAATTGTTTCATGGTATGGGATGTGAAACTGTAAACACATAATATAGTATTTTTAAACAATTCTGAATGTAGATGGCATGTTTTCCTCCCATGCTCATAAGCATTGCTGCCCAAGTTATTTTTGGATTCTAAATGTTTTTCTGAACATGCCTTGAATCTTTTCATCAGTTGTTTTCAATTTCTTGATGCATCTCCTTCAAACTGAGTGATGAAGATTTTTTTAGACACGGCATTCTTGAATGACTAACATTAAAAAATATTTCTGTCTTAGACATAGCTTAGAACCAATAGCAATTACAGTATGTAATGTTCTCTTCGCCCTTTGACCTCTTGCTGTCTGTGTTTGGAAGGGGATCTTTAACAGCTACCCCGCTCTTTTAACTTATTTGGTGTGTGCTTTGGCTCCTTTACAATATAAAATTTAAACAATAGAGAAATGTGTAAATGTATTAAAAATGTGTATTGGGGGTGCCCCAGTAGCTCACCTGGTAAAGCTGGTACCCCACATACCAAGGCTGAGTCCTTACTGCTGTGGCTTCTCTCTCCCCCTTTCCTGTCAATCTTCAGATGCATTATCAAATAAAGAAAAAAAAGAAGAAAAAGGGTACTGGAATTGGATTCACAACATTCAGCAGTCATTTATGTATAATCTATTCTGGTCCGACTCATCCTCCACCACTGCAAATGCAACCACTCTGCCAGATGCATTGATTAGTCTGAGCACATATCAGATCTGACCAACCAACAGAGATGGATCAGAGCCGGACTTCATGCAGCTTGGCTGTGCTACCAGCACTCACTCAGCTGTCCTATCTGATCACAGCCTATACGCTCTATAATATATTCTATAAAATCACATGACTGTGCATTTTATTTGCCTGCGGCTAAACTTGGCAGCAACCAGCTGAAAGTAAAGGCCAATAGGTTGAAGGTTTCCAGGGCCTTCTGCATGTTTCATGAACACTGCATCCGTGGCAGCTATTGAAATTATGCTGTGGAAATTCAAACATATGTTGAGATCTTTTTAGAAACGATTCTTGGTGATACAGGAGCAGCAGCAGACGACTGCCCAGTGAGGCTGTCAGAGCCCGTTTTAGGTTGAACCGTGCCTCTGTCGCTGGCTGTCCCTGTTGTTAGAGCATAATAGACGTGTCACCCCTGAGGAAAGGCTGGTAGGCTGCTTGGGTCACCATGCCCTTCAGCACATGACACACGTCACCGATGTAACATGCAAAAAGCATAAAGACACCATGGCAACTGAATCTGTGTGTGTGTGTGTGTTCACGGCTGTGTGTGTATTGATCCGATGTGTTTTTTAAACTGTATTATTGACCTAAATGTTGTTTCTAACATCTAATCTGTTCTAGCTGAGGTGTAATTTTATAAAGAATTTAGAAACACTTGTTAGTTTCACTTAAGAAATTGTCGGCTGATGGAAATTTATTGCCGCGATTCAGATGGATTGCTTTCATAAAGCCTGATGTTGTATTGAGGGAGCCAAATATAGTAAGTGTTCCAGTAACTGTATGATGCCTCAGCACACACATATGCACACCCACACCCACACCCACCCACCCACGCACACACATAAACATACGACAAACACTTTCACATAAACAGACGCACACGCACTAACACTTGTTATCGATCTACAGCTTAGCTCATGCCAGCAGGTAGCCTAACTCACCGGTTATTCTGAGGAATTGCTTTCAGTAGCTCTATCCACACACACACAAACACTACATGATTGTTTCCAGTGGTTAAATCTACACAATTTGTGCACAACCAACTCTTAAGACACCATCACCTCCTCTTCACAGATCAAGGGCTGAGTTTGTCGATGCTACGCAGACACACACACACACACACACACATGCACGCAAGCAAACACACACATTCTTGCAGCCTTATAACTGAACCATGTTCAACACTCAAGTTGAATACTGTTGCATAGTTAGAACAAAATCCGTTATCCTGTCCTCTCATCCCTCCCCTTCCTCCTCTAAATATTGCTTTTCCTCCTTCTCTGTCATAGTCATGCTTTTTGAATTCTCTTTACAGCCGATAACACAGTTTGGAGTGTAAAGGATAAGGGATTAAAGCATTGTGTGTGTGGGTATGTATGAATGACTTGGGCGTGCTTGTGTGTGCATGTGCATGTCATGTTTGTTGTGATCCCAAACGGCCAGGGCCCTGCCTCTACCACTGGGTCCCTTTTTTGAATCTAATTTGAAAACAAGTAAGAGGAACACAAAGTTCAGTTTGTAAAACCAACGTTTGGTACAATGGAATGTTTCTCATTAAAGTCAATCAGCCAGTAGACAACAAAAGAACCTTTCATTGAAGAATATGAAGTGAAAATAAAAAACAGGGCACCGCTTTAGCTGGCACCGCTCTCCTTGTAATATGTTATGTGTGCAGCCTCCTCCTCCTCCTCTCCCAAAATCGGCCTCTCTTGTTTGAAACGGATCGAATTAAGATGTTCAAGGATTTTTTTTTTTTTACTCCTTCCCGCTCTTCTGAAAGGTCATAAGTCTAATGTAATTATAGCACATAACTGTGGTAAGGGAAACACATGCCAGGAGATGATATGAACATACAAGCTGTAAACTGCAACTTTCTCTTCGCTAAGCAGAATGTTGCTTTTTTATGACTGAATCAATATCTTTAACTAAGGCTTGTAAAGCAGCCCGGTTAGAGACTTTATTTAGGCTTACCTCTGCCTGACCCCCTCATACTCCGCCTTGACTTTCCCTGCATGAGAACAGCAGGAAACCTTGCATAAGAACCAGGAGGCATTACGTACTGTATATACAAAATTGCCCCAATGTGGTGGATTTTCAAACGGACATTTATTAAATTTAGCGTGATATATATTCTGTTTCTTCATGTGATTATGCTCCAAAATGGGCTAAATGGATGCTCTTTTCCACTTTCACAATTTAAAACTATTCAAACTGTATGCAACGTGTTGTTTAAAATAAGAAAACCAAGTCAGGCTTTTAAGATTTACTAAATGTGAAACGCAAAATAATATAAAACTGATTATATTTAGTTTTGCAAGGCAATTTTGTAGTCCTATGTTACTAAGTCTATTAAAACATTCTAGAATAGTGGGAAACTGAGGGGGGAAATAAATAAATATAAAGTTATGAAAAGATTAAGAAACAGAACAAAGACAGAGAGAGGAATGAAAAGAAAGAGAGATCCCACACTTGGTTGTGGGATAAGGTTCTCACCCTACAAAATAAAATTATTTTCAAATGTAGCTCATGCATTTCACATGGCCTCAATCCCAGCCAACTCTGCTTGTCAATCGGCCGCGATGGCCGAGCTAGCATTACCACTAGTGAGATAATAATCTGCTGCCATGTTTACTGCCAGCTGACCCTTATTGACCAAGCAAGATATTCTTACATCTTATAAACCAAACTGGTGTGGGTTTGACAATGTTTTTTATGAGTTTTTATTTTAAAACATTTTGGCAAAGACAACAATGGAGTTGTGTTTTCTGAAAGACAGTCCCACACAATAAGGAATATGAGGAGAAAGTCAATGATAACCTAACTATAGTACAAAACCTTTATTGAAAGGATGCCTAAATGTGGTTTTACAAATCCAATTAAGTAAAACTTTATTTGTTATTTTTTTGAACATCGTTTTATATTTCGAACACTTTGCATCTTTTGAATCATAATTTTTAAAATTTTTTAAAATAGAGGTGAAGGCATTAACTTGGATGTGCTTTTTTTAACCTTTTTTTCACAAGCAGACAGGCCAGAGAAGCTTCCGAAAACTAGCCTACAGACGTCTGCTGCTGGCTCTGTCATCATGTGACTATTGCCTAGCTGGTCATGCACAGTCTGAGGCTCTACACATGCAGAAGAGCTCTACAGTGTCAGCAAGACTGACAGACCTCCCAGAAACCCATGCCATATATCTACTAAAAGTTAACTGCAGCACTTTGCTCTTCTTCCTCTTTCCCTCATCCTATCCCTCACTCTGTCACAGCTTTCCTTCTGCACTTCTATCCTCATCCGTCACCACATTCAGCTCAACAACGCTAACAAACAGAGCATCATACTGTTGAGTGTTTCCTACAGAAATCTGAGGAATTTCACAAATTTTACTCTATTTAAGTCTTTACTTTAATAGTCAGATTTAACATTGGATTAATGTCTTTCATCAAAACACACCAATAATCATTTTGTATAAACACCATTTTTTCTCCCACTTGACTTCAGTGTCACCTGTCTAACTGAGTAATTTCATGTCTGTAATTCTTTCTCCAGCGAAGCCAAAAAAAATAAGGAGCAAAACATAAAAAAAAGAGAAGAAAAGCAAAACTTATAATGATTGTAATAATCAGCGCATTGACTAACTAACAAAGAAACAGGTGTGTGTGTGTGTGTAGGAGGATGGAGGTTGGCAGTGTGAGGCATATGCTCTCACTGCTATTTGCTCGACTGGTAATCGCGCAAACGCGCTACAAGTCTCCTGCTATGATTTTGCCCCCCGGTGTGTTCCCAGTCTGAACGCCTGTGGAGTAAGTTAGTGTTTCTCTAATGCCGATGTGTGCATGTATTTATGTAGTATATATGTATGTCTGCTCTCCCTGTCGCTGTGTGTGCATGGGACTTTGTCTGTGCATGAGTGTTACTGTATGTCCATATGTGTGTGTGTGCATCTCAGGATTTATATTTGTTCCCTGTGCCTTCCCCCCTGCCTGAGGGGTATACCCTGACTGAGGTTTAAGCTTGTGTGTCGCATGTGTGTGTGTGTGTGTGTGTGTGTGTGTGTGTGTGCAGTTTACATGCTCACAGATGTGTTGTTTTTGCCGATGGGAATACAACTCGCTAAGGGACAATTTAATCTAGGGAGAATTTCAGCGGCCTAGTTTACTGCTTGTCATGCAACCGTTTCTAGCGTAGAAATACTTGCAGGCGATCCTTTTTATTGGGCGGATGTTCAGGAGCAGAATTCACTGTCAGCACAGCCCCCTGAGTGCCGCCGCTGCCGCCCTCCGCAAGATGAAGACTGAAAGTGTGTGTGTGTATGTGAGTGTGTGCTGTGAGGAAGGACAGAAAAAGCACACTAATCAGCAGAGCAAAGTTTGTTGCCATCAATTTTTGGTTGTTTTTTCAGTTGAGAGCCAAATTAATCTGAGTTCTGTGCC
>NW_023339650.1:8469017-8471274 GCF_004916995.1 Morone saxatilis
TATATATATTTTTATTTTTTTTTACAAAACTTAATGAGCAGTTTATAATGGAAATTGGAGATTAATTCATTTATTTTTGGATATCCAAGATCAGAAAAGATTACATCCTTTTTACTCATTAACTGATGTCCCACCTGCTTTTATTACTTTTTTTCTGTAATAAAATATGATATTGTTAAGCCATGTTGATCTCCATAAGGAAAATTTTCTGTCTTTTGCCCCCAACACAGTAAGGTCAGAGGTCAGACTCACCCATAGAACAGGCATCTGAAGCTGGAAGGGACTCAGTGTTTTGCTCAATGACACTTCGGCACGGTAGTTGCTTGCAGAAATGGCTGCTTGAACTCCGGTCATCCGGTTTAATGATGGTCACTAGGAAAGGAGGTTGAAGAGCCCTCATAAGGACTCCTCTAATGCAGTGAAGAAGCCAACAAGCATCTTTCAGGGTCACTGCACAACTCAAAAAATGACGCCTCTCTCTTTCTCTCCCTCTCTTTCTTTCTTTATCCTCTCTTTCCCTCCAAGCGTTGCCAATTTGTCTGAGCCGCATCCGCTAATCCGTGCGCATTTACGCATTGGTCATTGCGCCTCCGGTTGACTTGGTTGGCTTGATAGATGATGGCGTCCTGGCAGGAGACTGACTGACTGTACAAGCTCGCAGCTGACAACAGTGTTGGGTGGTAACTCTCTTCTTTGTAACGTGCTGTAACACAAACAACGATTGGGGGAAATAAATATCCACGTATACTTCTTTTTTTTTTTTTTTGTCCAAATATGAAAATGACTAATTAAAACAACGAGACATTAATTTTCTGTTTCGCCAGTGGAGTTAAATAATTAAACAATGAGGCATAGTCTCATTTTTAGTGGAATATGTGTTAAAAATGGGGATCGAAATAAACTGAAATTATTTAAATATCCAAACTTTTGCGGAAAAACGTTTACCTACACGAAGATAATTTACCAACAGTGGCGTCACAAAGAGAGGCCTGCTGCCAGGGAGTAGCGGACTACAGCAACATTACTTTTAGGTCATGGGTAACATTGCCTTTTTGAGCCCAGCACTGGCTATGAGACGCCACTGACGTTTTTTCCCCTGGATGTCGAGATGTCAATCTGTTGCCATAGAACTGACTTCTCGGTACTGACCGGGTTATTTGCCGTGTTGGGATGGCCCACTGAGTGTCAGAGGAAAGGAGAGAGGCGGATGGGGGGTCATGGATGGATGGATGGTGGGGGTGGGAAGGTGGAGGGGTGAGAGTCCCCAAGAGAGAGAGAGGGAGAGTGGGGGCTCCTGGAGAGGACCTCTCGGACCACTAAATTGACATGTTCAGGCTCCTGGGTTGCCATGAAGAAAGCGCTCTAATAAGCCATGTGACAACATACAGTACAGCAGTCTTACTTCCACGAGGCCATTAAATAGCAGGCCTTCTGTTAGATTTCAAATTAGAATTTGATTAATTTAATTTGACTTACATTTTATTCATTTATTTTAACACAGTGTATACAATTATTATTATTATTATTATTATTATTAGTGATTCACAATTTATCATTTTCATAATTTATTATAGCATAAGATAATATTAAATCTATATAGAATTATTGATGTATTTATCATTTATTCCTGCAGTAGTTTAAATATTCAAATGACCAATTGAGAGTAATTTCGATCATCATTTTCGATGCCATCGATTAATCTCTTTTTCTTTAACAGGGAGCATCCAGGTGCTATTGTTCCCATCCACGGCAGCTTTACAGGTCTATAAGTGCGCGTGGATCTGATTGATAATCAATAGAATTTGGCATTGAACGGGGCTGGAGGCGGGTAGATGTGTGTTGTGTGCTCGGGCATCACGAGGAGGCCGTTCTGGGGGGGCCTTTTTTTATTCCTCTGTCCATATATGGAGGACCCTCACTGGACGCGTGTCTATTAAAGAGGGATCAACAATGAAAAAGATCGGAGGACCAAAGGGCCAAGTGGGAGGAGGGCAGCGGGGCGAGGTGAGACTGAATGGAAACAGCAGTGGTGTTGGTGGTGTGTTGTGTGAAAGAGATGCACATAGGGAGCGAGGGAGTGTGTGTGTGTGTGTGTGTGTGTGTGTGTGTGTGTTATAGTGTTGATTTCCTCTCGCGAGCGACAGAAATGCGGGCGACTGCCAAGTCATCCTTCTCCTCCTCTCTTGTGTCTGTTCTTCTTCTACTCCTCCTTCTCGCTTGCCACAACACTTGTTCTTCCTCGGGAGCAATATCACGG
>NW_023339650.1:8471374-8480937 GCF_004916995.1 Morone saxatilis
TTCATATTATGTTGCATATTAATGCACAGTTTATGCAATAGCTCAAATGACAGGGCGCACCGGCTATCATGCCCATGCTTTTTCCTGGGAATTTGCATACCTGATTGTAGTGTCTGAAGTGCTTGATTGTTGCTTAGGTAGGTTATGTGACGCTGAAATGTGATATTTGGTGTGGAGACCGGGGGTGGGTGGGTTGGGGGTGCTGAAACGGTTCCCCTTGACCCTTGAAATGCAACGTAATCCCGTGTGGCCCCGTTTGATTAGGGCATTTTTCTGTCTAATTGTTGTCATCAGGACTTGCACTATCATTGTGCATCTGGAAGCACTTTGACATCTAAGTCAGCGGTTCTCAAGAGTGGGTTCAAGAATCCTCAAAGGTCCGCAAAGGCCACGCAGGCTCCCCCACCAACCCCCCGGCAAAATGAAGAATTGTTTAATTTCACTGTGATTTCATTAACATGAAATTATTCCAATTAGAGAACATATGTCTGGACAAAGGTTTCCCTTGTATCACCATTAGCGCCACACTTACAGCAGGTTTACAATGCAATTCTAAATCAATAACAACAACAAAAACCCATATTGGGAGTCCCAGGGACAAAATCCAATTAAATGGGGACCCTTGGCATAAGGTGTATCCATTTGGGGGTCCTTGACATGAAAATGTTGGAGAAGCCCTGATCTAAGTGACTGAGGCAAAGGGCTGCATTGACAGTCTTTGTTTCTTTTTTCTCTTCTCTGCTTTTTTCCTCTCTCTCTCTCTCTCTCTCTCTCTCTCCCTCTGTGTCTCTCTCTCTTTAAAAGGGAGCGGAAGAGTGGGCTGATACCGGTCTCATGTTGCGTATGGATTTTCGTTTATATAATCGATTGAAATGTCCCAATACATTGATTTTGGGTTCAGTGTTTTACAAACAAGCGTTTATGGGTCTCGATTTTATGTTAGGGATGATTCCAGTGTGACACCGATGCGCAAAGAAGTCGGAGTTGTTGATTTTTAAATAAATGATCTAAATGCAAACAAATAAATATCTATTGTTTCATGTATAAAAAAATATATAAAAAACTGACTCGGGATGGGGGAAGGCACAGAAGAGGGGAAACGGGGTGAAAAAGACACAATATTGTGCTGCCTCTCTCCTTAATCAAATAAAGTGGTGTAAAAAAAACACACACACACACACACACACACACAAAAGCATTTCCTTCCCTCTGAATTTCTCCTTGAATTATATGCCATCACTAGTGTGTGTGATTGCGGAATATTAAATTAAAGTGGGATAAGTCCGCACCGAGGCGGGCTGCGTCCAATCCGCAACTCATTTCCCCTGTTGTAGCACCGCATCACTGCGCTCCTCTCTTTTCAATGACAATGTGCCAAATCTGGGCATTTTGAAAACACTTTCCATATGCTATTATCGGATCGCTACTGAGCAAGAGAAAGCCAGAAAAGAAGAAAAACGGAATGTTTTATACCAAAGGTACCGAGATTCTACATTTTTATTTATCTTCTCTCTCACTGGCTTATTATACTTTATGCTTTTTGGGGGATTTAAAAGAGGTAAGAGGAGGTAAATTTGAAGTTTTTATAACGATTGCATATTTATGGACCGCTGTTGGATGGCTTTAGGGCTGAGTGTGAAAACGTCGAGAGAGTTTATGTTGAGCATATAGGCAAAAACTTCATTTAGTTTCACTGTTTTTTTTACCACGTTTTCTTCATTTATTGCTAGAGTCAATTGTTTTTGCCCACTTCTTCTGTGGAGAGTTGTGTCAGCAAACAAGTTGAAGAAACATTTTTCTTAGACATTGATTTCGCTGAAATCACAGAAATAATTATGTCTTTTTGATTTATTTGCAATCAATTGATTTTTTTGCAGCTCGGCTGCTTAATTTAACACAGGTGACAACTTGAAAGTGACTTTTACATTTAGATGATTTCTGTGTGTCAGATTTTTCTTTTATTGTGGTCAAAATACAGTTTTAATTATTGCACACATTTTAAAAGGGAGATTTTTAAGTGCATTTTATTTTGGCTTAATTATTCTGGAGCGAGTGGCAGCATCTTATTGTGGTGTCATGCGTTGAAAGAGTTACATTGAACTTCACATTGTCTGTTTTATGGGCCTTTGTAAAGCTTGTTTGTGCGTGTGTTTGCTGGACGAGAGTTGGCCAGTGGGTCACTGTGGCAGGTTGCGGGTCAGAGCTGTGGGCTTTAACGTGTTTTTTGTGTGTGTCCTGATGAGGCAGAGGGGTCAGCCATGCAACCCCATGAGGGCGCCGACGTATAGGACAAACAAGGTGGAAGTCTGTATGCACATTCAGAAAACACTGACCAGGTGACTGTTTGTAGTGAACATCAGGGCTAGCTATAGTACAGACACAATTATTTTAAAAAGAATTATAACAGACAACCTCAATCCAGGGTTTCACTTTGACTTCAGAAAGCGTTGATGGAGCCACAATGGTTCTATCCCATGGCATCACCCGGTGTGTCAAGCTTTTAATATCTCCGGACGATTCAAAGTTATTGATCCACTGAAGATCACTCAGTGTTCAATGCTTCATACTTCAGTAGATGCATTATAAAATAAAACAAAAACAGTGCCTTTAATGTTGGATAATTACACTACAATTAAAAGAGTTTAATTTCAGGCATCCTGCTCTGTGTTTCTGGTGATGCTACAAAGAAATTTCTTAGTAATGTATTTGCTTTAGAGCACACAAATACTGGCACACTCGCGCGCACACGCACGCACACACACACACACATCCACCAGACCGGAGTTTACTGATAAAAATCTATAATTAATTGAGGATGCTGCTGATATGGAAATGGGGCGAAATATTAGTTAACGCGTTCTATTGTCGAGCGGTCCTCCGGAGAAAGAGCATCGTCTGCAGGGAGAGAAGGAGGGTGGAGACTGGGGGGATTTACAAAATGCAGGAGGTTAAGATAAGCGGTAGCCCATATCGCTTCTCTAAATCCGCTTTGTACTTTCTCTTTTTCTCATGGAAAACAAATAAAATATCAAACGCAACTCCGCTGAAAATGTCAACAGCGCGCACAAATTTAATCACTAGAAAGTGGATAATAAGTACATCCTTTCACAGAAATGGAGATGCTCGTATAAAAAAAGAAAAATCACGGTGGTTAATGTCTACAAAAGTCCTCCGTTTAGGTGTATAAAGTCGCAAATGAGAAATAGGTCCTCTCCACTCAGCGTTGGGAAGCTCGACGCACGGCCCCCGGTGGACTTTTTTGCGCGTCCGCTGCAGCAGCGGGTAGACTCGATTCTCCAAGCCGTCTGTGAGCGACGCCTCCCAAGGCTGACAGACTAGAAAACCCCCCTGGAGGACAGGCAGGCAGCTGCAGCAGTAGCGGCAGCAGCAGCAGGAGCCTTGGATCCGGGTGAGAAGTGACGCCTCTGTTCCTCACCTCGACCCACCCACCCCCCTTTGTCAGAGACCTCTCTAAACCCAGAATAAACAGCCTCGGGTCGGGTCGGGCTCGGATCTCTTGGCTTCTTAAGGATCCAGTTGGTATGGGTGCAGTCCAGTCAATGTGGCTGCAAAGTAGACCTAGTAGTTCACTTGCCAGCAGCAGCCTTATCATCACATCCCAAGCCCCGGCTCATGCAGTTCAATTCACCCCCAGCTTCGATTTTTTCCATGAAGGCGAACAAGATCTCTTGATTTTCTCCCCGATTGAGACTGTGTAAAGTCTTCCTCTTGCCCAAAAGCCACTATTACGAAAACCGGGGGGGAAACACACAGTAAACGGTTTGCATTGAAAGGCTATAGGGCCAACAGACCGATGCACTTTCTAAGGACACTAAATATAAGCGCCAGTGAATGGAGCTTTGAATAGAGAGGGGGATTTTTGTGTGACCCTGTATTGGATTTTGCAGTTTGGCTCTATTGAACTCACACGGGGCCTCAGCGGTCCCGAAAGGGCAGTGATGACTTTCCAACATGTGGTGGATTACTGTGATGCATCGTGGCTTTGATTTTTAAACTTGGATGTTTATTTGTAGGCATATTTGCAACAGATCAGATACAGTCTCTTCTCCCCAAGAAAAAAAAACGGGTATATTATTAGAGAATAAGATATAAGAAGCCAAAACTGTTCATCCATGTGAAGCGTAAATTACTCACATGTGTGTGACAGCGTTTTGTGCTTTTGTACGTAAATGATGTTACCTATAACATGTATTCTACACTATGTGCAGGCCGGTTTGATGCGCGGCACAAGACGGTTGTGTGGTTTAGATTCTCCCTCTCAGGTGTTTCTTTATTTCAGTTTTTTTATGCACATTACATGACCAAAAAAAAGTCTTATTCACAAAACCCTTTCATTTATTTTCATATATTGTTCCAAACCTCATAAATTCACACACGTATTTTTTATATCCCAACATTTCCCGGAATCCGCAAAGACTGTTCATCCTGTGCATCTTAGAAAAAGAAATTCACCTGTAGTGCCACAATCAATCAAAACAAGCTGATGAAATACACAAATGAGCATCATGGGCAGAACAAAATTGCCATCTTATATTTGTTCGGTCAGAAATAAATGAAAAGCTGTGCTGGAGCATTGTGTGCCTCAGTACAGAAATATTCATCTGCAAAAACTTGTTTTTTTATAGACAAAGAGGACTTCTAAGTACTTGTGAGTAATTCTAAGTCCTGCCTGTTTGGTGCAGGAAGCGGTTGTCCATTGTTCTACATGTGATTTGGCCCTTAGAGAGAAACCATACAAAAGGATTTTTCTGCGCGCATAGACCTTTGCGGCCGCCAGGGCTCCGTGTGCGCGTCATTTGCAATGTGGAGACTGTTGATCAACTCACTAATTACACTTCTCTCCTCTCTCTCCCTCCCTCTCCGTCTCTCTTTTGCTCCCTCCCTCTCTCTCTCTCTCTCTCTGTCTCTCTACCCATTCCCAGAGTGCATATCGGGAAATAGACACACAAAGACATGCGCACTCAACTTAATCAGCCATTTTTTTAAACAGGGCTAAAACGATAATAATTAGCAGAATAAAGACATATCGGATTTTCATTTCCTTTCCTCCGTTTCCCGACCCCCGTCCACAAGAGAAACTGCGAGGCAGCCCGTCGACACGTCGTTTCACCGCCACCGGAACCAAAATAAGGGATAGCTCTCTAAACGCTTGACATTTGTGGTTTTACCCCCTTTTCCCAATATAAAGTTGGAGGATTATTGTAATTTTCCCTGTTTTTCCACGTTTTGATTGTCCAATTACGCGAGCCGCTGGATGTGACTGTTTTCTAAACCCAAGAACAAGAGAGAAGCGGAGGTGACGGCTTTGGAGGGGGAAGAAAGTAAGTTTTTTCCTTTCCACCTCTCCCTTTAACTTTTATTGAGTAGTTTGGGGTGTGTGTTAAATTTAGGGGTCGGGTATCGATTATCTATCTCGCTGGTGGATCTTTGACATCGGGGCTGTTTGGATAACAGGTGCTGGGTGTTTTTAGTCCAGAATAAAGGCGGATATCGTGATGTTAGTGCAACTCCGGCGCTTTGGCTACAATAAAACGAGCGACTGACAGGGTCGGAGGCGTTCTTACGCATGTGTCCGTGGTATTACAGTGGGATATCACGTCCAGACCTGCCTTTTGCAGAGTTTATACGATTGTTACTGAGATTGTGTGGTGGACACATGCACTGAATACTCCACGTTACATATAAACGAGGCGAGCCGAGCGTTTCTCCCCCCTTTTGTGGCTTTGCAGTGCGGATATGGTGTTGCCTTTCCAGGAGTCCGATCCCTCGGACATGTCCGCTTTGAGCTTGTTTCTAGTCGAGGGGTCCGGCTTGATGTTTTCTCCCACTTCCCGACTCCTTCTTTCAGTCACCAACCATCAGATATTTCATTTGAAGAGGTAATTTGGATGCGCTCAAAGCCAGTTTTTAACACATCGGGTTTCATGCACCTTCCAGGCATTCACGGCCGAAGTGACACGATCAGTCTCCCGACACGATCCCCTTTTGTGTGCATTAAGTGTGTATCTTTGAAACAGTCGAAGTAATACCTGGTTATTACAATGATCAGTACAAAAGCAACATGCATTTGCCGACCATAGTCCATACATGTTTACCTGCTGCGCTTTAAAAGTAGTCTCACTTTACCGAGGCGTGGGTGGCTGCGTCGCCCAGGAGGGAGACCGATCGTTGGGCTACTGATAGCTCGGCGAGTCCCTTTAGAGCCAGCCAACTCCTGGGTTTGTCCCTGTTTTTCAGTAGCGCCGGCTTTTGAAAAGACCGGAATGTATCCAAAAACTCGTGCTCTATTGTTACATATTGGTCGATTAACACATTTTTAAATTCCGCCTTCCATCCACAGTCTTTAAGTTCCATTTCCACCATCGGTCCCCATCCGCGTCGGTGGGTTTATAATTTCCTTATATAAATGCCCACTCTCTTAATTCCCAGAGATGCGGGTTGCAAACTCTTCTTTAAGTTGTCGATTAGTGTTGTTGTGTATTAATTTGGAGGAGACAGAGCGCAGAGGCAGGGGTTCTCAGGTATTTTTGCGCCCTGATGGCTGTTTTTTTTTTTTTTTTTCTTTTGAGGTAGATAGACTTGGCTCGGATTGGGACGCGACAGTGACAGGGGGGACATCGATCGCACGGGAGGAAAAAAAAACAAAACATCAGGGCCAAGGGGCCAGTCAGTCTCCAACCCGGGTATGTAGCGGTGTAGTGAGTGTGTGTGAGTGTGTATGCGTGGAGAGACTGTATACGCTCCAGCGGTGTATATGGTAGGCGACCTTTTTACAGGACTGTCTCTATTTATACGCGGCTTTTCTGGCTTTTTCATATGGATCTCAGAGCGTATTTATACCGGAAAATAGAGGTTTTTAAAGCATTTTTCCAAATGTGTTCTATTTCTAAATCTTGTTTGGATTATTAAATGCGTACAGGTTTTTAGATACAGTGTGTAAGCCTACTTTTTAATCAAAATACGGGATTTTCTGTTTAAACTCAAACAGCAAATAAAGACCGTTATCACTGCTTTAATAATAAGAATTAATCAATTTGATTATTATTATTACTGCTATTATTACTATAATTTTTATTATTATTACTACACGTGAAGACATAGGCTGATATTTAAAATTTAAAACTAAATTCAATAACAAATATTCCTGTTTTTGCATCAACTAAAAATTAACTTAAATCACATCAATTTTCTAGATTGATAAACTCTGAACAGTGATGGTTTTTTGTCAGGATGTATCGTCTCTCTAGTCAGACGATTTAATTGCATCTGCATAAAATCCAACATTTCATCACACAAATATGGCTTAGGCCTAATAATAAAAAAAATCCAAAAAGTGAAATTATGAGGGGAGATGATCCTGTCTAATTGCAGTGAATTTCATCAGTTAATGATGGGATTGTCTCACTCTATAATAACAGAATCTCTGTGCTATTTTTCTTGTCTTGCAAATGAGAACATTTTTGAGGTTTCTGTTTGCAGAAGCCAAGGCCCCTTGTTTTTGTTTTTCTGTGTGCGGGGTGTCTTAGTGCTATCAAAGGCTGGGTGTGTATATCTCTGCATGTTAGTTAAGCAGCTTGTAACGCTCATTTTACCCTTAGCAGTAGAGGGTAGGGATAAAAAAAACATATAGTGTGAGAGATGGGCAGACAGCCCTGCGAGGACAATAGCTGTTGGCTTGAAAATGCTTCTTGATTATTAAAAGCTAATGCATTTTCAGCATTGCAGCCTTCATTAAGGGTGCGGATGGAGGGGGAGAGGGGGGGCGAGAGGGATGAGAGGGTACTGGGAGGAGGAGAGGATGGGAGAGGGAGCGAGAGACAGGGGCTGAGTCTGTCCTATAACTCCTGGGCCCAAGACACATGCAGCTAGAAGATTGGCTCGGGCCTCTCCTAGGGGTCGACAATGTGTCATTTCCACCCGGCTAGATTGCCCTCTGCCTATCTGATATTAATGTGCAAATCAATATTTCAGGGATTAAATTTCCCTTCTTCATTTTTTATGGTTTCTACCTCAATAAGTCTCCCGTCTAATAGAGGAGGCTGGATGATTTAGAAGCCTTTGCTGCAGAAAGAGAGAGGGAGAGAAAAAGAAATAGAGAGGAGCTTTGCAACAAGGCTATCGCTGCATTTTAATGTTCTTCTTCGTGGATCCCCCAAAGGCCCTTAGTAAGGAGGGCTATATCGCTGCTTTACAGTGTAAAGACAGCCAATTTGGCTAAAAAGGCAGAAAGGGAAAATATGAGTCCGGTTGAATACTTAAGACGCTGTGGTAATCCGAGTAGCAGGTATTAGTGAAGGGGAGCCCCCCCCCCCCTCCTCTCAAAGACACACACACGCACAGAGCTATATCCAAACCTGCATTACCAGCCGTCATGCTTGAGCGAACAGTATAGCTTACTACACGCCGGACTGCTATAACAATATTTTTTTTTTCCTCTTCTCTTTCTCCTCCACTTTTCGCCTTTTTTGCATAGAAGCACATCGACATCCATTGGAGAGATTTACTCTCCTGCGTAATAACATCTGGCGTATGTGTGTGTGATAGAAAATGAATCACTCTGACACAATGACCTGTGTATGATTATTGGGGAAGGGAGGAGCGTATTACCATAGTCATAATGCTGCATCTCATTGAGAGTCAACTAAATGAGCTTGGACCCTTTGACTCCCCATAGACATTCATTAAGGGACAGTGCACACAGAGGCGTCTGTCTGCCGATAGGTGTGTGTCTGTGCATGTGTGTTTATTTAATCCTCCTTCCTGTACCATCTGGTGCGTGTGTACGTGCGTGTCCAGCAGCAGCACAGTGAGAATTTCCCCCTCCACTCAGACACCAATCCCCCCCCTTCCCCATTCAGCCTTTGCAGCAGAGCAGAGTAGACTGTTTTAACATACCCTTGATAGGGAGAGTGTCAGCGAGTGAAAACACGAAAAGAGAGGAGAAAGAGACAGAGGAAGAGGCACAAAAGAGCTCTAATTGTAGCACGACCGCTTGGCTTCCTCCCTGATTCACGGCCATTACGATGTGAAAAGCACAACCGCCTGTCCTCCATTATTAAAACGGCAGGCCTACACACACTCTCACATCCATACACGCATACTCACTGGGGGGAATCATGTAGATTTTTTGTCTCTTATCTATGGCTCAAATAACTGTGATCATTCTGGTCACCAGCTTTGAGGAGATTCAACACTGAACGTAGCCAGCTTTCTCCTGACGTGAAAGATGGTTGGTTGGATTTACAAAGTAAAAAATAAATCTTCATTTTAAGATTTTAGAGAAGAGAAGTTGTAGTTACAATCTCAGCCAAAGACATATACACACAAGCAGTGTTTTTAACCAATCGTATTTGACTCTGATGGGCCAAGTTGCCTTTTTCACAGTCTCTCTTTCACACTTTTTCATAGTGTTTTATGCAACATGTATTATGCAACTGTTCAAAGCATGTAGTTTTTGATGTTAAAAGCTATCCAACAGCTGAATATTTTAGATAGATCAAGGTGTGATATTCTCTGGGTTATGTAGTGTGTGTGTGTGTGTG
>NW_023339650.1:8480976-8483902 GCF_004916995.1 Morone saxatilis
TGTGTGTGTGTGTATGTATGTTTGAGAGGGGTGACGGTCTGCAGTAGTAATGTCAGGGTCTCCTGCTCCGCGAGGCCTGTAGGGGGAGAAGCTAAGAAGTCCGCAGCAGCTCAGCATTATGTCTCAGAGAGGGGGGCTTCCTTTGTCAGCCCTGGGGCACCACCGCTAACACACACTTTCTCTCTATCACACACACTGAGCGAGAGGCGGAGGAGGGTTAAAGACTTGGAACGAGATCAAGCCCCTCCGTAGCTCCTGGGGAGGGTGCTTGTGAATATGCGAGTTTTAGTGTAATTAGCACTTAATTATATTAACATATGCAAATTGTCAGGCGGAGAGCTTGTACCGCCGGTGGGTATCGGCTGAGATACAAGTGACTCCATTGTACCACCACGGCAGAAAAGAGAATAATGGGTGTGTGTAAGGCAACCAGCCAGCCAGCCAGCCAGCCAGCCAGCCAGCCCCCTGTGCTAGCACATAACCAGCTAGCTCATTTAAGTCTCTGGCTGGCCGCTTTGCCAAATTTCATTAGTCGCCATGACGACCTGGCTAATTGTGCTGACTAATGTCCCCTGATGTGTTATCAGTTGGGATGGGAGTACATCCTTCTCCCCCCCCAAAAAAACATAAGCGGGGCAGAGAGAGAGGCCCGACTGTCCAGATTAAACCAGCACACAATGACTCCTATTTACACACGTTCCGCTTGTACGAGCATTTGCATATTCAAAAATACTCTGCCATCTTTCCTTGTCGGCTCAGTGTGTGCGTTTGCATGTGCACCCGTGCATTGGCAAGGTTGTGCGCATGTGGCGGCAATGTGTCGGAGGGGACGACAACAGTTCAGTTGTGTGTCGTGTGTGTGTCAGTCTGTGTGTGTCACATGTGTAACACACTGCTGTCTGTGAAGTGAGACTGGGACTGTGAGACTGCTATGGCCCTGTGTAGCGACATAGCTGAATTTGTTTTTGATTATTGTACAAGACTGAGATTCTGGCAAAGAAAAGCTTGGGCCTAAATAACAGGGACAAGGAGTTCTGCCTTTGCAACTTTCAGCCCTTCTTTTCATTCCATCCAAATATCTAATTACAACACATCTTTATAGCTACCCCCAACCAAGCAGCAGGACTTTCTTTTTTAAGGGGGAGGGTGGACAAACATTTAATTTTCTGTGCTTCCCGCTAGCCAAAGGTGGATAGAGATTGGGCCTAGTTGGTGCTACTAGTACTTGCATGCTAATCCTGTTTTTTGACAGGAACGTAAACTGATATAATTGCTTTTCAGAGGCAGGAACGGCGGTTTATACAAGTGTGAAAGCACGGGAAAGGGGATTAGCATTATTTTGCATAATGCTGGGCAGGCGCTGAATGGGGCATTGAACGCTTGACTGGGTGACAGAGATGAAAGAGAGATGAAATGCTCTACCCCTCTTCTCTCTCTCCCTCCCTCTCGTCCCTCTCTCCCCTCCAGTCCCTCTGTCTCTGGCCGCTGTTGCCGGCAGAGGACTGTGTTTTGCTGGAGAGGACCCCGGAAACACCAGGCTGGTGTTTTTGGCTGTTTGTTCGGATGCCAGCAGATGGAAGCTGTCATGTGAGGCAATATGTATGATAATAGAGTAACTGTGGAGACTGGTAAACTCTGGGCTCCCTAAGCTTCCATGTATATACTGCATCCCTAAAGCACTGGAGTGTGCAATTATGTAGTGGATGGATGTGGCTCAGGTAGCATTTACATGGAAGGAAGGGAGCGGCTTTCATGGATCAAATCAAACTACACTGTTCTTACATTTTCCTTTATTGAGATGTTTGCTAAGGATTTGGTCGGATATCGTCTAGGTAGAGGGAACAGTAGAATTGCAAGGCAGGTGTATTTTATGTGAATCCCTGTGTGTGTTTGTGAGCTCTGGTGGTAGTGGTAGGAGGGGGCACAAGGGTAGTGACGCAGCTTAAAATTGCCACCGTGACTCCCATATGACCCGACTCGACTTTGTGAGTAATTTATGATCAACCGTCATCATTGCTATTGCATCTGGCGTATGGAAATGATCCAGGGTCGAGGGAGGGGCGTGAGGTTGGGTAGTGGAGAACATGAACGCCACAAAGGCCGGTGTGGCCTGTTTTTGTTGTCTCTCATTGGGCAGGATCCTCTTTCTTTGACCTTTTGCACGCCTTCCCTCGCCTTTCATATGCTAATGCTGGCCAGACCCGAGGAGGAAATGTGCTGGAGCTGAGCGGAGGAGGACAATGACTCCCTCTCTCTTTCTCTGCCTCCTTTCCACGCTATATCTCCTCTTTTCTTGCCTCTTCCCCTCTCAACAACTTGACAGACTTGGGCATGAAAGGAAGTGAGTGCTTAGTGGATGGGAAAAGGTGGGGATGGTATTCTCGCTGTGACCTGCACCACCTGTGAGGATCAAGTGCGCTGCAGCGATCCTTGCTTATGTGTATGTGGAGTGTTATTTTGAGTGGCCCTTGTAGTGTGTATTGCAGATCGGTAATCGTTTGAGCCGTGCTACCAGTAGTGTTATAGCTCCGGCCGAGTTGGTTGAGTAGTGATTTGTTGCTTTTGCAGTGAAGCTAGTCGAGTTGTCATACAGCGTCTGTATTTCTCCCTGCCAACTCTATCTTCTTACAACCAGTAAAGTACTGTCTCTGGCGGGGTAAAAGGATACTAATATAGTTACTACAACCCTCCCCTAACATAATACTCCAGTGCACCACTGTTGAGCATGACGTGGTTTCGGGACTCTTTTGGCCCTGTTATGGGAAGGGGGCATGTTATCTGTAGGAAATGTAATTTTTGTCCTCATTGAAATCGTTCATTATTGAGCGCGGTTATCTAAATGTTTTTGTTGCTGTTGGTCCTGCGCCAGTCAGGATTGCGTTACCCTCTCTCTCATGTCTCTATGTCTGTCTCTCTTTCTCTCTCT
>NW_023339650.1:8484002-8490317 GCF_004916995.1 Morone saxatilis
TACAAACACGTGCACATATTTACAAACTCTTTCATACACACTTATGAGCTACTTTGACTACACCTCAGAATAAACAGAGACGCTGTGAGTGGGGGAAAAGACAACAAACACAGTAGGGCTCAATTATTTTCATAATCAATCTGATGATTATTTTATCAATTAATCAGTTCATTGTTTTGTGCATAAAATGTTAGAAAATGGTCCATCGCAGTTTCTCAGAGCCCAAGGTGACCTCTACAAATGTCTTCATCAAATGTATCCATCTCACAATCTAAAAACCAATGGAAGTTTCTCAAATACAATATTATGGCTTATATATATACATTGATATATAAACACAGAGAACTAATTACTACATGTATGATTAAACTATTGACCAATGATAAAAAATGACAAAATAAAAGAGTTTGATCTGAGCATGATAAAGCAAAGGAGCAGAAAAACAAGGTAGAGCACAATGCCAACTTAACACATCTAAAAAGTTTGGATGAATTATTTAAAACATGAACTCCTCTTCTTCACCAGTACTATTAGTATCAGACAGAACAAAGGGATGATTGGCAGACTGGCTGTGCAACCAGTACTGATTTAACCTTTAGATAATATTCTAGATATTCTGGAGAGGAAAAGTAAGCATGACAAGGTTGAGATAATAGCTGCATATGCATATATAGAAAGAAGCCAGTGTGTGTGTGTGTTTGTTTGTGTGTGTATAGGTGATATGATTCCTCTTGAGTGTGGCTTGAGAGGTGGAAGAGGAGATTACTGCACCACGCTTCTATAATTACCTCTCATCTCTCAGCCGGTGCTCTTAAACACAACGGGGAATGCCAGGCTACTGCACATACACTCCGACACATGCACACACACAGTGGGGCGCACTTCAGCACAATGTAGCAGCCTGAGAGGGAGTTATTTCTAGAGGGTTACATTTCACTCAAATGGTGA
This sequence comes from Morone saxatilis, assembly GCF_004916995.1. Taxonomy (NCBI): domain Eukaryota; kingdom Metazoa; phylum Chordata; class Actinopteri; family Moronidae; genus Morone; species Morone saxatilis. The sequence continues at coordinate 8,484,951 of NW_023339650.1, forward strand.
TTGGAGAACACCCACACTACCTTTAAGCAGCACAGGTCAGCTAAGCACACTCTCTCTCTCTCTCTCTCTCTCTCATCTCGCCAGGCCTTCATCAGTCTCTTAAGGGAAAATAGAAAGAGGGGGATTTTTCTCTTCCCTCTGTGCTCCGTCCCGTTCTCAGGCTCTCCTGCCTATTTTGCATCAGCCATCTCGTACAGGATATTAGCCACGGAAAAACACTGGTCTGAGTATTTCATTTAGAATAATATGTTTGTTCTTTTCATTTCAAAGTGGAAGTGGGGGGGATTTCGCAGGGTGGGGAAAGAACAATCGGGGCCGTGTGTTCGAGGACTCTTTCTGTTTGATCTGAGGTCCTGTGGGCCCCGGGGGTGGCTAAGATTCTCGGGTTTAGGTGAAATAAAATGGGCTGTTGAAAAAATGAGGCCTCTCTCTTTCTCTCATATTGTCTCACTGATTTGCGTTCTCTGTGGATCTCTGTTGGTGTCTCTGTCTCATGTTCTCTGTTGCTTTATGTCTCGTCTTTCATTTGCATCTATGGATGTTCTTTTTTTCGGTGGCATGGCAGTCAGGTAGGGAGGGGAGAGCAGTTATTGGGCAATTTGAATTCCCCCTTACTGATATTTCTAGACGTTCCCTTTATTGTTGTACATATGTAATTATACTCATTATATTTCTGTACATCGATGTACACTTGAAGCTGCAGTTACCGTTCTGACTGTGACATTGCTTGTCCTCTATTCTCCTTGATGCAGTCACTATGAAGGACACTTGCTCAGCCATTCAGGTCCATGTGAGTGCCTCAAAGTCCTCATCTTACATATTCAACAAAGCATTCAGCAGGCTTTTGTTTTAGAAAGGTTCGTCCCTCTTGTACTTACCAACAAAATAATGCACAGTACAAAAGGTTATATGCCACATTTTATCGATTGCTCTCAGAAGTATTTTCATAGCCGTAAAAGCTGGCAAGGTAAAATAAAAACCAGGGAAAAAAAATATGCACAACTACTTCATCCAAAGAGAAGTTAAAAAGACAAGCTCTGAGTGAAGAGGGGAAAAAAAAGTTGACGAATGACTAAGTTTCTCCAGGTTTGAGAAAAGATACACCACAATAGCACAAGACGTCTCATGACAAATGATACATTCTCTTCCTCGTTGGCCAAAGACAAAGGCGAGGATTGAAAAGGCAGAGAGCTCTGTCACAGGACATATGCTCATTAATAGACCTTGAGGAAACATGGAGAAATATGGGAGAGTGATACTGTATATCCGTGGAAATTAAAGACAAAATCTTTATAGATAAAATAAGGATATCTGTATCAAATCATCCGCATTTTCTCTTCGGTTCATATGCTGTCAGCATCTGCACATTCCTCTGTGTGCACGTATGTCTCATATGCGACATGATTGGCATTCGGTATTCCTGAAGGCAATAGCATGTGGATATCAAGGCCATTGGCAGGGCTCGTCAGGGAATAAGTGGCTAATTAATTATGCATGACTTGTGGGCTTAAACAAACAGTGTAATGAGAGATGAGACACATTTACCAAAGAATTAAGCCCTTGTTGCATGGAGACCTTCTTAATTATTCTGTTATTATTATTATTATTATTATTATTGTTATTATTAATATTAAAACTCAAAATTCAAAACAAAAAACGTATGTACAATTTAAAAGATTTGAAAAATGCCCACCCACCTGGCCACACTAAATATTAATATTTCTCTGGACCATTTTGTAACTACAGGGATATATGAAGAGTATTAAAATAACAGAATCATTCCTTTTCCAATGTGGGTCTCAGTCTGATCTAATACAGGCAAGCAAGCATGTGTCTCCACAACTCCCCTGAGGAGACTCCAGCCAACACTATCCCTCTCAAATCCTGCCTCTTTTTTTCTGGCCTGGCACCGGCCGTGGAATAATCCTTAATTATTTGCTTTTAAAAAGAAAAAAAAATAAGACTCCTTTTTTTCTGTCACAGTAAAGAAGAAGAGCAGAGCAGGCGCAGGAATGTTCTTGTATATGAAATTGTAGGTATTAACAGGGCCGGTTTTGTCAGCGGTTTCACTGATGTATCAGCTCTCTGCCCCTAGACTAAATAAAGAGGGGAGTTTTGCCGTGTTTCATCCCAGTTTAGATGAGCAGATATAGGAGGGCTTTGGAGGAATTGTTAAAAAAGCAAAGTATGGCTGAAGAATGGACCTCTTCCTTAACACAATACCTAAACAAGTGTCAAGATGTGGTGATGGATGGTCCGGTGTTCTTTTTGGCTTGAGGCACTCTTCATACCTTTTTGTAATATTGTAAAAGTAACAGAAAAAAAAATATTAAAACGCTAGAGTATTAGAGTGATCGCTTTACCCTTTTCAGGATCTATGTTTAAAAAAAAAAAACAAGATATGTGCTACATCTGTTTAATTGTGGCTTTGCTTTGCCGTAAGCGTGATCTGTGAGAGCATGTGTGTGTTTGAGAGAGAGCAAAAAGAAAGAGAGGGATATTGCTGACTCTGGTCTTCAGTTGCCTTGTCATTGACCTCCATGGTCCCCTGGTTGTCACATTAAGGGCAATGCAACACACACACACTCACGTACAGAGAAAAAAAAAGAGAAAATCTGCAAGAAAGAGACCTTCATTTCATTTTGATAATTTAAGAGTAAGTACACAGTGAGAAGTTTTTTTATTTTTTTTATTTTTATCTTACATGTTAGATTTTAATGTGTTATTGTGTCACTTATGTCTAATAGCGGTTATTTCCTGTAGCGAACAGTAAGGTAATGGGTCCATTTCATCTTGGTTCCCTCTCAGCGGGCTGGCCCTGGATTTGCGTGACATGGTGTTTATTTGATAAAGGAATAGTGTGGTGCTAATCTAAAACCACGCTAATTACATCTGACAGTTGTTTGTTTGTAGTGAAATCCAATTAAAATGTACACTTTTCAACTCCATTGCTCATCCCCCATTCTCTTTCTTCCCTCCCACGGTAACCAGAAAAAGAGCCTATGATGGCATAAATAACAACTGTGCTTTCCTTGTGGTTTTTGTGAGAAGAGGGCAAACTCACAACAGCTGTCAGAAAAAGGGGGTTTGTTTAAAAAGCAAATGGCTTTGGTCTAAAGTTCATTTGGAGACCTCTCTAATTAAATAGAGAGCCAAAAGCTTAAGTTAATTAGTAATTCCCTGGGTCCAGAAATTAGACCTGTCACGAGTATTCGAGCTCTTGGAAAGCCAAAAGGTATGTGTGCACTTGTATTTTGTGTGTTTTTCCACAAATCCCTCATGCCTGCTCCCATCTCCGGACACCAGTAAGACTAAATGTGTGTTCATCTGCGCTTTTTCTTATACAAGGCCCACACATTTTTTCTGTTGAAATGCTCGAGACATTAATGGTCTTTTTGTGGCGTGTCAGAGAAGTGCTTGGGAGATGTTTAAGTGAGGGGCACATAGCTTGTGGCGTCAGTCAGGATACCTGCCCTATGATTATGTTTATGAAGATAATAACAGGGCTAGGGTCCCGCCGAGTACCGTCTTTAGAAAACAGTGGGGGTTTGAACTTTAAACTTTATTGTTACTCCTGGAAAAGAACTAGAAGGTTTGGTCGCCATGTCCGAGAAATGTCTATACAATTAGCAAGGTGTCTATCCTTACTGTTAACCGTAAAAGCAGATGTTCTCTTCTCTTGTATCTGGCAGTGTAATTGGACAGATAAGCACAGGTTAAGCAAACATAAATCAGCTGACTTTAACACAATGGAGAGACAAGATGTCCCTACCTGTTCAGACCATAATAGAGTCATAACTACCATTTGAGAAAGCCAGCAACCACACTGCTGTGGTACAATGCATTGACTAATGTGTCCTATCCCGTCACTAGCTGTATTGCTGGCATGTTTTTTTGGTCACTTGATACTGATAGACATCTTTCCCCAAATAGGGCAACATTTGTGAATTTTTTTCCTTCATTTTCTAGGAAGGAATGAATGTTAGGCAACTAGTAGCCGGAGTTGCTACATTAGTTTGAAGGGCTTAATGATAGGTTCCAAAATATCAGCACAACTTACCGCTCTTGCAAAACTGATTTCAGTGCTGGAAAAATACTTGAAGATTTTAATTTCAGAATGCGGTGTCTGTAATGAGGCCAGTATTTAAGAATATATCAAGCCATAGTCTTTTAAAAGAGTTACACATACAAGTTGTTTCACAATAGTTGCAGTTATCATAGCTTAAAATAAGCGGAGAATCTGAGGCTCATAGTAGTTGATACAGTATAACCAGCCGTTTATATTTGCCAGGTGGATGTGAAATGCCTGCGTCAGAGACTGCTCTCTGTGTCTGTCTGTGAGTGTGTGCTATCCTTGACTGACGTGGACAGTGTTTGCTTAACCTCTTCTGCGCTGCACTACCACGGCCTTGTCAATTTAAGTGTGTGTGTGTGTGTGTGTGTGTGTGTGAGAGTGTGTGTGTGAGAGAGAGTCCAGCAATGGTAGCTTTCATTTTTCATGTTCCCAGCAGTATTTTTTCTAAACAAACCTGCTGAGAGGCAGAGTGAGAGAAAGAGAGGGGTCTGAATCAACACAAATGAGTGATATTTGTTATTTTTTTCCTGGGGTGCTATATAATTGTGTGTATCTACACACCCCAACATAAAACACGCATTTTAGAGACCAGATTTTTTTCTGGCTTTGTATTTAGCAGGATTATTAATTTCACTTGGCAAATAATCCCACCCTGCCACCCCCTTCTGCTTGCTATGTTATTGCAAAGAGGAAGGTGTGTGTGTGTGTGTGTGTATGGTCTCATGCTTTTGCCTCATCCAAAGGATAAGGCAGTGATTTATGTAACATCTAAGCCCTTTCATATTGTGTATGTTGTACCTTACAAGAGCATGATGAGCAGGCTAGATTAATATTTATTTAGCACAGGCAAATCAAGGATTAAGCAGTCATCATTTTAGCACTAATCCATGTCTCTGGTGAGATGCAGAGACAAAGAGAGGCAGATTACTAAACACATAACACCACAAAACCACAATTAGTTGGTGACTTGCATCCCTCAACTGTGTAGGAAAAAAAGATGGACAGTAGATGCAGACACGTGCACAAACACATACGCAAAGTTTTGCTTTTGCCTTGGCATCTCTTGCTTGCATACCTATTGTTGTCACTGTTTGCCTGCCTCTCCCTGACTTTTAGCTTCTCATTCTCACCCTCCTCCTCTCTTCAAAAGAACCCCCTCGTCGAAATTAGCGGTGGTTTGTCTGATTCACTCATCTGACGTAAATGTGTCTCATGATCTTTCCACTGTCCGAAACACACATGCACACACACACACACACACTCAAACTCACACACACACACACAGACTGACA
>NW_023339650.1:8490469-8490619 GCF_004916995.1 Morone saxatilis
GTGTGTGTGTGTGTGTGTTACGAGTTACTTGGGAGTCTGTAAATAAAATTACATTCTTCACTAATTGAGTTAAACTGCTTTGCTGGAGAGATGTGGCAAAAAAGATGAAAGCTCCCTGTGTATGTTTTGTGTTTGTATGTTGTGTGTGTG
>NW_023339650.1:8490719-8509425 GCF_004916995.1 Morone saxatilis
CACACACACACACACCCCCCCAATCCCTCCCCATGGACACTGGTGCATTGTTTGTGGCAGTGCTTCTATTCTTTCAAACTTAATTACCTTCTTGCCTTTTGTGGCGTCGGGGGCTGGAAGTTTTGCTCTGTGGCAGTGGAGGTCGTCACACATTCTTTTGCAGTGCATTCCCTTAATCTGGGGGGTGGAGGTGGAGGGGGTAAAGCGAGCGAGAGGAAGAGTCTAGAGAGTGGCGCTTCTACCAGCATGCGCTTCTAAGGTGGTTATAGTACCCCCCCTGTGCACGTGTACGCACGCGTGCACGGTCATAATAGTCAGGGCATAGGCTGCCCTTTGTTTGTGCGGTTCATTTCCAATCAACCCTAATTAACTAGAGAGTGTTTCCAGATTGCCGGCAAAAGAAAAATCCCCACTTTTTTTTCACTCCCCTCGGTCTTTGCTGTTTTGAGTTCGAGGAAGGGGAGTTAAAAAAAATGGAAGCATTAGCTATGTAGATTGGCTTTGCCTTTGATGCTGGAAAAATCTTTAGCAAGGGCAGTAAGTGGTGACTGCGACCCAGCAGTGTCTGACTGTTTATTTTCATGTTTCAGTTTGAGTTTAGTTTGAAATATTGCCTCTTCAAAGGCGTGAGACTTCTGCATATATTTAGACTGGACTGTGTAAGCCCAAAGTTCCATTTGTAAAAATGTCAAATCCAGTCTAAATTGTCTTTAATCCATTCAACGTTGTCTCTGTGAAACTGAACAAGCAGCAGATAAACACTGACACTGACCTAGGATACACATTATCAGTATCATAATGAAAAACTACTTAAATAAGTAAATAAATTTAGCTGGCTTCTAAACTCAATAGGATATCCTAGAGTCAGTGATGTAGTTGCCTCGAGGCAGTGACTGGAGGACATGATAGATGTTTTCACCTCATCCCGATTGAAGTTAGGATAGGGGCTGGTGTAATCTGATCCTAAATCAGATTTTAGGCCCATCCGTGGCTTGAGTGATATGATTCTTTTGTTGCCCTGAGAGAGAAAAAAAAGACAAACATGGCCCCTGGCTTCACTATTTGTTCTCACCTGGTCAACAAGTTTGTTGTTGCATACACAAAGTTCTTTTTCCCTATGACGCTCTCACCTCACATGTTGCTGATTATTTCCAATGTTCCCTGGATATTTTTTTCTTTATCTAACAATGAAATATCAGGTAAGGACCTGAAGGCAGTTGGGTGTATGTTACCTGAGCAACCAATAAGACCAATTTACCTGTCATCAACCTAAGGGGTAGAACGTGCATACCTACTCTGAAAAAAAGGCCACTTCCGTCCTCTACATTTCTCCTCATTATCCTGGTTCCCCCTCCTCCTATAAACTGTTCTCTCCATTCTTTTGCCTCCTTCTACAATCTGAGATCATTGCTCATGTAGGCGTAATTTTGATTTTGATTTGCTAAAAGGCATTTTTGCGGAGTAGGTAATTTGTCGAACAAGATTCCTGTGCTAAATGGAGTGGCGCTTGCTTTAGGTGTCTGGGCCGCGCCTTGCAATAATGATAAGGTGTCTTTTGGTAATGAAGGCCTTTGCTCACAGGAGAGACAGGACAGAAAAGGGTGTGGGGCGCATTGGGGAGATCTACTGCATCTAGCGTCTAATATTACACCTCCAGGCAACAAACAAGGACTGCATGAAAACCCTTTGTGAGGTTAAGAAGTACAAAAGACAAAAAACACTTGGTCACGCAAAAGCCCTCCCCCACTCATCCTTTTACAATTTTCTCCCTCTGTCCTTTCTTTTAAGACTTTAAACAGAGAGCATTAGGCCCTCTTCTGTGATTGTGTGCATGTGTGCATATGTGTTTGTGCGTGCATGCATCAGCGCTCTTTGATGGCAGCCGAAGCTCCTCTCGCATTGTGAGGAAGGAGATAATTCCCCTCCTCCTTCATCCACTTCGTTTTTCATCCCTCCATTTCTGCATGGCAACAAATAAACAGGTCTAATTAGACCAGAGTAGGCCTATTCATGGCACTGACAGTGGGAGATGGATGCAGGGTCTTTCACAGTGCCCTTCGCCTTTGTCTTTGGCTAACGCTTGGTGACATTTTGATAGAAGATTTGGTGTTCAACTGAGGGGCCACATGCCGAGAGAGGGATGACCTTCTAGGAGACCTCAAGGAATGGACACATAGCCATAGTCTCACGCTGTCTTCTGACTTTGTTGTTTGACTTTGCTAGCTTTGATGGGTCACCTCAAAGATTCAGTCTAGATTTAATTTCACCAGTTATTGGCTGCGCTCACATATGTACCCAAACAGTTTGACAAGTAGAGGGAAAATAACCATTTTAGAACTCCAGTGACCACATCCCAAAGCACAGATCGGCCTAATTCCAGTGTTTACAGATCTTATAAATATTCACAGCAGTATTACCAGCACTGTCTGCCTGTGCATTAAAATATCGGACAGTTAGTGATGAAGAATTTGAACCCAACAGATCCCAATGTAAACAAAGTCGACACTGTGGCGACACTGCAATTACAGGTTTGGCATTTAACAGGCTGCGTCTCTGGCTAATGCGTGATAGTCTGACGGGAGGACAAAAGCAGGAGGAGACTCTGACATCACCAGGAGCTCAGTACCTCAGCTCTGCACCATGGACATGTTGTTGTAACACTTCATGTACTATCAGCACATTAATTACAACTGCTTATATTACTACAAATGCAGTTTTGGCCCATGCGGTAGCTTTCGTGTAGCACATTTGAATTTGAATTATAGTCTCTGATGATGAATGTGTCCACTCTCATACAGGATCCAACTTCTATCTAAACCGGAAGCACTACAAGAATAACCCGAGTCAGGGAGAGAGAGGAGAAAAGGTTTTTTTTTTAAAGGGAAAAAAAGGAGAAATCCCCCTCTTTAGACTGGCTCTCTGTCTCTCAGGGAGCTACTGAAAGGGAGATGGAGGGATAGAGGGGAGAAAGAGGAGGGGGGAGAAAAACAATAGGCCAAGGAGTCTCCTAGCCCCCTTCTCCCATCAGAACTAGCAGTGTCCAAACCAGGCATTCCTTGGCTATTATTTGCCTCTCACTGGATCTGATCTGCCACTTTAATTACCTTAGTGTATGTGTGTGTGTGTGTGTGTTTGTGTGTGTGTGGGTGTGCGTGTGTGAGAGCCTGTGTCCGTGTGCATGCGCGTGAAAGCAAGGGGACATGCTTAATTAAAAAACAGAGGTAGGAGCAGCTCAGGCCATATCTTTTGTTCTTCTTTTAAAAAAGGGGAACTGTTTCTGCACTGTGGAAAAACCTGGGCTTCATTGTTAGTTTCTCTCTCCCTCTCTCTATGTATCTGTCTATCTATCGCTCGTTCTCAAATGAAAGTAGTCTGGTTGGTTAGCAGAGCGAAGGAAGCCAGTGGGGGAGAGAGCGAGGAAGGTTTCTTAGCTAGCAGTAACACGATCTGCCTTAAAAGAAGCAGTAGTGGGCACTACTGCTGTGAAAGGTGCAAAGCCTGGGGAATGGAGCAAAACAAAAAGAAGCAAGGCAGATAACTTTTCCATCTATTTATTCTTGAGACAAAATGTCAGGTAATTGGCTTTTATAGAGCTGATTACAAGTTATTATATTGATTTGTACAGGTCCAAAATCTTTGTCCAAAATGATCCTCTCAGAAAGGTAGAACAGGAAAATATTTTCGTTTGATAGATAGACCAGACATCTCATTACTTCTCTGTCCAACTATGCTAAATTAACACATGCTGAATGGATCAGGATGACTTCAAACGCCTACACCAGGCTGCATTGCACCACATTGCTCTTTCATAAGAGAGGACGGGCTAAGTTAAGAGCTAAGACTTAAGCATTTTACTTCAGATCTAGCATCCGGTCCTCTGAAAGCAGAAGACAGCTCTACTTTTGAGTTCTTACATGCGGGTGAATTACAAAGAGACACTTATGTTCAGGCTACTTGCAGAAAGCCTTTTCATATACACTATATATTATATTGTTATCCCTCCATACTACTACTAAACAAGCAATATGTGCTTATGGTAACTGCACTTTATATATTGTATATCGTGTTTATCTGACTCTCCAAGCCCTTTTCCACTGTGGTGTGCATATTTTCCACAAATAGTTAAGAAAAGAAAAAAATGCTAAAAATCTGACGTTAAGTATTTGTCACATAGTGTTACTTTGTTTGTCAGTGCTCTGTTGATGTACAATTAATGGATTCAATAAGAACCAGAGATAACAAAATAATGGGCAGTTACGTTATTGTTGGCAGGCAGCACACATGTAAACAGCTGCTAACCTGTTAGCGTTAGGGGTGATATGTCAGTGCAGAGTGCTTAACACATTGGCTTATCCATAAGACATAATTCCATACTTAAAGTGTTAGGAGATGCATAATTCATAAACCGCAGTGTTTTATGTCCGAGCTACAATTCAAAGGGGTTGCTCCCCAATGAAATAAGCAGTGAAATGACACTACTGACAAGTAGTAAATCCTGTCGTATGTGTCGCATTAGCTCTCAAACCCACTGCTTCTGAACAGCTTTACCCTCAATCACATTTAACACAACACTTGGTAAGAGGGACACCGGTGGAAAAATGAAATATTTATATGTGTGACTCCAGGAACAAGCTCAGTGTGTTATTTTGGTGCTAGGTGAGTGTAATTGATGATTTATGGTAAAAAAGCTGAAGGAGCTATAATTTAAGTAGATGTGGTAAAGCCTTTATTTTATATAATTTTGCCTGACTGCCAAATTCATTGTGTTTTCTTCTTCTGTCATACAGGCAGCGCAGCTATATCTAAAATGAAGACATACATTTGTGGTGAAACAGGCTCAGCGTGCATTCTTGTGGCATGACTCCTTGCTTATTTAGAATGTAGAGCTAATTGCTGCTAATGTCTTTGCATTTACAAGTGAGTTAACATGTAGACATGCATGTTTGTGTTTAAGGGTGCATGCATGTAGAAAACTATAGTTGTTATCTTCAGGATCTGTGCCTTAGGCTAAAAATCACTTTAAAAAACATCAGATAAATTGTAGTTTGTTTCTTCTTGATGTAACAGTTGAATTACATTTACTGCATCAGGACAATAAAGATAGGTATTGGTCACAGAAATGTACAATGTGTACTATACACATGTTCAAGTGAAAGAAACCTTTGGCAGCCATTTACAAATTAATAATGTTAGCTCTAGAACTATACTTTACCCTTTGGCAGTCCAACGGTACATACCTATGCTTAGGGAGTGATTTTCACGTACATGTCATACATCTACCTCTTGCCTTTTGCCACGTCCATGCTGAACAGATATGCACTAAAACTAATTTTCTGCTCCTTGTGAGTTTTTCTTTAATCTCACAAATAGAGAGACAGAAACTGAGTGAGACACAAAGAGAGAAAACATCATTTCTCTTTTAATCTATCACTAGTCCCCATGGAATCATCTCTGGGATATGTCAGATTAGACCTGATTATAGCGCGTGCACACACATGCACCCACAAACATACTCACACGCATGTTTGATTTCATTCCTCACGCTTTTACTGTCCCTCCCACTGGCTTTGTTTAGCCCTGGATTGTTGCGGATTAATCCTCTAATTGCTTTGTAGCTTTGTTGTGAGAGAGAGGGAGTGTAGAAAAAGAGGGAGAATTAAGCAGCAGGTGGATTGGGTTAAAGTTTAACATGGCTCTTTAAAGCTTTCTTTTAATGCCAGCTCATTTACACGCAAGCATCTGAAAGGCGCTGGTACTGTATCAAGTAAAAAAACACTGGCATGCACAACTAGTTCTCATTTGTTGTATTTAGCTGAGCAAGAACGCAGTTTTTTTTAAATAGCAATGAAGCTTTAGTTCTCAAGATTTTAGTCTAGTTTAGTTTTTCTTTTGCTTCCCTTATGGCTTTGTCTCAGTTGTGTTCTCTTTAGGTGATGAGAAATTATGCCTATTATAACAAAATGAAATGACTGTGGGATGTTGTGTGTGTTTGTGGGCTTAGGAGGCTTTTTTCCCCTACATTGTGTGCATGCATTTGTGTGTGCGTTTGTGTGTGCCTTTGCATTTGTGCCTTGTTGTGAAAAGCCAAGAGATTGAAGTAGTGAGGGGTTGAGAGATGGGCAGCCGCCCAGGATTGATAAAATCTCACTGGTATTCCAAACATCATTCCTCATGGAAGCTCGTTCTCTCATTCTTTCTCTCTCTCTCTCTCTCTCTCTCTCTCTCTCTCTCTTAGCTTTATTGCTCCTGCATGAAAAGACATTGTATTATGAATTTAAAAAAAGTATTCAATTTCCTGATTTATTCCTGCATCTGCACCCACATCTAGAAATTTTGCCAACAGGCAATGTTCTACTTTTCCACATGTTCAAGTACAGTCACACACTTAGCAGCATGACAGCATACAGTTTCAAACGTTCCTTGTCCACACAGTGTCATACCTTCAAGGCATTAATAGGTTAATAGGTGCTGCCTAATTAGCAACTCCTGACTGGTAAGAACATGCCAGGACTGATTTAACCAATGATTCAAGACTCTGTTCCACTTTTTGTCTCAAAGGAAGTAACTAACTTTTTTTCAAGTTATTTTATAAACTTGATTGTTAGTTATTTTGTCGACAGAATGCAAAGCTAGCTGGTACTTGTCTGACATCTTTTAACATAGCATTAGGACACACAAGACACAACTGAGGTGGAACTGCTTCCTGCTTCCAATGTTGCACAGTGGTATGTCGATCAAAGAGTCTGTTTACTAGACAATTGGGTTATTCCTATAAACTTTGCTACTGCCGGCTGCCATGGTAGCTGCTTCATTCATTTATACCTAATTTCCCCTGTTTCCAAGCTGTGGCCCCTGGGGCCAGTAAGAGACAAAACTTTTGTTCAAGGATGAGTTTTTTTTTTTGTGGTTGTGCCAAGCAATCTCAGTCTGCCAGTTATAAGACAAAGATGCAAGCAGGAGCAGTTAATATTGAATTTCTCCAGTTTTCAAAAGTTGTCATGGTGCTTCCTACTTAACGCTGTTCTCATTTCTGGTACATGATAGACAATACAGAGATAGATAATTGTCATGTTTTTTTTGTTGCTGATCAGCATGTGCAATATTAAAATCTCTCCCATAGCAATCAATCTCATCCAAATGAGGCTTACAACAACTCACTTAGTACTAGGGTTGAATGTGGGGTAAAAGCAAGTCTGAATTGATTAGAATAAAGTTAACTGGGTTTATTATTAGCCAACATTATCTGCTCTTAAATGCCATTTACTAAATCTCTTTTTTATCCTTTTTTCTGTTCCAACTCAGGTCCCTGTTAGGCTGGATGAGATGAGATCCCTATGTAGTGGTCGTCATGGCAACTTGTGACTCTCCCCCTATGGTGTCATCACGGCAGCAGGAACATGGTGGCCAGAGGCTGGACACTGTTGCTGAGGACAACTCCTTCATTGCCATGGAGACCAGTGTCACCAACAGCAGCAACGCCAACAACAACCAGTCGTCACCTGCTGCCATTGGAGAGCCGGAGAATGGCCTTGGAGAGCCCGCTGTGAGCCCGCTGAGGTCCACTGCTACCCCTACCACTGTCAGTGCAACCACCGACCCTGTAACTGAACAGAGTCGGAGAGAAAGCTTTACTACCGGTAACAAAGGGAGTGTTACCGGGACTTTACCAGGAGTAGGAGGAGGAGCAGTTTTGGGTTCGGACTGTTCTGCCCCTGCCACATCTCCCGTGGCGCCGGCAAAGGAGATCCCCTGCAACGAATGTTCTAGTTCCTTCTCCAGTTTACAAAAATACATGGAGCACCACTGCCCCAACGCCCGCCTGCCTACCACTGGAGGTCACGAGGAGGGTGAGGATATTGAAGGGATGGTAGGGGAGGAGAGTGAAGATGAAGGAGAGCATGAGGTAGGTGCTGCAGAAGTGGGGGAAATGAACAGCGAGATGGAGATGGAAGATGATAGTGATGTGGAGAATCTGTGCAGCGAGATCATCTACCAGCCCGATGGCTCTGCCTTCATCCTGGAGGACTCCAAAGAGCAGCGTGGCAACCAGGGGGGGCTCTCTGGGTCTCTCCAATTCAGGGGCCTGCTGTCCCCCCAGACCTTCCCCAATGCCCAGGTCAGCAGTGGCCAGAGTGGCCTGAGCCCAGGGGGGGAGCGGTTGGAGCAGCCCGCTGCACCCATGTCCTTCTACCCCCAGATCATCAACACCTTCCACATCGCCTCATCCCTGGGGAATAAATCCCTAGCGGCCGAACACCCCTCCTTCCCAAATACCTCAGTGGGAGGGCTGACGGGCGCTGGTCCCGTGTTGCACAGTTTCCGTGTCTATGACCTCCGCCACAAGAATGACAAAGACTATCTGACGGCGGATGGTGCAGCCAAAAACTCCTGTGTGTCCAAAGATGTCCCCAACAATGTGGACTTGTCCAAGTTTGAGGGCTGTGTGGCCGATGGGCGGCGGAAGCCTGTGCTGATGTGTTTCCTGTGCAAGCTGTCTTTTGGCTACAGCCGTTCCTTCGTGACACATGCTGTCCATGACCACCGTATGACCCTGAATGATCAGGAGCAGAAGCTGCTGAGCAACAAGCATGTCTCTGCCATCATCCAGGGCATCGGCAAGGACAAAGAACCTCTTATAAGCTTTCTGGAACCAAAAAACCCCCCCAACTCTGGGCTACCCCACTTTCCCACACCTGCCAACTTCCTAGGGCCAGACACAGGGCTCCGTGGCTTGTGGAATGCTTTCCACAGTAGTGGGGAGAATGCCGATTCCCTTCAGGCAGGTTTTGCCTTCCTGAAGGGCAGTGCCAGCAGCTCCTCTAATGACCAAACCCCCAGAACCCAAACCATGCCAAAGGCTGAGACCAACCCAAACCTCGGGGGAGGGGCTGGTGCCCACAGAACCCCTAGCGGGAGTTCTGCTGCTGCTGCCACTGGTGGCAACCTGGAAGGTCGGAACTCTGATAGTGACTGCAAGGGCCACGTTAGGGACACATGCACTTTGCAACCCAATGGGCCAGACCTGAGCCAGTACTCGCCCATCAAGCGGGAGCCCGGTGCAGTGGGAGGAGAAAGTCCAGAGCAGGATGATGATGCTTACTCCAATGGTGGTGGAGTAGAGATGGAGGCAGATGAGGAGGAGGAACAGGCCATGACCATGGCGATAACAGGCCAGCGGGCCGACAGCACCAGTAGCAAAGATTTCCCTCTCTTAAACCAAAGTATTTCCCCCCTTTCCAACAGTGTGCTAAAGTTTAACAATGACAGCAAGGGCCCTGCATCCACCTCCTCTTCCTCCATGCCTGTCTGTGAGAAGCTGGAGATGGAGAAGAGCCGCCTGTCCACTGCCCTGGCAGCTGCCAGAGAGCGGGAGAGCAGCAACGACTCAACCAGTGAAGCCCTGGTAGGACGTGACGGGTCGTCACCATCCTCCCACCCCCTTGACATGATGATGTTGCGCAGAGATGATGAGAGTCCTGGGCCTCTGCATCAACACGCAGGAAATCCAAGTACGCCTGGAACTCCAGGGACGCCTGGTACCCCTGGTCCAGGTGAAGGGTCTCCAGGTAGTGGTGTGGAGTGCCCCAAGTGTGACACGGTCTTGGGATCTTCACGATCTCTGGGAGGGCATATGACGATGATGCATTCACGTAACTCCTGCAAGACGCTGAAGTGTCCCAAGTGTAACTGGCACTACAAGTACCAGCAGACATTGGATGCCCACATGAAAGAGAAACATCCAGAGTCTGGTGGATCATGTGTGTACTGCCGCACAGGACAGCCTCATCCTCGTTTAGCCAGAGGCGAAAGCTATACCTGTGGATACAAGCCTTTCCGCTGCGAGGTCTGTCCATCAAATTTTTCGTCTCTATGGATTTCTGTTTTCTCTGTCTTTTTTATCTTTCTGATGTTTTTAAATTAAGAAAATATCCTTGTTTTCCTTACTATTTTTATTTGGGTTTCTAATTGCTGGGTTTTGGTCGGACATATTGTAACAGAAAAAGTTTATCATAATCTTTGCAATATAGATGAATTAATTTGCTTTTGAAGCCAGTTTTGGCACAACGTGATAAGTTATGGCAATCTCTATAACAGGACATGTTTACTTGTTTGAAAATTCAGTGTCAGTAGGGAGGAAAGAGAGAGTTAAATGTGTTTGTCTTTCTCTTTTTATTCAACAACACCTATCACAACTATAAAGGTTAAGGTAATTATCTCAGAGGAGTGACTAAAGAAAGTCTGAAATTTAATACTCAATAAATTATTGGATATCAGCTAGTCTTGTCATAAATGCATATAGTGTATATCATGCATCACTGTATTAATTCTTCCCCTCTAGGTATGCAACTACTCAACCACCACCAAAGGCAACCTTAGCATCCACATGCAGTCGGACAAGCATCTGAACAACGTACAAACACTCCAGAACGGTGGCAGTGAGGCACAATACAACCACAACCATGCCCATGCCAACCCTGTGCCTAGTGCCAGCCTTGGTGGAGGAGGCTGCGGTGCACCCTCACCATCCAAGCCCAAACAGAAGCCCACTTGGCGCTGTGAGGTAATGAAACAAACAGAGCGTCATTGTAGCACTGTGGTGGCAACATACCAATTTGCTTGTTTCAGTGTCTACACAATACGCCAGTTATTTCCCTCTGCGTCACTATGTCTATTATTTTTCTTGGCCACATCATCTGACCTGGTCATTATAATATGGGGTTTCTCATAAATTCTAGCATTATCTAATATACAATATAAGTATTGTAGAAACCATAAGAAATTCATTATCATAACAGCATTGCTAAAATGCTTGCATCAAATTTTATTCTGTGGATTAGGTATTAAAATTTTGTTGTTGCTCATTTTTAACATTAGATAAATTAAATGATAAATTGGTCATATATTTAAATGAAAATAATAATAAATTATACAAATTAATTATAATGTAATTTGAAGTGTACAATGATGCTTTGATAATGATGATAAACACATAAACATTACATTTAAGCCTCCTGACATTTAATATTTAATGCTTCCAACAGGTGTGTGACTATGAGACCAACGTGGCGCGGAACTTGCGAATCCATATGACCAGCGAGAAACACATGCACAATATGATGCTGCTGCAACAGAACATGAAGCAGATCCAACACAGCCTCCATCTGGGCCTGGCCCCAGCTGAAGCAGAGCTTTACCAGTACTACCTGGCTCAAAACATGGGTCTGGCAGGTGTAAAACTGGAGAACCCAGCCGGCAGCAGCGGCCCAGATGCCCAGATGATGATTAACCCGTTCCAACTAGATCCTGCAACCGCAGCTGCTCTTGGATCTGGTCTAGGTGAGTGATACTAGAAATTGAAGTGGAATACAGTGATACACGTTTTATTAGTTTTTTGCATAAATCAATTAAAATGCAAAAAATGCATTTTTGCTGAGGAGATGGCAAAATATTTTCCTTCTTAATATTTTTAGCTTTGGTTTTCTTGTGCTCATCTATCACTTGGTCGGTTTTATCTGTTTTGTCTAAAATATCTGATGCCATCTGGGTATTGTTTTTATCTCTGTGCTTTTCTTTTGTTGCTCTTCATATTTCTCCCTGCCCTCTCACCTTCTCTTTTTCTGCTCCCATCCTTTTTACCTTGCCCCCCTTGCCGCACCCTCTTCTCTTTCTCTTTCCCTCTTATCTCTGCTCTCATATTGTCCCTCTGTCATTGTCTCCTTTCTTTGACCCCTCTCACTGATTAAAAAATGATTATGAGACGCCACATGAGAATTATTCTTAATCTTTCATTTGTAATTTTCTTAAGTCAGCTTAATCCCCCCCCATACACACACCACCCCACCTTCGCTCACCCTGGAGAGAACACACACTCATGGGCACACATATACACACTCATACACACACACTCACACAGCAGGAAGCGGATTCCCGTAGGAGTGAGAGAGATTTAACAATGACCCTGCAGTGTTACACACCCACTCCCTCCTCTAGTGTGGAGGTCACAGCCCAGCCAGCAGATGTACTCTCAGTGAATTACACTGATAACACACAGCTCCCCATAGTGAGCGCAGCTGTACATAGGTTTAGATGGTGTGAGCATGATATTTATATATTCAAGAAGTCACACAAGTGGATGCATAGATAAAGGATGAATATACATGCAAATATGTAAATACACAATGGTGGATTTACACATTCTACATCTCTGCTCACATTTTGCACCCTCATTCAGGTAAAAATTAGCTTTTTTTTTTAAACCACCACACACGCACACACACTCACACACACAAATACACGTTTAGATATCCACTAATTGGGGGAATTATACTTAAACAGTAAAAAAAAAATTCAGATAATATGATGTAGAATTGTTAAATCCTCTAGGCTCCAAAGACCGTGTTGAGATATTATCTTAAAAAAGACATGATGAGCTTTGATAACATGCATAGAGGAACAATGAAGGGATCAAACGAAAGAGTTAATTACATTTGCATGAATGGCAGATCTGCTTTTTGTCCTAGGGTGGGAGAGCAGAAGAAAGAGAAAACAAGTGTAATGCATTGATCAGCTTTTCAAATCTGTGTGTGGATGTGAAAAAAGCCTGGAGGCCTAAAACCGTTGTCCCACCATTGCTGAGAGCAGTAATTAAAGCTACCTGATGAGCGAGTTAGCAAGTTGAAAAGGATGATTGTAATTGATCCTGATTCAATCCTATTAGGGTTTTTTATAGACAAGACTTTGTAAGGAGCCCTAGTCCTCTGTGAGGCTTTATTTTATCAAATCCTTTTGTGTGAGAGGGGCCTGCATAGAGCACTCACTTCTCTCTTCACACTTAATTTCATTAAAAGAGCCTTTTCTCTTTCTCTCTATCCTTTATCCCTCACTATGTATGCCAGCCTTTCATTTTCATCAGAGCTTTGTCTTTCTGTCATACCTCTTTGTTTTTATGTACATTCTTCTTGCTGTGCATACTGCCTGTCTTCTAAGTGACACATTATCCTTCTATGCTTCATGTATGTAATCCTTATGAAAGCCCTACCTTTAAACACCTTTCTGTCTTTCTCTTTGCTGTCTAACCTGTGTTCTCACTCATTTTCTCCATAGTGAATAGTGACCTATCAGCGGAATTGCGTCTTGCCAGTGGTCAACTGATGGCAGACGACCTATCCCTGGTGTCCTCGGGTGGAATGGGGGGAATGTCCTCATCAGACCCCTCTCTCTCCTCCTTGTCGCCACCCATCAACGACCCATCACTGCGCCTCTACCAGTGCGCTGTGTGTAACTGCTACTCCTCGGACAGCCTGGAGGCTCTCAACGCCCACGTCAATGCCGAGCGCTCTTTGCCCGAAGAGGAGTGGCGCTGCGTGGTGGGCGACGTCTACCAGTGCAAGCTCTGCAGCTACAACACGCAGCTTAAGGCCAACTTTCAGCTGCACTGCAAGACAGACAAGCACATGCAGAAGCACCAGCTGGTGGCCCACATCAAGGAGGGAGGCAAGGCCAACCAGTGGAGATTAAAGTGTGTGGCCATTGGCAACCCTGTGCACCTCAAGTGCAACGCCTGTGACTACTACAGCAACAGCGTGGATAAACTGAGGCTACATGCCACCAACCAGAGGCATGAGGCTGTCATCCGCCTCTATAAGGTAAAAGCACTCTTTTCCCGTGTTGTACGTTTCCTGCAGAAACATAAATTCTCTAATCTCAGCTTTTTGTCCTAGCTGAGGAAAAATCTCAGCAATAAGAAAAACATTGGCTACATAGGAAGATCAAAATGCTTAACAGACAAAAAAATTTAAAAATCCATTATTTTTACAGGACACAGACATTATATTGTATACTATACAGCACGATACAGATATATTAGGATTTTTACTAGCACACATCTGAGGGAAACACCACTCATTTTAAGTTCAGATTCAGAAAAAAAGCACACATGTTTTTGTTTATAAAGAATTTGCTCCATCCGCTTAACTGCTGTGTCACATGGATATAAAGTTCCCATGAGAGTGGAATGACAGATATGGAAAAGGTCATAGTACCCAGGATGATTTCCATCAAATATGGGTACATGTCCCGCTTATGACCAGCTGGCACTACTGATAATGTTAATTATACACAAGTCACAAGTCAAATGTTTGAAAGTTTTGATTAACTTCAGCTGTCTTTTCAGTTTTCTTTTTTCCAGCTGTAAATAATTCTGGAATAATTAAAGAATTTGTTTTCATGACAAGGGTTTAGAGCCGTATAAACAGCTTAGATTTGAACAATGACGCAATGAAATTTGACCACACTTTATATATGTTGCTCTTCAATTATGATCCCTACATGATGAATAAATTCACACATTAAGAAGTTAAAAAAAAAACGTTACAAAAAGTTTTATGTCATTATGTCAGTTTTATATTATTATTGTTTTTTAAGGAAAGTACACATATGTTTCTATTTTATTTAATTCATGTGTCCAGAAACACACACTGTTACTATATACTATCATATATGTACACATCCACACAACCCCCCATGCAGACAAACACTGTTCTTTAGCCTTGGGATTATTTGGTCATGACTTGTCATATGGTTACCACACTAGCAGCCCATTAGAGCAGCTAATCAGCTACAATTAGAAGTAGTAAGTATTTAGCAACAGGTAAAGCTATCTGTCCATCAGGAAACTAACTTTGCTTCACAATCATGTAAGCACTTTCTGTGAGACATACTGAACAAGCCAACCGTTCCATATAAAGAAATCATAGACAAAAAAAACAAAAAAAGTATGAGTCTGAAGCCTATGCTTTTTGCTCACATGGATTACTTTATCATACGTGTACCATTTGAAACTTTGGCCACGTTTGATATGAACATTGTAACATTAGAGAAAATTAAGTAAAGAAGAATAATAGGTCCCCTTTAACAAATTAAACTCTTCACACTCTGAGCAAGAAACAGTTTCTACAAAGAAGTTCCAACACAACCAATATTTGGCATCCTTCTCCACGCCAGTATATTTAAGGTGATTTAGTTTGTCAGACGTCTCCTTCAGCTTAATAGGATGCTGTTACATTTCCGAGGCCTTGACCTACAGGACAGGATCAAGTGCATTACATTAATGAGGATTTCTTTACTACTGTACGCAACATTTGGCAGTGAGACGTGTTTGGGTCTGTATCTGAATGTTGTACCTTAAATATAGAGACAACAGTAGTAAGAGGATATAAAACT
Source organism: Morone saxatilis (assembly GCF_004916995.1). Lineage (NCBI taxonomy): Eukaryota > Metazoa > Chordata > Actinopteri > Moronidae > Morone > Morone saxatilis. Next base: position 8,505,942 of record NW_023339650.1, read on the forward strand.
AAGGTTCCATTGATGTTTATTTAGGTAGACAATTTTATTTCTATACTTATTTAACCACTTTTGCATTATAAAAAGAAGACATCAGTTTTTATCATATTATTAAAGTATTTATTTTTAGTTGATACAGGTAACCTAAATAACTCAACTTAAACTTCAAACACAATGACATACAACACTACAAAGATTTTTATTGAGATTTGAATCTGCAACATTAACAATACTAATCGACTGACCCACCAGACTTTAGTCACTGCTTTGAAACATGTTTGTGAAAGTGGTTCCTGCATAGCACAGTAACCGTTTAAGAATTGCATTTATTCAGAAATCTGTGACCAATTCTTACTTACAGCTCCAAGGCTTGAGGGGATTAAGCACATTGGCATTCTTAGGGTTATTTAAAACAGTCGTAGTTGACTTAGACAGGATGTACATATTGACACAGGATTGGCTTACACTTTGGCAAAGGCTGAGCTTGGCATGGGATGAGTTGGAGATGTCTGTCCTCAGGGACTGTTCACTAATTGCATTGAAATATTTTATATTTATAAATTCTTAACAAAAGTGGGGCTTGCACATTGGCCTGCATTAGCAGAGGTCCTAACCTATAGGATCATCTTGATTAGTCCACACTAATCAGGATCTACTTAGTTCCAGAGGAACACGTAGCATAGGTGTGTGTGTGTGTGTGTTTGTGTATGCATGTATTTTAAAGTGTTGAGACATTTTGACAGCTGTTTAAGTTGATTTAATAGGAGGCAATAGCCAGATAGGTTACCTAGGCTACGCTGAACATTGGCTGATATTTAATCACGCAAAGAAAGCTATTTATATCAATTGTGATTAAATGTACAAACCCAAGAAGCACTATCACTGCAAACAGTAAAAACATTACAGAAATGAAACAAAGAGGCTTGTCTGAACATATTCCTCATTTAGTTCTTGCTTTCCAAGAAATTTAAGTGAAGCGAGGGAGTATCGTTTTAGGCACACACAAACACCAGTTTAGCCAAGGCAAGTAAGGGTCATCCCAATGCCCCCTCTGTGCACCCATACACCCCTGTACCTCATCTACCCACCCACCTACCCCATAGGCCTCAACAAATCTGTTCCACAGATGACGCTTTTAATGCCTCTGGCAGAAATCCCACTATTTTACCCTTGGACATGTGGTAGTAAAGCAGAGAGAGGGGGAGAGAAAGCGTAGAGCGGCAGAGCAAAAGCAGAGGAAAAAAATCATTTCTTTATTTGACCAGAAAAACACCTCTCCTTTTATGTATTGGCAGAGGTGAAAAGCACATGGGGATGGAGGTAGCTTGGCCGGGCGCATAAAAGATCCGAGTGTTGACGACTTTACCATCTGGTTTTTTGGAAACAGAGAATATCTTTATGGCATGGGAAACCATTTGAAGATACAAACAAAAAGCATATTCAGGAGATTTTATGGCTGCTTTGTAGCAGCAATGGAGTACTTCTAAGGGGAATTGAGAGTTTGAAAGTGTTTTTTTCCAGACTTTGAAACAGCAATAGGGAAATGACATTAGCAGCACATGGACATCAAGTCATCTGGTGTCCAGGGCACAGCAGGTGGCGCAGGAAGTCATAGGCCTTATATGGAAAAAGCGGAGGTCTACGCCTCACTGCTTATTGGAGAGGGAATGTAGGAAATCTGAATGGTCCCTGAATTCTTTTTAATAAGAATTCTACAACACATGGTGTTTTTCCACATTATCTCTCCTGATACAGAAGTGAGTTGGAAATTAAAAGTGTAGAGCCTCCCTTCAATATTATCACAGCTGTCAAGTGCAAATCTTTATCCCCTAGAAACATTGTAAATGACAAAATGGAAGATGTTTTAACGTAGCGTTTGTATGCTAGCAGCCTGTGAGGTAAGCTCTGCATTAAATGTTGCCGTAGCATAGCATGTCCATAGCTGGCCTTGCTCGTGTTTGGCTTAGCATTGAATATGATGATGTATGGCTTCGTTATGATTTTTAATAACAAACACTGGCCCTAATACACATGGAGACAGGAGTAAATCTGTCAGTGCCATTCAGAAGTATTGCAGGGCTAAGTAGGGGGTTTAGTTTGTAGCGAGCATGTGTGTTTGTGTGTGTGTGTGTGTGTCCACAAAGCTTTGAGGTTAAGATCTGGGCTGTGCTTGCCCCTGGGTCATTAGGAGTTGAGAATGTTCATGGTCAATGTGGCATGGTCAAGGACCACACACACGTGCAGACACACTGTGTCTCATAGTCCATGGCACCTGTTTCTCAGATGGCTGTCTGAATAAATCTTAAACTGTCCTCAGCCACCGCCACCCCACCCCTGTCTGTCTGTCCAGCTTTCCGTCATAATTCAAGCGGAAATGGACGTCCGGGGTCCACTGCACATTTCCATATCTCTGTTTTTCTCTCCCTTTTTCCCCTTTCTTCTTTTCCCTCACGCTCTCCTTTGAACTCAGAATCTTGGGCTTATAAAATGCTCAACTTTTTATGATAGAGATGGAGGGAGAGAGGGAGGAGGGAGGACATTTAGATGGAGCGCTTTGTTACGGGGACATGCAGAGAATAAGAACAGAGATAAAAAGTGTCTCTTTCTGACACTGTCTCACACTCTTACACGCCCTCTGTCTTACCCACTTTCTTTGTTTTGTCTCTGACTCTCTTTCTCTCATTCTCTCTCTCTCTCTTTCTATCTCTCCCCTGGGGAGCCGCAGATAGGCCATCTCATTACCCATGATCCTCTTGGCAACACCATGGCCGGGAAATGAGGGGTGGGGGGAATTAAACAAGGGGAGTAATAGGAGGAGGGAGGAATGGAAGGAAAAGAATAAGAGGGAAGGGGACTAGATTTCTGGATGCACGAGTCTCCCCTTTTTTTTTACATTTTCATCATCTCCTTTGTGTTTTTTATTTATAATTTTTTTGCTTATTTCCATCAACCAAGGGACTTTTTTTTCTTTATCCCCCCCTCCCCCGTATTTTATTCTCCTCCACCTCCCTCAGATGGAGATGGCTGTGCTTATGCATCTGTGATATTAAGTCTACCGCTGTGCCTTGGCTATTAGCAAGGGTCAGCCCTGCCCACTCTCATTTGAAAATCAAATGGCCCTATATATATGCAGCCCAAATTATTGGACTGTCATTTGGACTTGTGTGATGGGGAAATGGACAGGAGATTGACTCTCATAGATTTGCATAAAAAGCCATTGTGCTGGTCCCCGAAATAGAAAAGAGACTGGATCTATTTCAAATGCATGGCACAATTTATGACACACATGCACACACTCACACACACACTCACATACATGCATATGTCCATACAGAGATATGGCATTACATACATTCATACATACACACCCACAGACAATTGTAGTCTTGGTAATCAAGTTACCATTTTCCACTTGAGCCCATGTCCGCTTGTTCCAGATACAGGCTCTTGATCACTGCGTCCTTGTCTCACACTCACAGACAGACTTAAAGCGTTG
>NW_023339650.1:8509525-8526608 GCF_004916995.1 Morone saxatilis
GAGGAGAGAGAGAGACAGACAGGACAGACAGACAGACAGACAGACAGACAGACAGCAGGAAAACGAACTTGCTAGAGTGAAAAATGAAGTGACGAGACAGAAGAGCACAAGAGACAACCTTCTAGGCAAAAAGCACTGGAAGTGACATTCATGCTCGTATTGTGTCAGGTTTACAGCACCGAACTCCTGCAGGCCAGGCTGTATCCATCCCGTGCTCCATGACAGACACATCGAAATCTATCATGCCCTTGCAGTCAAGTACGCATATCTAAGTTGAGAGGTGTCTGCGAACATTCCTTTTTGAAGAGCAAATACGCAAACGCTTTAATCTTTTCTGTGAGTGTGAGACAGAGGACGCAGTGATCAAGGAGCCGCTGTAGCGTGAAAGAATACGTCGACATTTGGGCTCAAGTGGACAAGACCAGGGTGGGTGAACTTAGGTTTGGACATTACCGACAAGAACAAACTGTACTAGATGGATGTGTATGGAAGTAGAAATGATATCGTGTCTCTATTTAAGCGTATACCAGTCCCGTCTGGTAATATGGACCTGATTGCATGTATGTACAGCTGAGGTGTGTGTGTGACGTGCCCCGCGCATTGTGCACTTCGAATAGTGATCCTGCATGTTGAAATAGATATCAGCGGCAGGTCCGTCTGGTTTCTATTTCAGGGAGAACGCAACGCGAAGAAGAGATGGCGCGGCTCTCTCCCTTATCCGCAAGATAGCTATGGAGGTTCCGCGGCAAGATTCTTCGGTGACCAATTTCCACACCCCCATGCCAACAGCCATGCAGACCATAGTCCGAATGAAACAGAGAAGTCAATAAATAATTAGGTTGGGAGCATGAGCCAACTAATAGTGAAGTTTAGTGGCCCATTTGTGATTTCAAATGGAGTGGGCCATGTGGTTTGAATTGCTAATAGACACCAAAGGAGGGACCTCCAACGCAACAAAAAACAAAAGCGGGGTTAAAAAAAAAGCGAAATAAACTTAATACTCCACATTGAGGCCACTTACCACGCTACCCAGCCATGTCTACCCCCTCCTATCTGATGGGAGCACCTGCGAAGGTGTGGACAATCTTTAGCCAAGATACCGCGTCAGGACGGCTCCGGGGGGAGGTGATAAAGAAAAATAAAAGTCCTTGGGTTGATTGGATAATGAAACAAAAAAAAATATAGTACAATTAGAGAGCCAAATCACAAAAGGAGAACGATGAAGAATGTAAAACAAAAAAAGGGGAGAAACTACGTGCAATACCAGACCCTTATAATAGTCGCTCCTTCCCTTCTCTTATTGCTTCTTTATCATTACCATTCCTCCACGCCTCGCTCGCTCCTGATTACTCCCTTGTTCTGAGATGGCTCAGCGTCCCTACCCCCTCATCTTTCCGGCATCATTCGCGAGTGGGTTTGCGGAAGAACAGAAAGATAAAAGGGGTTAATGAGAATGGCCTATCTGCGGCTGCCCCAAGGGAGAGAATAAGAAAAGAGAGAGAGAAGAGAAATGAGAAGAAATAGATCCGAGACAAAACAAAGGAAACTGTGTAATTGACAGATGGTTGTTCCAGCGTGTAGGAAAGTAGTGAGAACAGTGGTGCGAGAAGGAGACACATTATTTATATCACTCTGTTCTTTATTCTTCGTGAACATTGGCGCCGCCGGTAGAGACACCACACGGCTTCCACACGTACCCATGTCCTTCGCTCGCTCCCTCCTCCTACCTCCATCTCTATCATTAAAAAGGTTGAGCATCATTAGGACAGCCACAAGAGATCCGCTGAGCTCTCTAAAGGAGAGGGACGATGAAGGGAGACAAAGAAGAAAGGGAGAAAAGGAAGAAAACAGAGCAGATATGGAAATGTGATGGACCCCGGGACGTCCATGTTCCGCTTGAACTTAGTGACGGAAAGCTGGACAGAGCACAGACAGGGAGCGGAGAGCCGGTGGCCTGAACCGACAGCTTATAAGATTATTCAGGACACGCCATCCTGAGAACAGGTGGCATGGACTCATGAGGACCAAAACACAGCGTGTACTACCACGGTGTGTCCGTGGTCGCTTGACCATACGAAAGCAAACAGTTATGACACAAATGAGAATATCTCATCGAACACCATTAATAAATCACCCAGGGGCAATCGCACAGCCCAAGATCTTAACCTCCAAACCTAATTGTGAAAACACACCACACACACACACATCGCCACAAAACACACAAGCTCCGCTTACGTATTCAATCTAAACCACACACTATACTTAAGCCACGTGCCAAGCTAACCTTCTGATGGCACTTGACAGATTTACCCTGTCTCCATGTGTATTAGTGGAGACCAGATAGAGTTTGATATTTTAAAAATCATACGAATCCAATAATCATCATAATTCAAAGCTAAGCCAAAAAGAGCAGAGGCCGAAGCTATGCGACATGTATGATCACCACGGTCGAGTCGGTCAACAATATTTAAGTCAGAGCTACCAATGACAGTTCCTGCTAGCATGCACCCCCGACCACGCAAGTACTAGAAAATCAGACTTTCCACATAAATTATATGTCATTCCCCTACAAATGTTAACTAAGGGTTGATTAAAAGATTGCACTTGACAGCATGTGAGTACACATTGAAGGTAGGAGAGGCCCCTCTACAACTTTAATTAACCATTACCAATACTCACTTCTGAAAGTCGCCATAGGAGAGAATAATGTGGAAAAACACCATGTGTTGTAGAATTCAGCATTAAAAAGAAGTCAGGGACCAATTCAGATTTCGCTACTCCCTCTCCCCAATGAAGCCAGTGAGCGGTAGACCCTCCGGCTTTTTCAATATAAGGCGTAATGACTTCCTGCGCGCCACCCCCTGCTGTGACGCTGGACAAGCGCCAGATGAACTGTGATGGTCAATGTGCCGCATAATAAGTCATTTTCCGTGGGTATAATGCGGGGGCAATACTAATTGAACAAGTCCTGAGAGAATTATTATATAATCTATCTTTTCAATTTATCTTTCTCTATTCCCCTTATGAAAGTACTCCATTGCTGCTAGCGAGAAGGTCAGTGCTATATGATATTATTTCTTCTTGATGATTTATTTGTTCTGTGTGTAATTCTGTCTCATAATATGTTCCCAAAACGATTTGCCATGCCATGATGGGTCTTGGGCTACCATTCGAAAGGCAATTCACTTCTGTTTTCCCAATAGAAAGCCAAGAGTCTGTTCTAGGTAAGGGAGAAGTCACAACTCAGATCTCGGAGGCTGTTTGATGCCGCTCCCGGGCTCAATTTGCTAGCTCTCCATCCACGCCCATGTTTGCGTGGTACAATTCACCTCTGCCTAATACAAATAAGAAAGGGAGAGGTTGTTTACCAGGTCTCAAATAAATGAAATGATTTTTTTCACTCCTATGCTTTGCTTCCTGGCGCTCTAACGCTTTTATCATCCCCCGGTCCTCTCAACTGCTTTATACCAGCACTCGTCCAAATGCGGGACTCAAGTCACAGAACGAGTGGGACACTTCTGAGCGCCCAGAAAAGACACCTTAAAAGCCTCGCCAGTCTGATGAAACCGAGATTTGTTGAAGGCCATATACCAACCCCACACTAATAGTTCGGACGAGGGGTTTGGGGTAGATGTAGGTATCGAAGAGGGAGATAGTAAGTGAGGTGTTGCACAGAGGAGGAGCGAGGCGCCAGGCACTGCGCTTCGCACTCTTGCCTTGGCTAAACTAGGTGTTTGTGTGTGCTAAACCCTTTATTACTTCAGCCATCTCTTCACTTAATCTCTGGAAAGCAAGAACCAAAACAGGAAACTGTATCAGACAAGCCTCTTTGTTTCATGTTTCTGAATACGATCTTAAATATCAAATTTTGCATTGATAAGGTGCTTCTTGGGTTATTGGGAAACATTGTAAGTCAGCATCCATATAAAATAGCTTTACTTTTGCGTGATATAAAAATAATCTCCAGTGGCCAATCTCTCCCTCTAGGGCGTTAGCCTTGTAGGGTTTTAGGTATCCCTATCATGGGCCTTAATGCCAAATACCCAATAATAGTAACAAAGGCCGATCAGAGACACCCTAGAGAGAACTGATCTTCAATTTCAATGTTCTCTAACACTTTGAAGAAATTCCATACAATGCCAATGTAACACCAAACCAACACACGACCACCCACACACACACCCCCTACTGCCCCACTGCTGTCTCGCTCAGGCACCTAAGTACCACGGTGACGGATCGTTTTTTGATTTAGATGCGGGTGGACTACAGTCAAATGATGATCCTAAGTAGTCATGTTGTACCTGGTACTCGGTCTTGCTATTTATGCTGGCAGGGGCGAATGTGCAAAGCCCCAATACTTTCTTGTTTTAAGAATTCTCATCTAGAATTTACTATAAGACTCCCACCTAAGAGAATCTGGCCACCTTTCATGCAATTATGCAACAGTCACACGAGAGAACAGACATCTACACCAACTCATGCCATGCCAAAGCCAGCCTTTGCCAAGTGTAACCAATCTCGTGTAATAGTACACTCCTCGTCTAAGAAGTCAACTACGACCTTTTAAAAATACAACTAAGAATCGCCAATGTGCTAATCCCCTACTAAAGCCGTGGAAGCGTCAAAGGCTAAAGAATTAGTCACAACCAGATTTTCTGAATACACAGCAATCTTAAACGGGTACTGTAGGCTTGGCAGACACCTTTTGCACAACGAGAGAGAGAGGCACTATCATAGTTGTTGGTGGTTAGTCACAACCAGGTTTGAACCGAGTTTCAAGTAATATGTCTAAACATCTAGTTGCAGGTATCTCAATAACTCAATAAAAAAACTCCCCCCACCCCACTGAATTGTATGTCGATGTGTATTTGTTCATCTGGCTGTTATCACGAAGTTTTCAAGTGAGTTATCTCTGTAGGCTTAAACCAACTGGTATCCTAACCTAAAGAAATAAAGGTGCCACTTTAATAAATATAAGATATAAAAAATGATGTCTGTCTATCTATTAAGGCTTCAAACAGTGGATAACAATAAACTGTATAAGACATAAGAGGGAAAATTTGTTCCTACATAGAGAATGACAAGCATCAATGGAACCCTCTTAGTGTTTCATGAGTCGGAGACTCGAGACTACAGGCTAATGTGCTCTTAAATCTTTAAACGGAGTACAACAATTCAGACATCAGACCCAAAGCACGTCTAGCACTGCAAAATTCGTACAGTAAGAGTGGCCAAAGGGAGGTGGAGACCCCGCCTCAATTAAGGTAACTGGCACTTAGGATCGCTGGGATCCTGATTAGGCGTGCAGCACGGCCGTCGGGCAGAATGCATCAGCACCCCGCTAACTTAAGCTGGAAGGAGAGCACGTCTGACAAAACCTAAATCACTAAATGATTATGGCGTGCGAGAAAGGATGCCTAAAATAATAGTGGTATGTTAGGAGCAACATTCTTAGTGGTAGACACACTGTTTCTTAGCGCGGGCCAGAGTGCCTCACGGAGTGTGTTAAATTTGTCTGTTAAAGGGTGGGTGGGAACGGTGGATAATATATAACATCTTCTTTTACACGTACATTTCTCTCTAATGTTAAAACAATTTATAGCTTCGGGGATCGAGAAAGCGGGGTGGCATAAGGTTTCAGATGTACACGGATGGGATAAGTCAAGTCCGAGGTCGTGCAGCGAAAGAAGACGCATACAATGGGCTTCAAGGGACTCATACTTTTTTTTGTTTTTTTTGGTCTTGGGATTTCTTATACTGGAACCGGGTTGGGTGGGTCTTTGGTTGAGGGTGACTGGTCTCAACGAGAAACGCCTCACATGTAATATGTGAAGCACAAGTTGAGTTTTCTGATGGACAGAAGCTTTACCTGTCTCTAAATGACCCTTAGCTACTTCTAATTCGCTAGCCTGATTTAGCTGCTCTAGATGGACGCACCTGCCTAGGTCACCCGGTCAAGCCATACATGACACATTTGTTTCATCACTAGTACCAAATGCTTGATTCTCCAAGAGCTCACAAAGAACAGCGTTGGTTCGTTGTGCTGCAATGGACCCCACAAAACCACGGCCACACAGTGTGTGGATGTGTACATATTATGCTCAAATAAAACACCGGTATTCATTGGGCCTTGTTTTTGGTTAAAAACTGTGGGAGGATATTTCTGGATCACATGAAGTATAAAAATAAGGAAATATACAAGAAGAACATGAAATGTGCTGCTACTACACTTTTGTAAAAACAAACCCCACAAAGAATAAAAGACGTGGGGGGTCTAAAAACCAAGTCCTCCCACTTCACCATATAAGCCACGCAGCATTGGAAAACATTGGTTCGTGTACTGTTGTCTAGAACTTTATTATTAAATTATTCAATTACAATACGCTGGGGGCCGCCCAATTCAAGTAAAATCGGGAACCCCTTTGGTCTTCTCCCAGAAGACAATCCACCCCTTTTTTTTTAAACTGGCCCGACTGCAAAGAAATGGACGGAGATGAAAAAACAGGTACTGGGAAAATACTGGGAATTTTGGTGTTTTCTGATTTAAGAATGCCAATAGAAGAAAAAAGATAAAGGACAACCAAAACTTTTTCCCAGTTGGGAAAAAGGACAAGAGCGAAGAAACAAAATGCCAGACAAGATCCAAGTGTTCAAAAACGAATTTGCAACCCCCTGATCACAACCGCGCACGACACCAAGCCCAAAGCCTGTAACGGTCCACGGCGCCGTCCAAACGCGGATGAACATTTGGCCTTTAATGGCCCGAGAATGCCTCCAAAGACCACGTTGCGTGGGCATTTGGGATTCGTTTCGTTGGCCTGCCAACGTTTTCAACCACCTACTGGAACCACATGTTGCTCCGTTCAAAAAACCGCCCAAGTCTTTGCTCGAACGACATGAACCGAGCCGAACAGTTGGGGGGCTGCGGCCTTCTGTTGTGGCGGTTACGTTTTTGTTGGGGCCCCGCCCGCCCCAAATTGTGGCCCAAGGGCACCCACAAGAAAGTTTCCCAGTTAGTGGGCTTGCTCGGGGCGCCTGAAGGAGCTCTGAACTTGCAGCCCGTCGCGGCTCCGCTCCAAACGCCCGAAGGAAAAAACCGCGCCCCCACCTCCGCGATGGCCGGAAACCTTCCCAGCGCTGACCGCGCACGAGCCCTCGGGTCGGTACCTTCGAAAGTACTTCGGAGCCCTTGGTTTCTCTGCGTTTTTGCTTCTCCACTCCTCTCTTCTCCTCTGAAAGACCTTAAAATGGCAATGGGTTCACCACCCCCCAAGCGAGCACCATGAAGCACTTTTTTTTTATCAACCCAGCGCACGGAACTAAAAGAAGTTAGGAAGACAACTTGTTTTATGCCAAAAAGAGTCCTCTCCACACCTCTACTCACGGCTTTGAAAATTCCGTTTTTGTGGGAATTTATTTATTTTTTAAATCCTGGGGGATGCCACTACACCCTTCCATTCTTTGCCCCACAGGGGGAGTTCCTGAGCAGCGCACACGTTCCCCTTTAACCTCCCCCCTGTTCTTTGCAAAGCACACCGCACCCCCGGCACAACTTCAGTCCTCGGGGAAAGTTGCGCCACCGAGCCAAGTTCGGACTTACGAAATCCCCCCTGACAGACACCGAAGTCTCCCTGCGGGGCCCCACCCGTTTTTCGTGGCAAACAGCCCACACATTTAAAACCAGGCCCAACATTTTCACCTCTCTCTCTCTCTCTCTCTGGCCTCTCTGTGAGGCAAAGAGACGCCAGTTAGTAGATTATTCAAATCGTCTCCTCTTTCACCTGCGTGGAGATTACAATGGAAATCTTTCAGAGGTCCGGGGGTGGTGAAGTGGGGGACGGAGGGTGGCGGCTAATTAAAGCATAAAAGCAGGTGTGTGCATGTGTGCGTGTTTGTGTGTACGCTGTCGCTTTGTGTGTTTGACAGAAAGGTTTGAATGGACGGACTTCCCCACCCTCCCCCTTCTTCCTAATAATCCTCATAGATATTAATAAGAGTTTCGCCCATTCTCCCTACAGGCCTTAACCAGATGGTCGACAAAGCATTAGTGTGTGCGTGTGTTGTGTGAATGTGTGTGCAATGTCCAGCTCCTGATTGACACTCATATGTAATGCTTAATACCCTAGCTGGCTTCCCCCTCCTGTCCACTCTACTTCTTGACTCTCTGGTGAATTACTTAAGGCCTGCAGACTCTGGCGGGGCATGGCATTTTCTTCCTTTAGCAAGGTGTGCTCTTCTGTGTCTAAGACAAAGAAACTGAGAGGGCTGGTTTTCTCATGTTAATAGCCAGATGTGATCCTCTTCATAATCATCCCCACTCCTCTCTGAGCTGTGGGTCATTTTGACCGGGCCGGGGACAAGCCATTTGTCCATGTGCAGGGCACTGTGAAGCAGATCGGGGCTGACAGGTATGGGAACGATAGCAGAGGGGGGGTTATGGAGTGTGGATGTGGGGGGTTAGTGTCTTCCAGACCACCAAAAGGAAGGGAACATCGCTGGGATGCAGGAACAAAGGAGCTAGCAGGAGTCTTTTTTTTCTCCCTTGGCTCATCTGAACCCTCCCACCATTGCTGTTTTCCCAACACCCACCCAAACACACACTTCCTTCCTCCTTCTTCCATCCTCAAGCCCCCTACTCACACACTTGTCTTCTTATCCTCAACAACTCCCTATCCCTTCTTTTCTCTTGGGTCTTGATCATCGTGTTAGGACAAAGACAACAAGAGTGTTTTAAAAAAAAGCAAAAAGTAATAATCAAAGTGGGCGCATGGTCTTAGATATGATCTCTCGAGGCACGTTGCCTTCCCTTTTAATACCTTGATTTGATCAGAGCCACTTCAGACAGATCACATGGCAGTGAGATCAGATAAATATTTTTGGGTAGGTTCGTTAATGGTACTTTTGAAATAAAAATGCGTGCCTAATTTGTATGAAAGTTGTCCTTAGTCTCTTAATACTGTATGTGTCAATTAGGGAGTCAAGTAGGTATATTCTTGAAATAGTCTGAAATGTTATATCAGCTTTAGAATGGCATTTAGATAGCACAATCACGCTTTTCCCCTCTCATGAAGCTATCAGGATATTGATATGGACAAAGTTGAACTGAAATACTCCTCAACGCCCCTCCAAATCAATAATCAATCGATTGGAGGTAATTGTGCCTCCCTTGGAACGGTCCCAAGTCTCTCTCTCTCTCATGCTGTCTCTCTCCTTCTCACACTCTCTCTGTCATTATCAGCATGTGGCCCAGTATTCGGCATTTCAGCATTCCAGCTGTAATTGATTTTAACCATTAGGTGCTCAGTGAATAGATAAGTAGTGGGAGATATTCGATTATACGGTGAAAGAGAGAGACGGGGATGAAAAGAGAGACAGAAAAAGAGGGAGGGAAAAGGACTGAGGGATGTTGTTGGAGAGCTGGAGAAAGAGGAACTGACCTGTCCTGCTGTCTATCCGTCTCTACCACTGGTCTTCCATCCTTGCAGCAGCACAATACCGCTGACCTCCTGTGAGTTCAAGCAGCTTAGTTTCTGCGAGGTAATCCCTAATGCTTTGAAATAGACCTGATAGAAAGCCCACTTACTTGTTCAGGATTAATGTGGGATGGGTGGGGGTGGGGGGGTCCTGAGTTTTCAGCACATTTAGTTAAATTAACCCATTGGAATTATCATACTCAACTCTAGGGATGATGAGGGAACTGTCTATAAAAGCATGTTGCACTTTATCGGCAGACAGATGGGAGACTTGCATTTGACATCCCTGTATAATATTTGCCACCATGCATTAATACGCCGCCTTTTCTATTGTTTATGTTTAGATTTACTGTGCTGGTGGCCAGAGTGCTATTATTTCTTTTCAGTGGTTGCCTATCCCCTACAGAGGCCATTTTGAATCTGAGTGCAGCTGAGGGTGGTATTGCTTTCCCACTGTTTTCTGAAGATATAAGTCTGATTTTTTTCACTCTGTCCTTTCTACTCTTTTCCTCGTTCTGGCAGGAGTGTAGGTTAGGACTAGGGGTAGGGGCGGATGAGGGGTGGGGAGGGTGAACAAAGGCAAACATTTGAGTAATCTTCAAAGAGCCCATTGGTATGTTGAGTGGACGCTGGTATGTGGACTGCGGCTGAGGCTTTTTCAGGGGAAAACAATATCCTTCCTTTAGACAGCCGGGGCCTGGGCAAACACTACCAGCCGGGCGACTGCCCAGTACTGCCACCGCTATCCCCACCCCCCGGCACACGCAGAAAATGGTAGGGTCCTCTATGTTGCCGGAACAGCACAGAGCTCATCATTATGGGTTTATGGGGGTAGACAGAACATCCCAGGTGGTTGAATGTTTGACTGACTGAGTTTATGTCAGAAAGTCTTATCTGTGTGTGCTCCGTCATACACAGACACTATTCAAATGTTTGAGTTTTGATATAGATTGGTAAAGCAGACAAAAAGAGAAAGGCACAGACTGAAATCGCCCGCCGTCTGTAAAGAAAGTAGGGAGGGATCAAGTGTGCCATCTTGTAGGTCAACTGCAAGGCATTTGATTTCCTGTGGCAATATGCAAAATGGCCCTGCTGAAGAGGTGCTCTCATTGTGCTCTCCCTGGCAGAGGTACCACTCCAACATGCGCTCGCTCACACACACACACTCTTATACACAGCTTGCACACACAACAAGCCACATTGTGACATTGTTTCCGAAGAATAAGGCCTGAACCTCGCCTTTTGTTCTGTGGAGCGTGTGGAAATATTACAGTTTAATGTTAGGAAGTGGATTCTGTAACATTATATAGGCGTGTAGCATTGTGTAGTTTTGAGAGTTAAAACATAGTTAGAATATAGATGAAGCAGGTCACGTGCACTTATTTATCTATCAAAAAAGTATCATGATTGTGCACTCATTTAATAAATACAGCTTTTAAAAGCAAGAAGGAGACAGTCTGCCATTTTGTGACAGTTTCAAAATGAACTCCCTTTGTCCAGTAATCACTAGCCATTTTCTCACGAGGATCCACCCCAGGGATAATTTCTCCCATTTCTCTGTCATTAGGAGGGCCTGGTATTAGGCTTGTGTTTTGTTCCCTGTACCTTTTGTTTTGTGCTAAGTGAAACCATGCGACAGGGTAGGGGCTAACTGGAAAACAATACTCCCCTTCACAGGCTCAGGAATGTGTAATTAGTGATTTGAACCCGACTACGCTCGTCTAGATTCTTCCCTATCATTCTCTCTCTCCCTCTCTCTCTGTCTCTCATTCTTTTGTTCTCTCTGTCATAGATTCTCACTCTCTTCGCCTCTCAATCCTATCGGTTAGTTTCTCTCACTGTATGTTTCTGTCATTCCTTTTGTCTAACTCTCTCTAATGGACATTTCTCAGCGAGTCTCTATTACGAACAGAGCGAAGAAAAACAAACTTGGCAAAAATCACTGTTCCTCTCGGCACCAAAATTATTTTCCCTTCTCTTCCCTTTCAGTTTTAGTTAAATATAACAACATCAGTGTAGTACAAACCTCTTTGATGGTACCAGCCAATAAGCTGAAGCCCCAGATTTTCAACCCCTTTATTTTTGTTTTTCTCCCCGTCTTTCATAGATCCTGTCAATTAGGCCTTGCCTTGATTTCCCAAAAGCATCTTTGCATGTTGGGAAAAATGGAAAATGATGAACCCTACCCAAAAGCATGTTAGTGTTTCAGCAATATCCCTCCCCTTGCGCAGCATTGGAAAAAAGATAATCCCCCAAGCATGTTAGCATTTTGATGATCTTGATCTCAAAATTTTATGATCTCTGGCCCATTGTGAGTTGATGGAAAAGATAATCTCAGCTGCAATATGGTTTAGGGAAATGGGAAGGTCTGGTCAGTCTCACCTGGCGGCGATGGAGACAAGCGGGGGCTTTTAGACCCTAATGGGCTAAGGTCAGGATGGCTAATAGGGAGTAAGTGGCTGAGCCATGCTGTCTAAATCTAATGCTAATGTAAATACTGATCCATTTTCATGGGGGGTGGAGGTGAGCTGGCTTTCAAGACACCTAACAGACATACACCAATGAGTAAGAAAGATTTGTCCTGGCCTCTGTGTCTCCTAGAATCTGTTATTCCCAACTGCTGGGTCAGTACAATAGGAAATATGTGGCGACTATGCTCAGAGACACAAAAAAAGCTATTTCCTACACATTCATCGACAAAGACCAGAAGAAATTTATCATGTTGTAAATCAGGATAGTTTTTTTTTTCTTGTTTCTTTACTCTGGAATGCAGAACATGTGTGTGTGAGAGTGTGTTGTGTCTGGGCAAAAGAGAGAGTAAGAGATAAAGAGTCAGAAGGGATTTTTCCAAGAGAGGGGCCAGAGGTCAGGAAGCTGTGAACTTTTGATTGACCTTTGCCCCATACGTCAGACACACTTACGTCACTGCTACAAGTGTGTGTATGTGTGTGTGACTGTGAGCCTATGTGTGGGAGTCAGAAAAATAGAAAAGGCAAGACTATTAACTGAACTGTAGAGTTACATTATTTTGCTTTAACTCTCACGAAGGCCTACCATTATTGCTTCCTCATTTTTTTCTGCTGACAAATAGCAAAGAGGAAGGAATGGAATAAATAGAGGGAAAGAACAAGTTGAAGGGAGAGAGAGGACAGAGACAGAGAGAGGAAGAGAGACAGCGCAGAAGTGGAAAAGAATGGCAGAAAGCTAGTATGAAAGACTCATTGTGATAATTCATTTATTTGGCTTGCCGACCATAATGCGATTGATGCTTATTATTATTGGGTGACCTAAGCTAAGCTCGCTCACAGGCCCTGCACCTCATGGACAGGCCCCAGAGCTGTGATCATATTGTGACTGCCAGCAGGCAGAGGCGAGAGAAACAGGAGAGGCAATTTAGCTCTAGGAAATATTTTTCTTCGCGTTTATGAAAGTGAGAGCCTTGGTTGTAAAGAAAGGAAAGAGGACCATCAGGAAAGAAAAAAAGGAGATGGGGAGGGGATTGTTTTGTGTCTCCAGCATCTTGAGATCACACACAGTGGCCTTGTAGGAGAGTTAGAGTGAGAGAGAGAAGCAAGAAATGTGCATTGTGTGTGTATGTGTGCATGTGCAATGAGCACTCAGCAGTTTTTGTACGGCTCCAATTTGCATATTTGTTTTTGTGCGTGTGCAGCACTGAATCTGTTTTTCTATACACTATATTTGCTACTTGCTTTATCTATGGAAGCAAGGTGGCACATACCTGGGCCCTCAGCATCTCTTTTCAGCAGTGCAGTCTTCCAGTGAATCCATTGGCAGTGATTTTGCGTTACATCTATGTCTTGGGGGCTGAGCGGCGGTTAGCAGTAACATGTGTTAGGGAGGTGGTAGCACTGATGGAATTCTACACTTGGCAGCCTTCCAGGCAGCGCTGGTATGTGTTTAAAATACTTTCAAGGAACAAAACACGCTTTTGTTATTTGCTGGGCCAAGTGGGGCTGTTTTTGTCTCCGATGGCCCCCAGGGGCCCAGGGGATAGCACCGGAAGCTGGTGACGTTCCAAAAAGAAGGTATACCAAACAACAAGCTCCCTGCTTCCCCTAAAAAGACACTGATGAAAGGAGATAAAGAGGTGTTCATTTTTACAATGTGTGGGATGCACATTTGCATGCGTGCACATACTCTCAGCGGGCACAAAAAGGAAAACAGAATGTATGTGCTGATTCTTTACGTATAAAACATGTAGACACACGCTCTAACACACACACACACACTGGTTATTAAGACATAGCTCCGGTAGTGGAAGGGTTCTTATTTTCACTATGTGTTCATTAGCTGCCTGGTTCTACACTTAATGACAGGAAATGTCATGTTTGTACTGAATACCCTAATTTTTCATTTGGTTTATGGAGGAAAACACAACTCTGCTGCTTTGGGCTGCTTTCAAAATATTTTTGTCATGTTACCAGTGCACACGCACAATCACAGGCAAAGACAAAAAAGAGTGCATTGAATTATAGACACTAAAACACACTTGTGAGGTGAAATCAAGAAATATGGAGTCAAAATTACTGATGCATAAAACACACACACACACACACACACACACAGACATACAGTAAGAAGAAAAGAACAGGAAGCATTGAAATTATACCCACACCCACCCGCACACATGCACACACTTTCACGTACATGTACATGCACACAGAGATAAAAGAAGTTGTGAGAAGATGTCTTTTGCCTTGGCTTATTAAGAATTCAGTTAATGAGGCAGCTTTGTCACCACAGATAGAACAAATGAATGTGAGATAGCAGTGCTGCTATCCTCCCCACAAACCCAGGGAGCGAGCGGAGGGGGAGGTGTGTGCGCTTCTGTTTATGTGTATGTGAGAAAGGTGTTTTGTAAACATCTCATTCTGCATAATGAATGCAGTCCTCTGTCATCCTTACCCACACACACATAGGCAGATGCACACACAGCAGCAGCCAGCAAACCACTACACAAGGGAGCTTCCCTTACCTGTCAAATTGACTCTCCTCCCCTCTCCTCATACAAGTCCCAGTGTGTGTGTGTGTGTGTGTGTGTGTGTGTCATCGACAGGGCTGACAATGTTGTGTTTTTGACAGGTAAACAGGAAGTCCCGAGTGTTGTAATTTGCATTCTGTGTATATGGGGATGTGTATGTGCACCTCCTCCACCATCCAGAGATGTCTGTGTCG
Organism: Morone saxatilis; assembly: GCF_004916995.1. Taxonomy (NCBI): domain Eukaryota; kingdom Metazoa; phylum Chordata; class Actinopteri; family Moronidae; genus Morone; species Morone saxatilis. Next base: position 8,524,195 of record NW_023339650.1, read on the forward strand.
TGTTAAGGTCCACCCAGGGAGTGCTGTTTAGCTGATTTTGATTGGCCCACGGGGAGTGTTAGCTTATTTGGTTGTTTGCCAAACACTAATCCCCAACAATTAACCACCAGGCACTCTGGAGAGGTGCCATATTGACAGGGATGGGCCTTTTTACTATTCTTCACACACATACACAGACACTCATATTACACAAATGTATGTACAACCCATATACACACACAAATCATCTGCAGCATAAATTACATACACATTTCAAGCAGACACACACGGGCGCAAACCCAGAAGCAGGAACAGTGTGTTTGTGTGTTTGAATATGCATTACACAGCCCACGCCTGGCAGGAGTCAAAGTGCTCCTTTAAAAGTTCATAAATCATGGATGTTCTGGCCTGTGATCACCAGACCGCCTGCATTTCAGGCCTGCAGAGTGCCAGAGAGCGACAGACAGCCCTCTAGTTTAGGTCTTAAACAAACCCTCTGGAATGTGCTGATGGGGAGAGAATTAATATTAGGCTTAAACCTATCTGGCAGCCTGGTTCAACCCCAAGTATATCATAGAGCTACTCTCAGCCCAAGCCTCATATCCTAAAAACAAATAAAATATAAGTTAGGACAGTGAAGGATGTGAAGTATTTTAGGCCACTATGGATTTATATGAAAATTTGAATTTCCACTGGAAACTATCAAGGATGATTCAAATGAAACCCCCATGGTCCTGATAAGACTCTCAACTATCATGCTGTCTTCTCTGAAACTGAACGTGTTGGTTACAAAACACGGTTCGCCATTTCCAATGAGCTTTTCTTCTGTGGCAGTTGTTAATATAATACTGAAGGTTGTCACGAAAGGAAAGAAAGACCTTGTTTGATTACTAGTTTTTCATTAAATTCTAAGTAGCCACCGATTTCTCTCAGAATGGTAATAAAATAAAAGTATATTGTCCAGACAATTCAATAGAGAAAGAACAAATACCACGCAGCATCCTTGTATCCTTATTTTTCTACTCAAGCAGTAATTACTGATGACAGAAAGAATGACAGTGAGGATGTATGTTAGTATAGGGGCTTTTGTGTATATTGTGTATGGCATATATATGGTAGGCCATTAAGAAGAGCCAGAACAAGATTATTGCTACATCTATCCATTTTCTGCCGCTTATCCAGGGCCGGGTCACAGTTGCAGCAGACTAAGAAAGGTAGTCCAGACGTCCTTATCCCCAGCAACATTTTCCAGCCCCTCCTGAGGCGTTCCCAAGCCAGATGAGATATATAATCTCTCCAGTGTATTCTGGGTCTTCCCCAGGGTCTCCTACCAGTTCGATGTGCCTGAAAAACCAGGAGGCAAATAAAAAAATGAAATGAAACGACATTAACTCCAACCTTCTTGTGTATGCATATTTGCGATATATGTGCGTTTGCTTCTACAAGCACACGTGTGTGGTTTCCACGGTAAGGCTCAGCCGACCAGTTCTCCTGCGAGGGAGGGAGGGGTGGAAAGAAAAGAAGCAAAGAAAAAGAGAGAGAGAAGGAGCGAGGGAGGCCTCTTTTCACAGAGAAACAAAGATAGCTGTAATTAATGGCCCTGAGCTCTGGACTAGGGGAGCTTTCTTCTGACAACTCCGACTTAATTAAAACTTAAGACTTCTGAAAGGGCCTCTGACTGCGAGGGGACGTCCCACCGTCTCGTGAGAAAAACCTCGTAAGATTTCCTACAAAAGAAAGAAAGAGGGAGAGACAGAGAGAAAAGATGTGTTAGCGGCTGTAGCTATGTTGCTAATCCCTGTTTGTCAAAGGAGGAAGAGGGAAGGGGTGGAGGGGGGTTAGAACTCACACACCTGCAGCTAACTGTGCCCCCACCCCCCACCCCTTCGCCCTACTCCTCCCACCACACACACATCCTCCCACACATACATTTTTCTCTCTTCTTCCTGCTCCATATAACATGATGCAACAATGCTCAGGAGAAAATATTACCTTGCTAACTTCTCATGTGCTTCAAGAATGAAACATCTTCCTATTGGAGCCATGAGAGACGGAGTAGGGCTAGCACACACACACACACACACACACACACACACACACACCATTATGTGTATTAATTCATGCATAGAACCCTGCACCTGTTTCTCACATGGCTGTATGAATAAATCTTAACAAAGCATAAACTAACCTTCGTGAGCCACCTCTGTGTCTCTGTCTCTTTGCCTTGCTCTCTTTTCCTCTCTGTGTCTTTCTCTCACTCCCTCCCCTCCCTCCACAGAGGATCAGATAATAAAAGCTTGGCCTGGTCTTTTGTTTTTGTGCATTGTTCATTAGCCCGGCAGCAACAACAGAGGCACACTTGATATGCTTGGCTTGACTGGGTGTATGGGAGTAGGGCAAGGTGGGATGGGGGCTGTGCGTGTGTGTGTGTGTGT
>NW_023339650.1:8526663-8533577 GCF_004916995.1 Morone saxatilis
TGCACGCACACATCGAGGTAGGGGGTAGCTTTGCATGGCTGCAATGCCATTAAAGAGGCAACTGGAAATTAAGGGCTTGCAACTGACAGCACACGTTGAATGAGAAACCCCTGCAGCTGCTAACAATGAGGAGAGCTGGACAATGTGCATGTTAAAGACAAAAATAGTGTTCTGAACTCAACCCCTTGCCTGACTTTTTGTGTGTTTCTAATCTTTATGTCACATATAACATACCCAGTTAATTTGGAATGTGTAGCGCCTGAACATAAACACAATTACTCAAAACTCCATCTGTTACTGTGATAATAGTTTTCTCTCTATTTACAATTATTAAACAAAATTGTCTTTGTCCATATGAGTTAAGCGTTTGGATGCAGATCTGCCCACTATACACCCTACTAGCACTACTGTGACACTGTAGTAAAGTGTTAAATGAAATTAACAGCGTTCTAATGCCAAACATTACTGGGTAATCTGCGGTTTTTGTGCTTCATTAGTTGATATCACACTGCAAAGAGTGAAGAACATATACTGTAGAAAATAATGATCCCAGTGACAGAGGTGTTACCCATTGACTTTCTGCTGGCCTGTTTGAAGCCAGGGAAGTGGGATTTCTGGGCGTTGGAATTTTGGAACCAAGTTGGAAGCAGAGTAGAAAGGAAGGATTTTATAGCCATAAAGCACAAAAGGCTAGGAACATGATTTTGCAGACAAGCATCATTTGTTGCATTAAAATTCACCCAAACATCTTTGTAACATCACAATTATTGAAACCACTGCTATCATGAAAAGGCTGAAACAAATGTAGCTGTGAGAGCAGTAACTTCGTGAGCTGACTATGGGATGCCCTAAAGCGGTAACACCATGTAACATCTGCACTCTCCTCTCTTCTCTTCCACAGCACTTGCAGAAGCAGGACAGCGCGTACAGCCTGGAGTCGTGTGTCTACTACTGCACACTGTGCGACTACTCCACCAAGGCCCGCCTCAACTTGGTGCAGCACGCCCGCTCAGCTCGCCACCAGCAAAACGAAGGACTGAGGAAACTCCAGCTGCACCAGCAAGGCCTGGGAGGGGACGAGGATGGACTGAGCTTCCACGAGCTGTTCCACGTCAAGGAGTGCCCCTCCAGCCAAGGTCTGTGTCTCTTTAACCTGCTTTGTCTGTTTGCCTAAGTTGTTGTGACTTGAGTTATTTTTTAGGCTATTTTGGGGTCTTGTGTTCACGTTTCATGCGTCATTTCCTTTTTTGTCACCTGTCTTTTTTTCCTGTGCAGCACACACACTGTGACCTTTCTTCATTTCCAATTTTGCCAGTGTGTTTGTTTTTCAAACTTCTGATTTTAGCTAAAAATGCTGATTCCAGTTATGGTGGTCAGTTCTCTTCGTTTGAAGTCAGATCCATCTTTCTTTACTCCTTGCACTCCTCCCACCTCTTTTTCTCTTTTCTTGCACCACTCCCTCTTTATTCTGTCAAACCTCTCTCCCTCCTTCCCCCCCTCCCTCTCTCCTTCTTTTGGCCTTCATATCCAGATCACGTCTCTCGATACAGACCCGTCCATTCCTCCTAATCTCTCCAAAATGAGCATACTGTTCCTATTAGGCTGCCGCGCTTATATCTGCAACACACACACACACACACACACGCACACACACACACGCACACACACCCGTCCCGTGCACAGGGACATCCCAGGCAGGCAAGCAGTCAGCTTATGAAATTTCACCTTGGGAGTATCTCATAGTGAAAAGGCCTGTACACACATTCGTTAGTCATACACACATGCGTTACTCACACACACATACATACACACTCACACACACTCGTATGCTACAGCTACACAGTCTCTCCCTGGAGTGAGCTTTCATTTCCTTTCTCATGACCAAAGCAATTTGGCTTTCATTTAAGACTCTCCGTCCTGCCAGCAGCTAATAAGTGTAACAGAACTGTAAAACATTCAGAGAGACAAAAAAAAAAAAAGATTAATCGTTTTTCTTTGAGTGGGGGTTGGATGGTTGGTGAGGGGTTGCAGGGTGTAAGGGGAGGGGGCTGTGCTGTAATTTAAACCAGAAGACCAAGAGTCAGGGTCCATTATTTAGTCATCCCTATGTTAATGCTGCCGGGAGAAAATGAGCGCTTAACTTGTTTTTGCTTTGCTTGACCTGAAGGAGCGGGTGGGATGGGGTGGGGCGGGGGCTAACACGTTTTGAATAGCATTCCAGCATAGCATTAGTCCATACATCCATCTGTGTGTGTATGTGTAAGTGTGTGCGTGTGTCAGCACATATGTGTGTGTATTTCAACATGAATCTGTGCTCCCCAAAGTGTCCTGTTTATACTGTACATGTACTCCCAAAACAGATGGGGGCCCAGTGCTTAGAAACATATGTGAATCCCAACACACACACACACACACACACACACGAACAGGAGAAGAGCTCCCAATCCTGAAATGGAGACTGTTGCCGGTGTACGTTTGGTTTTAATTACACATGGATCAAAGTTTCGGTGAGATTTGGGGTGCAGTAGAAAAGCATGCTTAGATAAATCATTACCGTACATTTTAACAAACCCCCCCTCCTCTCCTGCTCTCGTTTTGCATCTCTCTCTCTCTCGCTCTCTCTCTCTCCTTTTTTGTCCTGCTTATTCCATCTCCCACTTTCTCCTGTCCGTTTTTTCATCCAGAACACAAGCCCGGCTTCAAGCCTTTTTTTCCTCTCCTTTTTACATCTCAAACCAGTGAGCACAACCAGGTTTTAAACCTGTCAAAAGCAATATTCGCCCGCTGCACCTATTTCAAATGTTCCACTCTTAAAACACACCATATTTGTTGCTCAGGCCCTCGTTTTATACCTTGGCTTTGATGCCACATGGTGAATTTCCATGAGGAAGCTAGTGCAAAGCTTAAGCGGACGCTGGCAGTGTCCAAAATGCTAAGCCACTTTTTTGGATGCCCTCCTTTTGCCCACTCTATATACTTTTTTGTGAACAACAGTATTCTTTCACAAGGTACATGGTAAATGTTTCAAAGGTATTTCCTTGTAGACCATACACATTTGGCAGGTGTAGGCTGTAAGAGTGTTTCAACCAGAGATCAAACGCTGAGAGTTAACGCAAGGGGTTGTATTCTGGTTCTATAGTTCTGCACACGAACATGAATTTTTTTCTTCGTGGTATATTTTTAGCTTCTTTTTTTTAAAGCTGAGCCCTTTTTTTTTAGATTACACACATGTGGACATTACATGCTACAATAGGTTATGTTATATGGAAGAAAAGGTATATTATAGCTGCTTTAGGCCTCTGTAGTGATAGATGATGTGAATGTTTTCACTGATGGAAAAGACTCTATAGTAGGCAACATTTCCAGCCAGTGTTCAGTTTAAGGACCCTCTATTTGTGTGTTTGTGCATGTGTATGCGTGCTGTTAGTTTTCTGGGGCTACAACTCCTGACTCGAGCACTTTCTGTTCATTAGAGACTGGTATGAAAAAGATTAATTTAAGTGCTGACCGGTATCTTTCTCTTAAAGCCTGGGACCTGGCACTGAGCCAGATAATTATAGGCCCATTTGGGAATAAGAGTTCTAATGCTCTGGACTTTATGTACATGTGAATGGCTTTCATTAAACAATTTTGATGCTGATTTTATGGCCTAATTAAGGATACAGTACTGCAGAGACGCACCGCAAGGGTATAGGTGTTTTGAACAAAGACAGGAGTGTACAAGCAACCCTTCTGCTGGACTGCATTGTGTGCATGTCATTGCATGTGTTTGCTGGTGCATGTTTATTTGAGAACCTTTCACTCTTTGTTATCCTTTTGAGTCTGTAATTCCCCAAACCTGGGCCCAGTCGTCTCATCCTTTACACTAGGTAAACACTAGTGTGAAGTGAGAGTGGAAGAGTGGAAGTGTGTGTGTGTGTGTATGTGTGTGCTTATCTACTTTTTCCTATGCAGACACTAACTCTCATTGACTGTGCAGCAAAAAACTTTTCACCATGATCTTTCAGTGTGTGTCCTTCAGAGACAAAAAGCCCACTGTGCCCACATTGCTGAGATAAATCGTCCCTCTCTGTGTACAATTAGAAGTGTTAAAGAAAATTGAGTTTATAAAAAATGCCAGTTTGCATCAGAAGAGCAAGCATAAATGAATTGCCTCTCAACATGGAGGACTTGGAGGCCATTTTGCTTTGAGGGTCGTCCAAAAGTTGTTAGAGAAATTAGATTTTTTTGTGCCCTTCTCCACTCTATAATGAAGTTACGCCCTGAATAGAGCTGTTTAGTAAAATGCAAGCAGAAAAAGAAAAATATGACAGATTGCGAGTCATGGGTATTCCATCATCGATTTTATAATTTGAACAATTTGTTTAGCTGGATTTTTGGAGACATTAACAGTCTCTGAAGTTTAGTTGTTACAGTGATTTTTCTCCCTCTGACTGTTTCTCTGTTGCCGCCTCTGTCCCAACCATTTGACCATTTGTTTAGCTATAAAGAACATTGTGAGGTGGTTTGTGTATGTGTGCATGAGTGTGTTTTTTTGTGTGTATGCTCGCCCATTAGCCCTGTGCTCCATCATGTGTAAAGCTCCTCATAAGCCAGACCAAGCAGAAACACTAGGGCCTTTTCTGCATACTTTACTTTATGCCATTTTTTTCCCTTTCGTTCCCTCTGTCCCTCACAAAAAGGAAAGGGAGATGGGATCTTATGGAGGTAATTATTTCTGAGAGCCCGGCCTGTCATCCATCCCTCCCCACCACCCCACCACCCACACATCTCCATCCCTCTATACCCCCCCACCACCCAACATGCATTAAAGAGGGAGGGAGAGGACCCTCTTTGTCTGGGTCCCCCTTTTAAACAAAAGACCTCTTCTGACTTAGAGAGACCAACAACACTTTTATCATGTGCGTGTGGGTGTATTTTTGTGTATATGTGAGTGTGCGCATGTGTGTGTGTATCCAGGGCCTTTTGTTTTCTCTGAGTGATAAGGCTCTGGGACATTTTTGGTCCTAGTCAAATTAGCGTAGCTGTGCTAACCATTTACATAGCAGCTGTAGGCTAAAAACTGAGCCTAATGGACACTTATTATCACTATATGTGCTTGCATGTGGATGTGGATGTGCGTATGTGTATGTGTGCATCCAGCAGGAAGTGATGAAACATGGGCAGAGAGAAAGTGTGCCATCTTGCTTGTTTTCAAGAGCGCCGACATTCCTTGTTTCCAAATTTACCCAACCCAAACCGTATGTGTCTGAACTGAGTCAAAGCCCTAAAAACGATCATTCAGTTTTCAATGTGGGAACGTGCTTTGTCGAATCCAAAAGACCATTTCAGTGTGATGACACCAAGGCATCTTTTGAGGTATTAGGTTTTCCCTCCTGCTCACTTTCACTCTTCATCTTTTTTTTTTTCCTCTGGGTGGTGGGGGTGGTTTCGCCATTCCAGTGGTTCTCTTCTTTTTTTCAAGAAGGTCTCTCCTCAGACAGAAGTCTATTTCCAGGGTTTGTCTCAGTAATTTGTGGCCATTACATAAACATTCACGGATGGCCGGAGGAGTGAGAGAAAGGATGCAACACACACCCAGATATAGCTAACCACGAGAGTTAGCGCAGTGGTGGCCATTTTCTTTTTCAAGTCAGAGTGCAGTAGGTGAGACCAGCTGACTGGCTCATCAAAGGACAATTTTAAACTCTTTTAGTTACCGTTTTGTGCTTCTGCATATGCCACTCCTCTCATATATTTATCAATTAGATAACAATGATTGAATTAGATATTTAATAGGTTAAGGCAGCTAATTATATTGCACATTGATTTGCTTCCAAGCAGCTGATTACCTACAGTTAATAAATTATTTGTGACCTTTACTTTCTCATTGACTGTGAAAAGGGAAGTTACTTACATAAAAGGTAAAGTCCACAGATTTGAGACAGGCGGGATCCATTCCTCGCATAATAAAAACTTGGAATGTTATTTTATGTGCCCAACATGAGTAAAACGCAGTTCCTGGGGAGAACTATTCTGATGAGAGTGATGTGATTTTACCCAAGAGGATTTTTGTGAAGTATGTACTTTTTTATTGCTGTACAATTAGTTGGAGACAATACACTGCATTTTAAATCATTTGTCAAATCAAAATAAGACACATTCATATATGTATATTATTATATTTTCGGCAAGTAGCAATTTACCCCAAATTTCCCAAAACCATATTCTCTATGGCTGAGGGAGTAAAAGATGTGGTCATTTTTTGAATAATTCCATCCAAGCGAATTATAATTACTTTGTGGTCTGTGTGTGCACATAGGAAAAAAAAGGGCAGCAGGCTGACTTGCCTGCCTCAGAAAAAAATGAGCCTCGTTCACCATAAACTATTTTTGAAATGGTGTGTCGGGGCGGTATGGGCTCAGGCCGATTGTTTTTCTTTGAGTTGAGCAGCTCTTTGGTGGAGGGGTATTACCCCGGCTAAATTGTTCCCTCATGTTTTCCGCCAAGGTTCTGTGCCCACCACACTGACAGTTATAATTTGCAGAAATTGCACTGATTATCTGAATTAGCATACCTGACCAATGCCACATTAGTCTTATTTACAATACAAAGCCGTGGGGCTATGAGGACGCATACTAAATATGACTTAACCCTTTGAAGAGGGGACTGGCGTCACAGGGCCAGGACGTCTTTCACGTTGGTGATATCACAAAGAGCTTAAGGCCCTGCTCCATATGGAACTGAAAGCCTTTGGAAGGGCCTAGAAGAGGAAGTGGTGACTGTAAAGTCCGAGGACCATATTGAAATCACAGGGTTATTGCATGTTTTCCCTTATTCTCAGTCTCTTTCTGACCTTTCTCTTTAAATATTTTTTTTTTCACCTTTCAGCTCTTGTCCCCATCTTGTTTCTTTCCTTTTTTTTCTGCCTTCAC
>NW_023339650.1:8533677-8533824 GCF_004916995.1 Morone saxatilis
ACACACACACAGGCACACATATGCTCACACACACATTGATTTTCGGTGGTGGGAATCTCCCAGGCTTTGGACGAAAGGCAGGGACGTGAGAGGGGCTTCCCCCATCAGAGCAACCCCCTGACAACACACACATACGCACCTACACAC
>NW_023339650.1:8533866-8540767 GCF_004916995.1 Morone saxatilis
CACACACACACACACAGTGCATAGGCAAATACTGTAAGTACATCTTTAATTCTCTCGAAATGAGATTTGATGATGATGAGGTCCAGCAATAGCATGAATAAGAAAATGAAAGAAAAAATTGGAGATGGGAGATGAAGGATGTGCCTCTTAGATCTGATGGGCTTTCATTTACAGTAAGATGAGCTGATGGTAAAATAAAAAGCAAGAAAAAAGTCTAAGAGATCATATTTCTTTTTTGCTGACTCTCCTTTTTTGCATTTTACCATCAGTGGGCTTTTTGCAAGCGAGGCAGAAAAAAAAAATCACGCATTGCCTGATATGTCATATCTTTCCACCGCAGTGTGTATGTGTGTGTGTGTGTGTGTGTTTTCACACAAGCCTGTTCAATTTGAAGCCTTCACTTGATTTGAATGGCGATTTTTCTAACACATCAGTCACTTCATTCAGTTTTCATATTTTCTTCAGATTGGCACGGGTAGCGTAGCACACGTCACCCCCTCTGGCATTTTTTGACGTATTAACATGTATCGACAAGCCAGCACTCGCATGCCTGTAAACACTGACGCACCGACACACACATACACACACATCTGTCCCCTGAAGACATGTGATCAACCAGACCCAATCCCTTGTAATCATCTGGAACCCCCCCACACACACACACAAGTATAGTTCCCCTTCAATCCCGGGTAATGGTTTGGGGCAGGGGGCTGAATCGGTGGGCTTCTTTCCCTTAGCCCCAGTGTCTTAAGCTGCCATTGATTAAATGTTAACTGATATACTCGGCCCTGGCAATCTTGTTAGAGCTGGAGCAGGCAGGCAGCTAGACAGACAGTTTAGGACCCGCGCCCTCCTGATCAATAGCACAGATAAAGATTTCATCCATCAATGAGCTCCCAAAACAAAAGGTATCTGATACCTGATTAGGCCCGTGGGGACAAATACACACACAGATTTGAACATAAACACACACTCACACCTTGCCACATCGGTTGAAGCACAGAAAGAGACAAACATACACACTGTGATGATAAATAAATACAGTGGGATATAAAAATCTGCATGTGAGCTTAAATAAGCATAAATTTCACACATACACACACACACACACACACACACACACATTCCTTTCACCAACTTATTTTGTCCAGAATAATACCTCCACCAACCCCATCTGAAGTCAATCAGTTCCACACCTAATGGTGTAATTACAGCACATACACACAAGCACACACAAGCACACAACACACACACACATACACACACACGTACACAGTCAAGTTTGCAGATAAGGCAGCCCTGACTTTTCCCGGATGAAGGTTAATTATGCTGTGTTAGTTCACTTAGGTGTGTGTATTTGTTTGTGCATGCAGGTGTATGTGCATCTCTTTTCAGTAATGTGTGTACGTGTGTTTCCTGAAATGCACGTGCATTTAGATCCTCGGAGCATGCCAAAGGCACCGCAAAACGGCTGAATCAATGTCTGGGCGACCACCACTGTTAAAGTGTATCAATAATGTTCCCCTATCTTCTTTCCCGGCCAACGTCATAGGGCAGTTTGAAAGTCCAAGCCTAGCCACAATTAAGACTTAATTATAAATCAATATAAGGAGTCATTTGAATATAGATTTTTCCTTTTTCTTCAAATTGTTAACATATTCCCCACCCTGTCTACGCTTTCTTCTTTTTTTGTTACAACTTTAAGGAGAATCAATACTTCCCTTTACAGTCATCAGAGTGAAGCTTTGGCATAATTGGAGCCAAAAACACAACAGGATATCTTCATGGGGGTCGATACCCAGAGGTGGTCAGGGGGTAAAAAATGTCAGAGCCCCTCAAATTCTGATGGCTTTTCAAATATAGTTAATGATGCTTTGTGGCTCTCGAAGAGTGATCTCATTTTGGGGGATTTTGGGTGACATTTGTTGTCACAATGCCAAAATGCATTTCCATAATTTTCACGGCTGACATTTTCTTTGATATGACACAGTATCAGAGCACACTCCAAAAAATGATATCAATGCAACCCGGTAACCTGCATTTCATTTGATTAAATGATATCTTTGCTGTTTTATTTTCCTGCTCAACCATTTTGAGGGACTGTGAGATTTTCAAGTGGCGTGTCAGGGGCCGGGAGTCTAATGCATGGAAACATGGAGCTTTCTGTTTTCTGACGGCTAGCAGAGATAAGGTAGAGATATGGCTCTAGCACTGGCTCAAATCTAAAACAGATCCCAGTGGGGGGCGGGGGGTTGGGGGAGTTAAGAAAGTGAAGGAAAGGAGAAAGGGAGGGGTGGAGGTAGCAAGAAAAGGGAATATTGTCAATCCTCTAAGTGTCTGGCGGTGTCTCTCTTTCTTTCCCTCTTTCTCTCGCTCTTTTTCTCCCCCACTCCCTCTCAGTAATCTGATTTATTCGAAGCATATGTGTGCTGCTCTGTCTTTGTCTGCCTCTATTAGGGCCAGTGGGGGCCCATATGACATTGTTTAGCCAGTAATGAAATGGACATTTTTTGCATGTTTTTGAGAAAGTCAGAGGAAAGCCAACACTCCTTATTTGTAACCGTCTGCGAATACCATCTCCAGGGCAGTTGCCCCAGGTCTGTGTATTAATGTCTGTGTGTGTTGCATGTGAACATATGTGCCATGTATTACAGGTTGCATGTGGTCATTTTGGAGATGAGTCTGAGCAACCTAATGAATATTTGGGCTTGAAGATATTTTTCTTTTTCTTTTGCGACTCTATTCTTCTTATGTTGAAGAGTCCTGCCATCCTCCCTCACCTCAACACATAATAATGTCCTGATGATGCACACATTTTTGTTTTGCACAGTCTAAAAAAAAAGAAACGTGCCACATAGGCTTACTGTCAGCATATGAAATTGTTAAAGGGTAATGGCAGCAATGCGGTGCTATGAAGCTCCCATCAGTAAGGAATGTTGTCATAGAAAAGCATTGAAAAGAATGGAATAGAATGAATGGAAACCTGAAGTAATTTTTTGTCACATTTCTTTATGTGTAATTCACACAAACACACTGTTATCCTGACTAAGAATTATTGAAGGCAGCATGCGTACAAGGCATATTATATTGTAAAATATTGTAAACTTGTAATTCTTCAAAATTAGGATAATTAACATTTCTGTTCTCCCTAATCTCTAAATTTTATTTTAAAGAAATGGATGAGAACTGCTCACCGATAAACAAAACTTTCCATGATCCTATAGCTGCATTTTTTATCTGTCCTTTTTATCTACTTAAATCTTTTCTTTGATTTCCATCCAGGATTACAGTCTTGTTTTTGGTGGCTCTGAAAGCAGATGGTTTTTATGCAGCTAAAAACGGGACAGTAGCCCAATAGGATAAAGATCTGTTTAAGCATTATCCATTTGGCCACTGCCCGTCACAGGCCTATTTTAAGCATAGACACATACACGCACACACACACACACACACACACACACAGCCATTCTCTTAAACCATGGCAGCCATTTTATTAGATTCCCTGATTCCCTGCCTCGTATTAGTTCCCGGAAAATAAATAAACCTTGAATACATGACAAGGACCAGTCTGGTCAATTGGAAACTATATCTATCCTGCTGGTATCTTTGTTTACCAGTGTAGTGATGGATGGACAGATATAGGGATAAATGGAGGCACTGAGAAACAGATAGGATAGTTATATGGATGGATAGCTGTGTGAAAAGATATAAAAATAGATGGACAGATGGATAGATAGGTGGATAGATAAATGGATGGGTAGATAGACAGATGAATGCGGCAGGGAGATCTTGTTGGGCTGATAGAGTTGAGCAGGTATGCCGAGAAACAGCTGCTTTCTTCATTAGGTTCATCTATCGATCTCGGACCCTCGCTGTGCGTGCGTGTATCTCTCTCTCTGTGTGTGTGTGTGTGTGTGTGTGTGTGTGTGTGTTTTTGAGGGAGAGAGAGGGGAAAGACAGCAGCCTCTGTAGATAAGTGCTGGTAATAGAACAGAATGAATTCTTATCACAGAGATGGGAAGGCCATTAACCCTCAGCTCTTAGTTCTCTCTCTGTCTCTGTCTGGTCCGACTCTCTTTCTCTCGCTTTCTGTTTCTCCCTCCCTCCGTCCTCCGGTCTGGACCTGACAGGGTCACGTTGGCGAGCGTGTGTGATATTTCCACTATGTGTGCGACTCTCTGAATGTGTGTGTCTGTGTGTGTGTTTTGCTGCTGCCGCTGTGCAGACTGCCCCATCGGCCAGATGTTTATAATCAGGGGCTAGATAAATATTGGACCGCAGAATCATAAAAGACCAGGAAAAACAGAAAATAGAGAAAGAGATGGGGGGAGATGAAACAGAGGAGAGGAATCTTCTTTTCAAATTATTCCTAAATCCCTCAGTAAGCTTGCCGTGCCGCCTCCTCAATTCACCTACTCAGCCTAAGGTGATTCAAACAGCCGAAATGCAATATGGCTGTTGTGTAAGATGCAGGTGTTTGTGTGTGAGTGTTAGTGTGTGTGTGTGTGTTTGTGTGTGTGTGTGTATGCACACGTGTGGAGGTGTACAGTAGGTGTGCTAGCCTATTGTATAAGGCCAGGTGTTGCGGCAATTTTTTTTTCCACCACTGAACCTTTTGAAGCCATATTTTTGTCCTGTGAAAACCTTTTGTATTTGCTATTAAAGAATCATTAACATCATCCCCCCCAGTGCTCACAGCACTGAAAATGAAACCCCTCTTAACACGAAACAACAGTTTCTGTCTGCGCAGCAAGGAAGACATGCAAGCCTTTAATCTTGGCTATGTTTATTCATATGATTTTCTTTTTTTTCTCTTCTTCTTTTTTTCAAAGGAGTAATAGGTGTTTTGTTAGTCGCCTGCAAGACAGCGGAGCGGGCAATTTGAGAGAAAGAAAATACAATGAAGTGTCTCAGGAAGTCGTAATTGACAACAACAAAGCAAATTTGGAGCTGCTGATACAAGCGTTTTTTACACAAAAGTCATTTTTTCAGCTTATTCTGTCAGTTCAACTTATTGACATTCACACCAGGAGCGTATTAAATGTGACAATCCTATTGTCTGGCTTTCAGAGTCAACCTGAAACAATAGATATTTTTTGCTGGTGTAATAAGTTCTCATGTGTTTTAAGCAATAAGTGGGCGGGTGTGGGTGGATTGGAGTGTGTGGATGGTTTTGCTTGTGCCGGTGTGTGTCTGTTTACATGTTAGCATGTGGGCTGTGGACCTCTGTGCATGAAATACATTGAGCGCCGTGTGGGAGTAAATGTGTGTTATATGCAGAGGGTTTCATGTGTAGGTGTGTATGAGTGAGTGCAGGTGTGTGTGCAAGTGTGTGTGTCAGTTATTCCCAGGCCCTGTGCAGGAGCTGTAGCCCCTCTCCGCTGGGTTGATGTTTAGTATTTTAGACATGCTACATTAACAACATCTGGTTAAGATCTAAATGCTTGTTAAACGCGCTGAAATTTGGGGGGAAAGGTACAGGGAGAACGAGGGGAAAGAGGGGGGATAAAGAGGGAGAGTAGGGTAAATAAAGATTTGAGGGTGAGAGAACGGGAGGGAGGGAGATCAGTAAGTCTGTAAGGTTATTACCCTGGCAGTATTACCACTGGCCCTTGACTGTGTGTGTGTGTGTGTATGTGTGCATGGCTGTGACTGTGTGGGATGGTGTAATGTTTCAAAGCTTTCCCCTTTAAAACCTAGGGGCCAAACTAGAGCCACGCGCGCGGCGCAGGAATGTGACATCACAGGGCCCCTATTGCTCGCACACACACGCACACACACACACACGCACACACACACACACGCACACGTGGTCTCACAGGGGACATGACCAGAGTTGTAAGAAGAAATCAACGTCAACATCATGGCTAAGTGGGGGAGACATGGCAGTCATGGGTGTTACGCAAAACATTAAGGCTGTATTACTACCACAGATACACCGGACACAGACCATATCTAGTCCTTATTATTATTTTCAGATATATAACACAACCGCACTGATACTGTTGTAGCATGTAGAGTCCTAACAGCTATACAGTATTTTCTCTGTCTAGTTTCTCATATATTCCTCATGATATTTTCTTTGGCAGCAATTAACGCTTCACTTGATGCTCTGCTTTCATAGTGTCTATGATTTAAGATAAACAATAATGTAAAAAAAAAAAAAGAGGATTTTTTTTTTTACTCCTTTACCCCTTTAATGAGCACTATCCTAGCCCTAAGGAAGCAAATTAGAGGCAGCTCGGCCCAGCTAATGAATTCAGCCATTTTGGAGCCTCTGTCCAGTTTCGCTCCGTGGCATTGCTCTACGGTCGTGTGCTGTAGGACTGAGTCCTCCACCGGGCACATAATGACCCGGCATGGCGGTTATGGGCCCTTAGGGGGAGACTGGAAGGGGAGAGAGTGGTCTCAGAGCAGGTCATTATACAGCTGGAGGGCACATACACACACACACACAAATTCACTGCGCTGACACTTTCAATACATCCTCCGTTGCCTCCATCTCCCATATGTCTATTCCTCCATTTTTTTCTTTGCAAACATCTCTTTCTATTTATGTTTCTCCCTATCCTCCTGCATCTATCTGTCTGAAACTTGTTTTTATATTTTATTTTTGACTGTGATGTCTCATGAGTAACATGAGCAATTGTAAAATATTTTTGTATTACATTTATATATTTTTTCTTCTATGTCGCGTTTGGGGATTTCAGGAGTTATTTAACAGACAAAGAAGAGATTTATTCATCCAGAGACCTAATTGGGTACGCTGGGTTCCAATTAATAGTTACATCTAAAACCAGGCTGATTTGGCTGTATCCCTGATCAGGAGTCACTTAATTATTCTTCCTCTCTAACGGTTAAATATAGGCTGGTGTTGGTTGCAGGGTAATCGGACCCAGGG
>NW_023339650.1:8540788-8543084 GCF_004916995.1 Morone saxatilis
CTGTGGTTAGCTCAAGCTCACCGGCCGGCTTTAATGTTCCGACCGACCCACATCAAAGAGAGTCCCACCAGGCTGCCAAAATCACACACCCTCCACAGCCTGACCCGCTCCCAGTATGTGTGTGTGTGTGTGTGAACTTGTTGACAGACGGCAGTGGAAGTGACTGCGACAGGAGTTTTGCTCGTGTGTGTCCTCGGGGGTTAGCGATAATGATGTTGAGGATCGCCTGCCGCAAGCCACTCGTGTCTCTCTCTTTTTCTCTTTCTAACACACACACACACACACACACACACTCTTGCACATGACAACTCACATGCAAACACATGCAGTCACTGTCTCACTCACTTGATCAATGGCGCACATCCACACAAACACACTCAAACATGTGCGCACACACACAATCTCACACGCACTCACGCACACACTCGTGTGGTGTGTAACCGTCAGGGTCAGTCAGAGGGCAGACGCTGTGCTGATGTATTGAGAGAGCTCGTCTGGGAATGTCCTCAGTGTGGAAACACATTCCCCGTATGTACGCACGCACACACACACTCACCACAGATCTAACCGACCAGAAGGGGAAAGGAGTGAAAAAAAACACTGATGAGGCCCAGATGATCACCCCTCCTTTCCTCTCCCTTTTTCTCTTTCTTCACCCACTCTTCACCCTCATTCCTCCCTCTCTTTTCTCCTCTCTGTTCATTGTCTCTCGTTTCTCTTGTGTCCTATCTAGCTACAAGTAGACTGCCCCCTAGAGGTTGGTTAAGATGGTGGTTTAGTCATGTCACGATGAAGTCCTAGTTGCATCTATGGCCACTTCCATCGGACCCATATCCTCCTTAACTCATTGTCTCTCCTTTAAAAATTGGAAGAGTTTAATTTGCTTTAATAGGCTAATATAAAATGTGCAATCATCTCCAGCAAACATCATATCAAGCAGTATCAAACAAATTGAGGTTAAACTCATAAAGTTTAGTTTATTTTAAGTACATGAGCTTACACTAATTATTCTCTGTGTATATTTTCCCACAGTTTTGTTTAAAGTCACAGGAAATAATGTGAAATTAGATTTGTTTTTTATATAAATAAAAATCTATAGTTTATTATTATAGCGATTATTATATGATAATAATAATAATGTACAATTAACTTGTTATATAATAACAGGTTGCTCTCAATCAAAACTAAGGTATATACTTTTTTACATATATGTTTGTATATACAGAGGGGTGCAGTGAAGGAAAGAAGGCAGACAATGACAAAGGAGATGAAAAGGTGTTTTTTTTCCCTTCCTGCTTTTTGAGATTTTTTTTTATTCTTTCTTTTGAGACATTGTCCTGACCTTGCAGTATGTGAGATCTTCGAAAGCTTATTTTTTCCTCTCTGTATTTCTATTTTGACCCTTCTTCCTCCCCTTCCTTCTCACTGTTCTGTGAAACATACTGTTCGATTTGTGCCATTTACTTTTCCTTGGCATCGAACAAAAGTCAAGTATAGACAAAAGATAAACCAGTGAAAGAAGGACTTTCAAACCCACTACACACGCAACATTTACACCAACACACACACACACACATACACATGCATGCTGTCCTTCCTTCAATACGAAGGTGGGGTGAATTAAAATACAAAGATGGACGCTGCAGCACCAGCAGTGAAAATTGCAATTTCTGCAGCCTGGGCTCTCTTGGCTGACAGGAGATATTTCATCCCCGTTGTCACCAACGTATTAATAAAACATCAGGAGCAGAGTGCAGTCCCAGTCTCTCTCTCTCTCATTCACACACAAAGACACGCGCACACACACATTCATGTACAAGGATGCGCACATACACCTTGAAACAGACTGTGTATACACATGTGCAAAATGTGTACAGCACTCACACACGTGCAAATGCAAAAATACAACAGTGTTCATGAATACGAACACGAAGACACACACACACACACACAACCGGAATTCTTCTCCTCAATCACATGCCAGCATCTGCCATGAAAATTTCATGCTGTATATAATGTCCACTTAATGTGTTGGTGCTTAAAGCAACGGCGCCAGCACTTAGTCTATGTGTCTGTCTGTGTGGTGTGTGTGTGTGTCGTGTGTGTTGTGTGTGTGTGCGTGCACCACGCTGTATGTGAAAGGGTTAATCATATCATGTTTCCGAGGGGGGTTTTGCAGACCCCTTGTGCCCGTCATACAATGGCCAAAGTGATTGTATGCAAATGCAAGCTGACCTCAATGCACCCTTTGCCTGATTTCTATGAATATGTCTCTCTGTGAGCGTGTGTGTGTGTG
>NW_023339650.1:8543184-8578452 GCF_004916995.1 Morone saxatilis
TGTGAGCGTGTGTGTGTGTGTTGTAAAATATGGTTATTAAGGCAGCACAGGATTGATGAGCGCAGCTCTTTTACACACATTTGCACAAACACACATGCACACAGACACATACACCAGTTTCATTCTCTGGCAGAGTGAGGGGTTTGTGGTAAAAGAGAAGCCCCCCTTCCCCCCGTTTAGAAGACATGAAATTTTTAACGGTTTTGCTCTGTGTGTGTGTGAATATGATACCGTGTGTGTATGATTTGACGCCTGTGTGTTTCTGTTTGATTTTGCATTTGTGTGTGCTACCCTTCGATGGAGGAGGGTACTATATGTGTGTATATATATGTGTGTATATATGTTTTTGTGTGTGTGTGTGTGTGTGTGTGTGTGTGTGTGTGCGTGCATGCCTGGTTATCTGGCCTCTCTCAGACTGCTCAAAATTCATTACAAAGTGACATCAGCCCAGCCGGAGACAAATGATGGCTGGATGAAAGGGAGCGCTGGGGCTTGGCTAGGATTAGTGTTAGCTTGCGCTGGCGACACATATACACACATACACACTTGTACACACACACACAAAGCACACACACATACATACACACACTTTAATCCACTGGCAGAACACTGCAGATACACAGAATTATCAAACAAGGGGCTGAACTGTCAGAGATGGGCAGGCTAATCTGCTAATAGTACAGAGCTGCACGTGTGTGTTGGTTCGTGTGTTGTGCATGTGTGCATTTTTTACAAAAGTATACAGAAATATATATTTATATGTATATATATGCATATACATACTATATAAATACATATACTTTTTCTATATGCAATCTTGTTTTTAAATTGAATGTAATTAACTTTTTTTTAACTTACCTTATATGAGAAGAATATGTGTCGTAGGCAATATGATAATTTTAGTTTTGGTCTTTTTTCCCCCAGTGATTTTAATAAAGTAGGATTAATAACTTTTTCATGCAATTATGTTTTTACATTACAACAGTACAATTTCTATTTTTGTCTGTGCTTTAATATGAACATGTGTCTAATCCTAAATAATAATTAAAATATATTGAAGAACAAGAACAATATTTAAAATTAATTTAAAACGAAATATACAGACAAGTAAACATTATTAATCCTTGTCTTTAAATATATTTTGAAGTGCCTTCTGTAGAGAGGGACCCAAAATGATTGGAATAGTTTCCCTGTAGGACATATTTTGTTGTCACACTACTACCTCGTATTCAAGCCATGTATGTATTATGTTTCACCCACTAGAAGTGGCATGGCAGGGCTATTTTCAACAGAACATGTGTTCAAGTCACTAGAAGCATTATTTGCTGGTGAGATCTATACTGTACAGTGGGCTAAAGGGGTTTTATGAGGATTAACTGAACATGTACAAACAGGAATATTCTGAAAATTACTCTAATATGATATACTGATGGCTGATAAATCACGGGAGGTTTTCTTTTTCAGAGCTGGTGCCCCAGCCACTATATGCCATTTTTTAGAGAGCATCATGGGTAATGTAGTTGTTTTCTCTGTCCATTTTCAGAAGAGACTGCTGAGGATGGTGAGAGACCTCCTCGCTCTTCCTCTAGGCCTGGACACAACCTCACTGACCGAGACTTGACTGACAGCAGGAGAACTGACCGTAAGTCCGCACACACATACTGTACACACACACATACTGTACACACACACACACATATATACACACTCACATAAAAAAAAACACATATGAACCGTAAGCTTCCACTCTTTTCTAAGTTATCGCTCATCTCTCTCTCTCCCTCAGATAAGGTTCTAACATGTGTGTGTAACATGTGAATGCTGCTGACTAGCCTCCATGTGACCTGCTTTAATCGTTTCCATCTGACAGAAAGAGAAAAAGAGAAAGGGAGAGACGGGGAGAGAGAGAGAGTGAGAGTGGGAAAGAAGGAGAGAGAAAAAACCGAGAGAAAGGGAGAGGGATAAGTTGAGTGTTGTGGATATTACCAGGCAATGTCCAGGCCCCAGATTATTTTTTAATCAAATCAGTTTGCGTGCTTGTAATTTATAAGCGCCTTGCATTAATCTTTTTTCGTTCTTGTGCCCTCTCCGATGACATATTAATTTTTCATAAGCGCAGGATTAGATGGGGGGGCCTGTGTATATGTTTTTCTAATATTGCACCGCATCCCTGCAACCCTTAAATTAGTTTTTTTTCCTGTACCCTCCCTTCATTTTTCTTTCTCCTATTTTTTTCCCTGACTCAATCCATCCCTTAATTGTTGTCCAATCTGTGACCCTATCACCCGGCATTACCTCGGATAGAAAAAGAGCACAAGATAGAATGAACTGTTTATTCATTTGTAAGAATGGCAATGTTGTAAGCAGGGAGGGGCAACAATCTGTACAAGACGGCTTGGTGTTTTTGTTATTTTGGGCGAGGTAGGGAGCACATAATGCCTCTGCTGCAAGGCTGTGGTTGGGATAGCCCTGGCTTTGTTAGATTTGATTTACCCAAATAAGAATTCATATGGTCTTTTTATGTATGAGATGGAAATCCATGGCTGGGGATGAATATTGCATGGGGTCTCTCTCTCCTCCTTTTTTTCCCTCTGTCATTGCATGGGGTTCTCTCTCTCAGTCTTCCTCCCTCTACTAATGTCTCTCCTCGTTCTCTCTTACCCCACTCCCTCCCTCCCCCTTTGCCTCCAACTCACACACGCATACACCTTCCAACTCCCAACCTCTATCCATCTCAAACTCTCTCCCCACCTCCTCTTCCTAGCATGCCATACCTAGCTCCATAATGTGAGGCTCAATGAGGCAGAAGGAGAGCTGAGTGAGGCTGGGCCCTATTAGTTTAGCTAGTCATCTATCTTTCAGCTCTATCTCTCTGACAGGCCTGTCTGACGGACTGGCGGGGAACCACCATCCATGCATTTACTGCCGCATATTACCGCCAGCGTCATTTAACACCACTGCACACATGCAAAAAAGTGTCCAGGTCCCTCCTACTTTACAGCATGCTTACGTTTGTGCGTGTTCCCGGGTAGTTTATTAGATGTCAAAAATCTATTTAATAAAGCAGAAATGTATGCCTTTTTATTTTTTGTGAATAATTCGTTCTAGGATTCGCCTTATATGGCCTCGGAAGCCAGATATAATATCGCTAGTGGGTTTTTGGTCTTTTATTTTGTGTCTGGATTAAAAAGGTTTCAGGAAGTCAAAGGCCAGAAAATGCAAAGGGGAGCCTGGTGCGTCAGCGCGTTGTTATGCTAGGGATATCATCAGAGACAGGGCCTTGTTTTTCTCTTTCTCCAGCTTAAAGTAGTAAGATTTAGCATCTCCATCCTCAGCCCCAAATCTCTGGCAAGCTTGAAATGTTCAGATCTGTGCATGTGGGTGATTGTGTGTGTGTGTGTGTGTGTGTGTGTGTGTCCTTATGGAGATCTCCAGGGAAGGGATTACAGTGTGACCAAGTGAGCAGTGTGTTTGCGCACTTCATCTCCAAGACCAAGATCCTTTAAACAAAGAGGGGCAGATAGATAGAGAAGGGAAGAGAGAGATAGCGGGGGGGAGGGGTGAGGAGAGACAGAAAGAGCTTTTTCCCTTGCTTCATTTACATTGTCTTTTATAATCCCATGTCACTTTAGATTAATTATAATCCATGTTACATTTTCCATGCAAATGTCCCCGATGTGGATTACTTCCAGATAGCTTTGTGCCGTGTGTGTAGATGGTGCATGTCGCCACCATGGCTCAGGGGCCCACTTCTTATAAATAACCAACTAAACAAAGGCCCTGGCATGGAAATGAGCCTGTCATGCAGCCTAAGGAAATCACAGATCTCTACCTGCTTCAAATTAGCTAAGTAATTACTCATTGTTTTAACAGTCAAATGTTATGTATTAATTTCGTGTACAATTTTGAATTGTGCAGATAAGGGGGGAAACAAAACAAGATCAGATGTTAAATATTCCATATTAGCCTTTTCACATTCTGAATATTTTTAGTCTTTTTTTTTATTATTGGCATGCATCTTGCAAATTTGCCCAACTTGAGATGGGAGTTGTGCTCGTTTTCTGTCTCTCTAACATGAGATTAAAATATATTAAAGACATTAGCATGTTTAATTACAAGCCTGCAGCAATTCCTTTGTGCATGCATGTGTGTTTCCTGTGTAATGACAGCTTGTTGAACGTCTCAGACGATTTGTCAAATGTGACAAGGCCATGCTCATATTTATCTCCCATTAGAACACAAGCTGGAGATGGAAAAGGAAGGAGGGCTACTCATTAAAAAACAAAAACTACAAGACAGCTGCTGCTTTCTCTTCCTCTCTCTCCATCTGACTGTTTTTCTGCCTCTTTCAATCTCACTCCTTCCCAGTCTCTCTCTCTCTCTCTACATCCCTCCGGCTAGATCTGGGCCTGCTGAGTGCTTCAGTGGGAGTTTGGGGTTCAGAGTGTGTTGCTGTAATGTTATCAGGTGACCGGGGGTCAGCCTAATGCGTAACCTCAGAGCAGTAGGCCAGTAAATCATGCTGGCCGGCCCTCCCTGGCCCGTTTTGGCCAGCTCTCCCTCCTAGATTTACTGCTCCGTAACCTTAGCCAGTCTGCCAGGGCTCAGGACAGCTAAATTGAATACTAAATCCAAGCTGCCGCCACCCAGC
This sequence comes from Morone saxatilis, assembly GCF_004916995.1. Classification (NCBI taxonomy): domain Eukaryota; kingdom Metazoa; phylum Chordata; class Actinopteri; family Moronidae; genus Morone; species Morone saxatilis. The sequence continues at coordinate 8,547,836 of NW_023339650.1, forward strand.
CTGCTCCCTCTTAATTGACAGCCTTTCCCCCCCCACTCTCTGGTCTATGTTTGTGGGCTTTTTTTTATTCTCATGAAATGAAATGTCAGGAATGGAATCTAATTGTTTTTCAGCTTGTAAAAGAAAGAGAAAAGGATTGTAGTAGGTACGATTTGGTTGTTTTGAAAGCCCGCTCCAAGATGTAGTTGATTTCATATAAAGTCATAGTTGGAGAGATATAAGGATTCAATGATATGCTTGTTTGTGTGAAAATCTCATTTGCTTGGTTCAGTTTGCACAAAATGTCTCACCCTTTCCGACACAAAAGGGCAGATTCTAAAATAGATCCACGGGAAAAGCATTAGCTATGATGGTATTGTCAGTCCTCCTGCCTTTTGAGGAACAATTTGGGACAGAAATATCCTGAGGTATTTAGAGCTATAGGCTCCTCTGTCCCTCTCTATCATTTTTCTTGTTCTTCCCTCTCTTTCTCTATATTTCTCTGCCTCTCCCACCACTGCTCTGTACTTCTCTCCATTTGAGCGCCCACTTGCGTGTATATAAGTGTGTGTATACGCAGCTCCCTAAACACCATTGACAGTTGCAAATAAAGATGGGTGGTGAGTGTGCCGTTCTCTCCCCCTGCAATGCAAAAGGGGTTGAGTGTCATAAATCACCTTTTGATTTATCTAATCAAGCAAGGTCCTGCCGCATACAGACATTTGTCATTGGTGGAGTGGAGTGGGGTGGGGGGTTATTCTGCCCCTCCGCTTCACTGGGCTGCAGCTGGTGGAGCCCACCTAAGGATGAAGGGAAGGTAGGAAGGGAGGGGAAAGAATAGGGAGGAGGAAAAAGGACACAGTCATTAAGTGTGGGGTGCAGACTCAAAGACAAAGGAAAATGAAAGGAGAGTTTCCCACTCGTGTCTTGTTCTCAGTCCTGCTATCTTCCATTATTTCTCTAATTATTTGAGCTTTTGGTGCACTACTGAGGGCAAGACTGTGAAAAAATCTACAGGCAGAGGAACATTTTGATTCTCTCTCATAAATTTATAGAGAATGTTTGGATTGTGCTAGCCATTGTATTCATATGTGTTACAGGTGATTATATCCTTGGAGGACACTCTACAATTTTGAATGTGATTCTATGCTTCAAAACAACTTTATTATTCACTGGCAGGGCTTGCCATTTAAAGCTCCTAAGTGGCCATAGAGAGAACTGCTCTCTCAACATTCAAGGTTAACCAACTGTTTTTCTTTGCGCGTGTGTCGTAAGTGTTGATGAAAGCACTAGGTCGGAGATGAAACTAAACCAGAAGGACAGATCTTCATGTTGCACATGCACACACTCTCACATGTGCACACGCTACACAAACATACATTTACATTCAATATGACAGTAATCAATGGTGATCTGTGGGCTCTTTCCCCCACCGCATTGTAAATGTGTTTGCAGCCCCTTGTCCGACAATCGCCTCATCTCCTTTCGCAAGGATGTTATTTAGTTGCAAATTGACTGGAAGACAGAGGCAAAAATTGAAAGTTGAAATTAGAAATGGTCATAATAAATATGGGAGGCGGGGTGGAGGCTTTAGAAAGGTCAGGTGATATGACGGGTGGACCAGTCTGGGCCGATCTGACCAATGGAGTGTCAGAGGCCTGTCATGAAGGGCATAATACACACACATACATGCACACAGACACACACACAAGCCCTGCAGGGGCCATCACAGGCAGTGGAAGACGAGATTACCTCGCTATTCTGAGCTGCGGAGCAATTCTCGGATGTTCTTGGAAATTCACATTGTGCCCTTGTGTTTTTTTTCTCTCCTCTCTCTCTCTTTCTTCCTTTCTTCCTCCCTCCCTCTCTCTCTTGTCACTTTCCTTGACAGGCCAATATTTCAGGCTCCAGATATAGGGGATTACAAATAAAATAAGTGGAACGCCTACTTAATGCAACAGAATTAAAATGCATGAACGGGCCAGAGGAATTGATATGCGCCCAATACAAACACGAGCCACAGAATAATATAAAATACAAAATGTTTTTTTTCAACCCCCTCTCCATGTATCAGTGCTTTGATTTCCCTTTTTTTCCATTTGTGCATCTAGCGTGAAGCGTTGATTCGCAAGAGTGAGGCTCACATATTGCCTTGAGTGACCAGACGAGGGAGGGGAGGCAAGGGGGAGGGGGTGATGGCTTAGGGAGAGAGGGAGGGAAGGAGGGAGGGAGAGTTGCTGTGTCTTTGTGTTGTGCAGAGTGGGTAAATTGCAGTGGCAGAGTATAGCAGGGCCTGCATGGCCTGTATCTCAGGATGAGGCTAATGAAAGATTTATCAGCGGCTGCAGCATTTACTAAATACAACCAGAGGCTGATCTCTCCACATTGAGCCCTGCTGTTAACGTCACACACGCTTACATGCACACATACAAATAGACACACACACAAGCAGTGCTGCTACTGTACCACCAGCCGTGACCAAGCCCCGAAAATTTTGCATCTTGTACAGACAGAGAAGTTGTTGAGGCAGCTGGGGAAATGTATATGAACTAATGAAGTGTATAATATTACCATAACATTTAATGTATGTCGTGCTGTGATAATGAGCCTGCCTGAGTTTTCTCCATTTCACATGTCCTCGGGGCAGAAATACGTCACTGCATATGACTGTGAATAATAGTCCATGCTTGTGTCCATGCTTACGTTGTCTTGGTGTCAAATCATTTTTTAAATCATCACCTATTTCCCATTGAATATTAATTTGGTAGACTTATTTCAATTATATCAATTGTTATTGGACCACGTTGTGATCTAACACAGCCATATGTCAGAAAATGTTTCAGACTCAATTGTGTCAATCTCAATTTTATATACTTGATATGTTCTAGATTAATATTCCCATTTGTCATACGTGTGATGTATGGGATACTATATATCAATGTGACATGGGGCCCTGTTACTCTCTTTCAACTCTTATGTTTAATATGTCAATCTGTTCTAATGCTCATTCCAAGAATCTACATTTAAAACGTAAATCTATTGTTAAGCTATTAATCATTTTTGTATTTTTGCAGCTTTGTTTTTAAATTGTTAATGTGAAGCCTTTTGTTCTAAAATGAAATTTATATAAATATATCTAATCTTAGATTACACAAATGCAGACATACAAGCTGTAAGCGTAAACAATAACTGATTAGTCAATGACAAACATTCATTTTAATGCTTTACATTCTGTCTCTGTTTCCCCTTCTCTCTCCCTCCACCGTCGGCCAGGAGTGAATGCCATATCCAAAGAGGTTACCGGACCGAATGCTATGGTTAAACATTCCCTCCTGCCTGATCGACAAAATGAAAGTCCACCCAAAAGGCCAAAGTCTGCTGAGGGGAAGACCTCTGCCAATGAACAGGTATGTAGAATATCAAAAGGAAGCAGAGAATTGCATGTATAGGTTTTGGAACTTCCTGTGCATCTACTTTGATTGGACATTTAACAATTCATTTGGGATATGTATTACATATTCCAAATACATTGTTATATTAGGTACGGAAAGCTAACAGCTAATGGTGCAGGTTCTCCCTCATAAGCACTAATGAAATCTAACCTTCACTGTCACTGTGGTTTGAGCTAATGGGAACATACTTATGAACTGTAAGAAATGCTAAGCTAAGCATTTAGCAATTGCTGGCGCCAGATTTCTATCAAAGGGTTAAATGCAGCCCGCCATTCCCTCCCTGACAGAGCTTTTTAGCATCAAGCACAGGAGGCAAGTCTTTGTGTTCTTAAGTGGAATACCTGCACTAGCCTTAAGCCCCCACCCTGCTTCTTTCTCCCTTTTTGCATCTCTTTAAATTATATGTGTTTTTAAATTAGATTATGAAGTATTAGCTCGTCTGGTTCTGGGCCCTGCAAGGAGGGAGGACTTAGTCATTTCAGAAATGGATTCTATTAAGACAGGTGGTGGGGAGGCAGCTATGTTCAGAGTACTCCCTGTAATGAGGGCAAGGCGTAGCTTGAGAGAGTACACACCTTTGTCATCTGTAATACCCTGATTAGAAATTCTGGCCAATCGTGTTTTCTGCTAATAAAATTGCATGAGTTGAGAGACTTAAGTGAATTACATGAAACATGGTTAATCTACATTTTCTGTATTAAGGTGGGCATGGGGGTTGCTGGGCAGAGGTATATGTGGTGGGATGAGGTGAGGGGCAGTGAAGAATAGGAAAGCCCTGTAAAAAATTGTTACAACTGTAGATATTTTCAGCCTTTATAGTGCAGGAGACATGTTTTTGCATATCTTGATCAAACCCTTGTTTGTTTTTAAAAAGTGATGCCTGTTTTCTTTAGTGAGACAGATGGTGGACAACTCAAGGAGCACATATTGTGCAAAATTAATAATTAATTTTTACATTGCACAGGATGTCTTTTTTCTTGCATATATATTTCATTATTTATCCACTCCCAACCAGATACTTATTATACCATTTTTTCAGGTTCAGCAGTGTCCATATTGTAACTACAGCAGTAAAGATGCCAACCGAATGCAGCTCCATGTGATGTCCCAGCATTCCATGCAGCCAGTGATCCGCTGCCCACTGTGCCAGGATGTCCTGAGCAACAAGATTCACTTGCAGCTGCATCTCACCCACCTTCACAGTGTGGCTCCTGACTGCGTGGAAAAGCTGATTATGACTGTATGTATAAGTAATTATTGTGTATAAGATTTATGTGTGTGTTTGTGTGTGTATCGGCAAAAATGGGTTTTTGTACATTTGCAAAAATATTAAAAAGTACAAAAGTGATACAAAGCAATAGATACGGTTTATTGTAATTGCATAATATTATAACACAAACTGAAGTTTCTATCACTTAATTGTTTGTTGTTTGACAACTAGAAAACTAGGAAAGTGAACATATTGTCTCAGAACTATGCAGTTGTCTTGTCTTCTGTGTAGTTAAGGGCAACTTCTCATAATAATAAAGACATTTTTTTGGTCTTGATAGGTTGTTGGACCTGACACAGCAACACCAAATAATATAATACATCCCCAAACTGGACAAGATAAAGGTCTGTCTTTAATGGAGTCCTCTACCTCTCTTACTGATGGGTCAGGAAAGTCTCAAGGTGAGCAGAATTGATGCTTCTATTATTTTCCTTCTGTCTTTAATTTGTTGTCCAAGTGATAATAAAGTTACATTTTAATATATGAATATAAACACATTTTGGTTTCTTAATGTTGTATTTTTTTGTCATTTATCAGACACATAAGAATAAGTTAATGATGCATTGTATTGTGCTTCAAATTGTATTTTCTGCTTTTAGGAAACATCTCAAAAGATGAGCTGACCACTCAGGACAAGAATGAATTGGATCTGCAGGGTGAGGAACTAAAACCCCCAAAGGAGGCCTCAGAGGCCCCAGGCTGGAAGAGAGCCAGTGGGTTAGGACATGATAGCAAGTCCCCTGATACCCTACAGGACCATCTCAGTGAGCTCCAAAGGCTCCAGCAGCAACAACAGCAGCTCTCAGTATCTGATCGTCATGTCTACAAATATCGTTGCAACCACTGCAGCCTGGCCTTCAAGACAATGCAGAAGCTTCAGATACATTCCCAGTACCATGCCATCAGAGCAGCCACAATGTGCAGCCTTTGCCAGCGCAGCTTCAGGACATTCCTGGCCCTCAGGAAGCATTTAGAAAATGGACACCCTGAACTTAGTGAAGCGGAGGTACAGCAACTCATAGGGAATCTGCCATTGAATGGAGATATCACTGAGAGTGAGGCCAGGGCCTTGGAGGAAGCCCAAGCTTTTGAACATGACTTGGATAAAGATGATGAAATGGACCAGGAAGAAAAGCCCAGTCCTACAGGAAGTGATAGTAGCTCTCTGCTTGATGACATGGGAGCAGAACCAAAACGGACCCTACCATTTAGAAAAGGGCCCAACTTTACAATGGAGAAATTTTTGGACCCCTCTCGGCCTTACAAGTGCACAGTGTGTAAGGAGTCCTTCACCCAGAAGAACATCTTACTTGTCCACTATAATTCAGTTTCCCACCTGCATAAGTTGAAGAAAGTTCTTCAAGAGGCGTCGAGCCCAGTTCCACAAGAGACAAGCAACAGCATTGACAACAAACCATTCAAATGCAATATTTGCAATGTTGCCTACAGCCAAAGTTCAACACTTGAAATTCACATGAGGTCAGTACTCCACCAGACCAAAGCCAGAACAGCCAAAACTGAAATGAGCAGCAGTAGCACGGGTAATAGTGGTCCAGTGCCTGCAAAAAGCCCAGCCCCAAGCACACAAGGGATCAACAGCAACTCAGACACTGCTCGAAGTGGAACACCTTCTGCTAACAAAGAAAACACTGTGGAACCCAAAGAAGCTAACAGCAGCACCAACAACACAAAACAAACAACTACTACTGACCATGTTTCAGCACAGGCAAGCAGCCACCAGTCAGCGCAGTCCTCAGCCCAATTGCAACTGCAGCTTCAACATGAACTCCAGCAACAGGCTGCCTTTTTCCAGCCTCAGTTCCTTAATCCAGCTTTCTTTCCCCATTTTCCAATGACCCCAGAAGCACTGCTGCAATTTCAACAGCCACAGTTCCTCTTCCCCTTCTACATCCCAGGAGCAGAGTTCAACCTTAGTCCAGAACTTGCGCTGCACTCAGCAGCAGCTTTTGGAATGCCTGGCCTTACTGGATCATTCCTAGAAGACCTTAAGCAGCAGATGCAACAGCAGCATCAGCTGCAACAGGCTCAGGCCCAGCAACATGCTCAGCAGCAACAGCAGCAAGCATCTCAGACACAGTCGCAAATTCAGCAACAGAAAAACCAGCAACTGCAGAACCACAAAACCAAAATGGAGTGCAGCACTGTGTCAGTTTCAGAAATTCAGATGTCACGAGAGGCAGAGGACCAGCTAGAAAAACAAGAAAACAGAGCAAAGATGGAAAGTGCAGGTGATGCATTAAATGATGGAGGAAAAGACAACAAAGACCCTAAAAAGACAAAGTTCCCAGAACCATTGATCCCTCCTCCACGTATTGTGTCAGGTGCAAGGGGCAATGCAGCCAAAGCACTGCTAGAGAACTTTGGATTTGAACTGGTCATCCAATACAATGAAAACAGACAAAAAAACCAAAAGAAAAACAAAGATGGAGTTGAACAAGCTGAAATGAACACTGATAAACTTGAGTGTGGGATGTGCGGAAAACTCTTCTCCAATATGCTTATTCTGAAAAGCCACCAGGAACATGTGCATAGTCACTTTTTCCCATATTTGGAGCTGGAAAAGTTTGCCCAGCAGTATAGAGAGGCCTATGACAAACTCTATCCAATAAACCCTTCTTCACCTGAGACTCCACCACCACCGCCACCACCTCCTCCTCCTCCGCCACCTCCTGCTCCAGCCCCAGTTACAGCTCCTCAACCTTCTTCGACATCAATGACCAAACCCCAAACACCAGTACCCTCACCAGTTCCTGTCTCCAATCAGTCCCCACACCAACCGTCTCACCAGCCACCTCCAACCCAGCCACCACCCCCTCCTCCACCACCTTCTGCCCCTCCTGCACCTCCCCAAGTGCAGCTCCCTGTTCCCTTGGATTTGCCCATGTTTCCACCTCTAATGATGCAGTCCGTCCAGCACCCAGGCCTGCCCCATCAGCTAGCCCTCCAACTGCCCACTATGGACTCTCTTTCCACAGATCTCACACAGCTCTGCCAGCAACAATTGGGTCTTGATCCAAACTTCCTCCGCCAGTCCCAGTTTAAGCGGCCACGCACTCGTATCACAGATGACCAGCTAAAGATCCTCCGTGCCAACTTTGACATCAACAATTCCCCCAATGAAGAGCAAATTCAGGAGATGTCAGAGAAGTCTGGCTTGCCCCAAAAAGTCATAAAGCACTGGTTCCGTAACACTCTCTTCAAAGAGAGGCAGCGGAGTAAAGACTCTCCCTATAATTTTAATATTCCTCCCATTACTACATTGGAAGATATTCGAATGGAACCCCAGCTCAGCGCACATGAATACTACAGAACTGAATCATCCATCAACAAGAGGTCCTCCAGGACCAGATTTACTGATTACCAGTTGAGGGTACTTCAAGATTTCTTTGACACTAATGCCTATCCAAAGGATGATGAGATTGAGCAGCTCTCAACTGTGCTTAACTTACCAACTCGGGTCATTGTGGTGTGGTTCCAGAATGCCCGCCAGAAAGCTCGCAAGACCTATGAAAACCAGGCAGATTCCAAAGACAATGAGAAAAAAGAGCTGACCAATGAGCGATACATCAGAACCAGCAACATGCAGTACCAGTGTAAAAAGTGCAACATTGTGTTCCCACGCATCTTTGACCTGATCACTCACCAGAAAAAACTGTGCTATAAAGACGAAGATGAGGAAGGTAATGAGGACAACAACTGTGAGGAATACACAGATTATATTGAGCAAGGTCCAGCTAAGATGTCCCAGCTACCTTTAGAACCATCCAGACAGTCCCAAGGAACTGCCACCAGTTCTGGCTCAAGCTCCCCTGTGATGGCCTCTCCTCATGCCAGCATGGGGAAAACTTCCCCAAAGCCAGATGTTGCCCCTGAAACTGAACCTAAACAAATGGAGACTCCCTCCTCGCCAGTGATCAAGTCACTACCAGAACCTAGACCATCTAAGGCTTGCACACCTCAGCCACCTCCTCAAAAAGCTCCCCAGCCACAAATGTCAAGACCCCATTCCCAGCCACAGGCAGCTGCAGTGCCCTCAAGTCCACTCTCCCTGGCCCTTTCTTCACTCACTAACAGCCTCCCACACCAGATGCTTCAGTACCAGTGTGACCAGTGTAAGATTGCATTTCCCACTGTGGAGCTATGGCAGGAGCACCAGCACATGCATTTCTTGGCTGCCCAAAACCAATTCCTTCACTCTCAGTTCCTTGAAAGACCCATTGATATGCCCTATATGATATTTGACCCCAACAACCCCCTAATGGCTAGTCAGCTGTTATCTGGAGGCCTCTCCCAAATCCCCTCTCAGGGTAGCTCTGGTTTGGCCTCTGCTGCAGGCTCTGGAGCAATGAAGAGAAAACTGGATGACAAAGACGAAAGTGCTAACGATAAAGATGGTGGAAACAGTAGTGAGGAGCAGCACAGAGATAAACGTTTGAGAACCACCATCACACCAGAACAATTGGAGATTCTCTATGACAAATACCTGCTTGACTCTAACCCAACAAGGAAGATGTTGGACCACATTGCAAGAGAGGTTGGCTTGAAAAAAAGAGTTGTGCAAGTTTGGTTCCAAAACACTCGTGCAAGAGAGAGAAAGGGACAGTTTAGGGCTATAGGGCCCTCCCAGTCCCACAAGAAATGTCCCTTTTGCAGAGCACTGTTCAAGGCTAAATCTGCTCTTGATAGCCACATTCGATCTAGACACTGGCATGAGGCTAAGCAGGCAGGCTTTAGTTTGCCACCAAGCCCAATGATGAATCAAGACAATGAAAGAGGTGAAAGTCCAAATAAGTATAATTTTTTTGACTACCCACAGCTGCCTACCAAGACTGAGCCAAATGAGTATGAGCTGCCTGCTGCATCCTCAACTCCAGTCAAACCATCTGAGGCACAGGTAAAAAACTTCTTAAGCCCTTCATCCTTAAAAGCTGAAAACTGTGATGAAACTGAAGGGCCCAATATAAATTCAGCAGAAGCCTCATCTTATGACCTCAGTAAGATGGACTTCGATGAGACGTCATCAATTAATACAGCCATTAGCGATGTTACAACTGGAGATGAGGGTAATAACAATGAGGTTGAGAGCTTCACAGCCAATGGAGGGGACAAGCTGAGTGACAACAAGAGTGGCATGGCATCAAATTCTGAATGTGGCAGTGAAAGACTCCAATTCAGCATGGTGAGCCCCTCCCTCAGCTTCTCTGGAAAAGACTGTGACTCTTACTTTAGCTCCAGAGATGATGACATGGATGAAAACAATGACAGGAGTGAATCATCAAGTCTAGCTGATCCCAGTTCCCCTAGTCCTTTTGGAGCAGGTAACCCCTTCAACAAGTCAGGGAAAGGCAGCAATGCTGGGGATAGGCCAGGTCACAAACGATTCAGGACTCAGATGAGTAACCTACAACTTAAAGTTCTCAAAGCCTGTTTTAGTGACTACCGCACTCCTACAATGCAAGAGTGTGAAATGCTGGGCAATGAGATTGGACTCCCCAAGCGTGTTGTCCAGGTGTGGTTCCAGAATGCCCGTGCTAAAGAAAAGAAATTCAAGATTAACATTGGAAAGCCATTCATGATAAGTCAAGGCTCACCAGAGGGGCCCAGGCCTGAGTGTACTTTGTGTGGTGTAAAGTACACTGCCCGGATGTCCGTCCGAGACCACATCTTCTCCAAACAGCACATCACCAAAGTGCAAGAAACCCTGGGAAACCAGGTAGATAGAGAAAAGGACTACCTAGCACCAACCACTGTCCGTCAGCTGATGGCCCAGCAAGAGCTGGACCGCATGAAGAAAGTTGGTGAGGGACTCAGCCTGCCTGGCCAGCAGCAACAGACTGCAGTGGACAACAATAATGCACTTCATGGCCTCAGCCTACCCTCAGGCTACCCAGGGTTATCTGGCCTTCCGCCAGTGCTACTTCCTGGGGTCAATGGGCCTTCATCACTTCCTGTTTTCCCACCCAACACACCTGGTGAGTTAGTATGACAGTGAAAAAAAAGTTAAATAGACTAGAAGCTTTATGAACTGAGCTTTATCATGCACTATTTTATTCTGCTATACTACTGTTTATTCTCTATCACAGTGGTGTTTGTCAAAAAATCTTATTTTTAAAAACTATTTTAAAAATGGTGGGTTAGTGCATGCATAATGTCATCAGAGTTGAACTGCTAATTGATAATTTAGAGATTTTTTACAACAAATGTGTCTATATCATGGCTTTTGTTTGTGTTTGTTTTTCCCCTTATTGTAGGTTTGGTATATTTATATTATAATATATTGGCAGATTGAAATTATCATTAAGCGCATGTGACAGTTTTGATCCATAACAAAATCTAAGAGAGATAAAGACACAGCCAGTGACAAATTAAGCATCTATATCTTGTCATACAAACTAATTTCCATAGTGATTTGGGGTTGAATATTTAAATATTGAATATTTCCATATTTATATACCACTGTATTTCAGCTTTAGCGTCTCCCGGTGCTGGCATGCTTGGGTTCCCTACACCAGCCACCCCCTCTCCTGCCATGTCTCTCAGCACTACCCCAACCAAGACTCTTCTGCAGACTCCTCCTCCTCCTCCTCCACCTCTTCCTCCTCCTCCTGTTCCCTCCACACCTTTGGCAGCAGTAAATCATACAGAGCAGCAAGGTAAAGAGAGAGAGAGAGACAGCAGCAAGAAACCAGGAGACAAGCCACCTCAGATGAAGGTGAAGGACAGAGAGAACGAGAGCGGCTCGCGCCCTGAGACCCCCAGCATGGCCAAGAAAAGGGAGAAACCATGTCCAGCTCAAGGGAAACCAGGAAGTGAGACTTCACTGGACGCCACCCAGCTTCAGGCACTTCAGAATGCTCTTGCCGCAGGTGATCCCAGCTCTTTCTTGGGGGGGCAGTTCCTGCCCTACTTTCTACCTGGATTTCCCAACTGCTTCTCTCCCCAGCTTCCTAGAGGGGTCCAAACAGGGGGCTACTTCCCACCACTGTGTGGAATGGAGAGCCTGTTTCCATATGGCCCAGCAGCAGTCCCACAAGCTGCCATGGCCGCTGGTCTCTCCCCGACTGCTCTCCTGCAGCAGTACCAGCAGTACCAGCAGTCCCTCCAGGATTCACTGCAGAAGCAACAACAGCAGCAGCAGAAACAACTTGAGCAACAGCAGAAACAACAGCAGCAGCAGCAGCAGCAGCAGCAACAGAAGCCAACCCCTGTGAAGACACCCCAGAGCATACAGAGCACCACCACCAACTCCTTCAAACCAAAAGAAGCTATAGATGCTAAGGATGAAACCAACAAAGGCTCTTCAACAGAAAGCACAAAAGAAGAACCGAAAAAAGATACCAAAAGTACCATGGATTTTCCAGACGCTTTTATTGTACCGTCCGTCAAGCATGAGTTTATATGCAGGAAGTGCCAGATGATTTTTGCTGACGAAGATTCAGTGATGCGTCATCAGAAGTCCTTCTGTTACTTTGGGCAACCTTTTACTGACCCGCAAGAGACAGTGCTTCGAAAGGCAGTGAGCAACTACACTTGTGTTGCCTGCAATGTGGTTGTTAACGGGAATGAAGCACTTGGCCAACACCTTCAGTCGAGCTTGCACAAAGAGAAAACAATCAAACAAGCAATGAGAAATGCCAAAGAGCATACTAGATTATTACCTCACTCTGTCTGCTCCCCTACTCCTAACACCACATCTACCTCGCAGTCTGCAGCTTCTTCTAATAACACCTTTCCTCATCTCTCTCACTTGTCCATGAAGTCCTGGCCAAATGTCCTGTTCCAGGCCACCACAGCCCGGAAAGCTGCTTCCTCCTCCCCGTCTGCCTCTCCTCCTCCTCCCCTCTCCTCACCTTCAACGGTTACCTCAACTTCCTGCAGCACCTCAGGGGTTCCAACCTCACTACCCACCGAGAGTTGTTCAGATGAGTCTGACAATGAGCTAAGCCAGAAGCTGGATGACTTAGATAACGCGTTGGAAGTCAAGGCTAAGTCGGCCTCTGGCCTAGACGCGAGCTTCAGTAGTATCAGAATGGATATGTTCAGTGTGTAGGAGTGACAAAGGATCCCTTGCTTAAAGAAAAAAATAAGACTTTTTAAACTGCAGTTCCAAAGTTTCTCTTAACCCAAAAAATTACAGTACCAAATGATTGACTCAGGATTGTTTTTCCCATATTGATATGCTGGCAAGATATTGATTGATTTTTGTTATGGACAGAACTGTTGCAGATGCTTGACTGAGCTTATATTGTATACAAAAACATGGAGTAGGAAAAAATCCCACAGGCTCCCTTGGGGGGGCTTGTTTCAAGCCAAAAACTCTCACGATAGCAAATTGCACCTCAGCTGGATTGTTTTCCAAATGCTAGCATGTACTGTATGGGATGACGATCCAGAACCCTCAAAGAGAATCTCTCTTAGTTTAGATAGGTGTAATTCAGTAGCTTTAAATTCTCAGGTCAGAACATAACATTTCTCATTTGTTAAAGCAGCAACAAGCCTGGGTACACTTGGCTTATAACCAAAACATGTCAAGCTTTATCGGACGCATTTCCTTGATGTGTATAGAGTACCAAGAGACAATATTACTGTTACAGTGGACGATGTGCATATCCTTTTAGTTTTGCCCTACAAAGACAGTATGGTTTTGCCACTGAGGGAATTTAGAATGGTGAAGTAAATGTGTATGATGCCCCTGTGTTTGCCAGTTTGTATTACAACAAGCTGTATCTATTTCCCACCCCCCTTTTTTCTTGTAGTATATACTAATCTGTGCCAACTCTTACCCTCTCACTTTTACCTCTGCTCACACCCTTTTCTGAAGAGGTAATAACTCTAGTTTTGATAGACTCTCTCGGATTATGTGAATATAACATTTTTCATTTGTGAATTGCTGTACTGTTACGGTACCTGCTTGTGTCTGGACTATAGTGCACTTATTTTGTTTTTATTTGTCTTTTTATTATTTGATTAGGCCATTTGTTAATTTAATAGATTTTTTTCTGTTTGTATGTATGTATGTTTGTGTTTTAATTATTATTTGTGTCTATTGCAGCAGCATATTGGTCCATATTTGTTACAGGATTGATGCCTAACAATCTAGAGACCTATTTAACAATTGGTGCATCCATGAAAGCAGTACTGTATACTTGAAACTGTTAAGGTACAAGTTGGTCACAATGTTAAAAAAGGTATGATCATTTGCTATACATTTGCAAATATGCTGCTTTAAAAGGGGGACAACAGCATTTTTGTTGTATATTAAAACATTTTCATGTACTTGTAGGACTTAAAACAGTGTTACACCTATACGCAGCCATTTAGTGCATAGGTTGACGTCCTCCCATCAATTCTCTGGGCACTTCTGATGATCTACAGTTTAAGTCAAGATTTTAATTTTTCCACATTTAGTGATTTCAACATTGCAAAGTATTACCTTACAAAGTTTTGCTGCTACTGTGTAATGTTATTTTGCTTGCCATAAATTCTCTCAACTTTCTACCAGACATAATACTGATCCATTAATTGCTTTGCTTTGCTATTTTTTATTTTATATTATTTTGTTATTTTGCTGTGGAACTAAGAATGTGAAAGCTGTCAAAGGGTGTTCAATTTTTTACGAATCACTTTCTAGTTTGGTAATTGAAACCAATGTGATTCATTCCAAAGTAACAGAAGGCTATTTGTATGAAAGAAAAAGGCTTGTGAACAAAGAAAGCTAAGCTGTTGTACATATTCGTAGTTGGCTGTGCATGGTACAAATTTATTAATATGAAGAAATGCAAAAATGTATTGCTTTTGGTATTTCCTATTCTGAGATGAGCAAGTAGCATGTAATGCAACTGTTTGACAGGTTAAATCAAATCATGCTTAGTTATTGTTTCAAACAATGAAATCAAGTAACATTTCCTCTTATGTTTTATTATTGTAAAGGTGTTTTTTTTTCAAAGTTTTAAAGCAAAATGTCAGTTTTTAATTTTCTGCGTGAGCTTTTTAAATGTCATTATTTGGATTTTTAGTATTTTAACATTTACTTTAATCCTGAAGACACTTTTCGATTGTGTTTCATAAGAGACATCCTGGCCTCCCAAGGTGCAATTCTGCCATTGTACAAACATGAGCGACTGTCCTGATTCCAAAGGCTTTCACAACTCTGGCTTTTTGCCTTTCCCCACTCTGTGGCTCAGCATTATAAGACTGAACTGTCAGCTAGCATCATGTGCTAAGATGTTAGCATCAGACAGGACGCTTTCCACACCAAGGACTGGTAAAAGCTAACAAACCAACAAAAAGGATGGTCCAACAATATAACTGTACATAGATATTGCAACTGCACAGCAGCCAAAAAGAAAAAAAAAAAAAAGAACTTTTTAAAAAAAATGGATGGATTGTGTCATGTTTATGGGGACAGCCTTCAAAAGGTTGAAATTGGAATTGTTCTTCTGGATGTCAAAGGGATTTTCATGGCGCAATCATATCCTACACAATATGTACTCTTCAACATCTGGGTTACATAGGAAATGCACCCTGAGGTTTTAATAACAAGAAGAAGCCCCTATGGCTAAAACTTTAAATAAACTAAACCAAAAATGTTATTGATGTTTTATATATAGAGAGTAGTCGCATTAGTTTTTGTTACTGTACTGTTTGAGGTCTCAACTGTACCGTATCACGGTAATAACATGGTTTTGAAACCTTTTTTTTATTTTGTCACAGACCTGTTGTCATAGTTGAAATGACGTTTATTGTAGATGGTATTTGAACAACTTCTGGAAATAGTTCATCAAGTATGTTTGTTGCTCATTGTTGTGATACATTAAAAACTGTATCTGCAAACCAGTTTGGTCTCATCAAATATTCTTTATTTCATGTTCACTCTTTATTGTTCTAATTAGCTAATTATCTTACAATGAAGTTTAATTGGCTTTCACACATTCGATTAATAGCTGTTTACATTCAACTCAAAGCTATTTACGAAATATAATCTCATGTTGTTATCAAGCATTTTTAATGCAATGCATAAAATCTTCATGTCCATAATTGTCATATTATATTACTAAATTATATTCTGTCTTGATTGGCAGAATAAAAATAAAAAATATTTTTACAGTTATATAGAATATATGGGTGTTGTAACAGTACACTGTAAATGGCAGCTTTTTTAGTGTCACTGAAATTGCCAGTGTGGCTCTAGATGATCAGAGCATTTTAGACTGACGTCTGTAATTCACCAGTAGTTTTAAAATGTAGTTTACATATTTTACTTTCAATGATTCAAGGTACATATTTTCCCAAAAATGTATATTTATGTCATACTGTTTACAAAATTCAATTGTGTCAACATCCTTCTAATAATTGTCATTCTAAGTCACTGACAGACTAAAATTCGAAATCATGTAATGGGTATTTCCCGTCATTATGCTATTTGTGGTAATCTGATTCTAAGCAGATGCAGGGGATTATGTTTGAAAGTGTCTGCTAATCTGGATCTGATCAGGTGCAGCCCTAGACCCCTCCCATTAAAAGCAGAAAGTCCACAATAATAAATCACAACCATGGATAAACAGACATACAGCCACAACAGATATTTCCTAAAATTGGTAAGGTTGATCCTTTCATTTCAGGTATGCAGGGCTAGTATTGAACTGACCAGAATGTATACATGTATACCAGTATACCATTGACAATTGAAGCGCAGTGCCACATCTTTAACCTAGATTTCCCATTCTTAAGAAAGATACAGGAGAAATTGTGATTTGTGCTGCCGATTATATACTGCCTTTAAAATTCTATCAAGACAGGAGGGTGACTTTTTTAGATCTGAGGTCAACAGATGCTGTCACATTAAAAATTGCACTTCAGGAACACCTCAACACAATACATCACACCCTGCCAGCGAGACGTGTCCGCCACCAGTGTCAGGGTCACGGAGAAAGCCGACATTCACAAGTCGTTAAATCCACCTAATGAAATTTCACAAGGGCAGCAAAAATGAAGGGGAAGATGAGGATCTTTTCACTCCAGCAGAATCGGTTGTGGCCTTTATTGTTTCGCTTAACACACTTCAGCGTGCAGTGAAACAGCCGCGACATGTAAAAGCCTCAAAAACAGCTTTTTTCTCCCCCCTTCTGACTTCACCCCTCGCCCTTGACGAATGTGCTCGGCTCACAGGGTGCAACTGTTCTGCTGAATAGCCCTTTCCTGTTGCTCACCCTTAAAGCGCAGGCGGTTGCCGAGGTAGGGCTCCCCTCCCCACCATATTATAGGATTGAATTGCGTTTGACCTTTGTGGAGAACAATGGCTGAAGGCCTTTCATTTTTCTGGCCTTCTCTGCGCCTAGAAGAAGGACCTCTTTACTCTGTGTTTTCACTGTGGTCTGCCAGTAATTTACAAGCAGGATGACAGGGTGATCTATGTTCAGTAAATGTGTGTGCGTGTGTGTTTGTGTACACAAGGGTATACACAAGTGTATTGTTTGCCAATTCTTACATCTGCTGAAAATTCAGTTTATAGGTCAAACAAAATATAAAGCCTTAAAAAAGAACTATTTTGATGTGACTGTATTTTGGGGGCCACCCAATTCTGCTACCTAACTGCACTGTCCTAGAATAAAAAAGCCCTCTGAAGAGAAGAGTAGTTCATAGTAGTTCAGACACAGCTTTGCTAAAGAGGCCGCAGCAGTGAGCGGTCTTGCCCTGAATACACGATAAAAGGTTTACTGTAAATTCTAAATGGCGTTTTCTGCAACCCATACATCACTCATGACCATTAGGTTCCACCCTCACAGCACAGTGCAACCTTCCAGCCACAGCTTTCCAGATGATACAGTACAGAGGCTGCAGTTCAGGCAGATCTGCCTTTGAATAGCCTGCAGCCAATGGATTTTCTCTGGATAATACAATGTTTGGGACAGAGAGGCAGGGATTAGTCCAGACGGATACATCCACCACCCCCCACATGCCCAATCTAATTAGACTGGAATCAGTTTAAGATGAAAGCAAGCCCTAGCATCACCGCACTAAATACTGGAATTAGTATTCCCCGCATGGGAATTTAATGACAGAGACTGAAAATCCAATCACATTCACTCCCAGTTTAGCCCCTCATGCATTGGGCCTGGACAATGACGAAACGAAAGAACAACAACGATTTGTCTGTCAATAGATATTGACCAACATCACATCTGAGGCCACTTGCGTATTGGCGTTACTATGTTGTCATCATTTAACAAGGATAAGCAGCTTATAATCACATATTTAGTCTGTTTCTGATGTAAACCTTTGTCACATTCTGACTCTTCCAGGGCCTGTGACACTAATGAATCAAAACAGGAATAGGAGAGAGACAGAGCATGTTTTAGGACAAACACGCCCACAGTTTTGTCTTCCTATTTTTTTAATATACGTCAAAGGATGAGTTCATCTGTGAAATTCAGATTAACAGTGCATGTAAAGATGTTACCTGCCTCTATGTTGTGTTATTGGCCCTACAAAAAAAGTTAACATGTTTTGTAGAAGAAAGAGGGACTCATCCTCGTTCATTTTTTCTTCCTACTTAGAAGGCTGCATTTGCACATAAAATCCTTTAACAGGGATTGGTGAAGTTAGTTATTAATCAGCTCCTTACATCAAAGCCCTGATTGCTGCATAGGAATTGAAACTGTCAAATTATTGCTATCAGGCAGACAGCATCAGATCCTTTTTAGTTTCTATTATCTTGCAGACTTTGAGTCCACATTCACTGATAAAACAGAACACATTTTGCAGCACACATTCGTATGAAACATTCTCACAGTCTCTTGACTTTATCTTGCCCTTATTATTATTATTTCTCTAGCTAAGTATATGCAGTCAAGGGAACTCTATTTTAAAACCACTAAAATGCAAGCCATATTTCAGCGTCAGGTTGGTGATTAACGGCACAGACCGGAAATAACTCCAGCACCTGGGTTCCATCCACCACACAATATCTCCTACACCTGCGATTCTTCCACCAAAGCATTACACCTGAGAAATCAGGAAACTATTGTCCCCCGTGCACAAATACTCAACATGAAATCTTATTATTTATTGCTGGCTGTATTTGGGGGTATGCGCCCAAACAGAACCTGTTGTTTTTCTGCTAACAGGTGTAATGCAACTTTTCCACTCATCCAACAACTGATTCTGCAAAACTTTGTTACTTTTTATCCCCAGTGTGCTTTTTTAGCAAATGAGGAGATAAATATTGTTTGCATAGTTGGCAGCACTTTAACACTGGGGAAGAGGACAGAGCATTGGACAACAAAAGGCACAAGTCTTGTAGCGATGCATCCTTTAAGATGGAAAATAAACATTAACAGCATTTTCTCTGTATTTACCAAGGTGTAAAAAAAAGGCCAAACTAACATATGAAAAAGGCAATCTAATTCTTTTTCTATATATCTTTATTCCGGCCTTCCTGCTTTTAGTGTTTACTGCTGCAATACCTCATTTCTGAGGTACAAAAGGAGAGAAGGAAGGTGAGGAAAATGGAGGGGGCAGGAGTACACCTGCCTTATTATTGCCTTGTGGATGAAGGATACAATCACTGCTGGCATTTCTACAAGACACACAGCCAACTAACACGTATTTTAAAGTGAAAGAGAGGGAGGAGGAGGTGTGAGGGAGAAAGGGAGGCAGAGAGAAAAAGAAAAAGACAGACAGGCCAACAGGCTGACAGAGACGTGTCAGGGACAGAGAGAAAGAAAGAAAGTAGGTGATATAGACAACAAAATGAGCAAGTGATAGAAGTGAAGTGAGAGTGAGAGCAGGAGAGAAAGAAAAGGAGGGGCGACCTGAGAGAAATCAAACATGGGCTCTGTGCAACAGAGGTACGTCGGCAAACGAGCATGTTATGGCAGCCCGCTGGGACTTCCCCGGCAGATCGTTTGTGCTGTTTCCCAATCTGTTCTGAGGAGCGGCACAGCCCCACATGGGGACGTGTGAAGGCGTCAAGATGGGATTGCTTAAGACAGATGAAACAAGGTGTTTTTTGATGCCATCTCGAGCGGACAAAAGCCTGATTTCCTGTTTTGCCTGTGACACAAAGGGTGCTGTGTAGTTTGTTGAACAGTTCAAGGCTTTTTGTTGTCAGGGCTGTAAATAACTAAACACACGAGAGGTGAAGTTACAGAGGTTCTGGATCCACATGCCAAAAACTGAAAAATATCTGGCACATTTTCTCTCTTTTTTTTGGCATTTATAATGCCTTAACACCTGTAAGAAACAAACAATATTACAGTTCTCTCATCAGTTCCTTACATATTTTCCTTCAGTGTGAAAACAACCTGTAAAGTGAATATCCGGGCACACACCCATTTAACTCTAGACAGACGCAGCTTTCTTTACATTCACTGGACCCCTGAAACAATACCATAGTAACAGAGATCAAAGTGTCAGGCTTCGTAATATTGCTTTACATTTTAAAGGGCGCTGAGCAGCCAGGCTAAGGTTTTTACAAGGCGTGTTGAGTCGTTTGGGAAATAAGGGAGCAATGGAGGAGGGAATGAAGGAATTTTAGGGGGTGATGGGATATGTCTCACTCTTTGTTCGCGTACACACACACACACACACTCACAAACTGAAATCATACCATGTGCAGCGGAAGAGCAGGCAGTGAGGAAATAGAAGCTAAATATAAAGTGACACGCTACATTCCCCAGGTCATTCACAGGCCCTGCACCAAATGACAATGCTCCACAGCTTGTCGTTTATCACACATACAAGCCTCACAGTCTCACAAAGAAAATTATAAAACAGCCAAATAAGCATGCCTTGTAATTTATAGAATCACTGATGAAGGGATGATGCATTGACATCAAATTGGCTCGGATGCTGGGCATTCTTAACGGTCCTCTTTGTGTATCAACTCAGCATCCTGGCAGGAACATTTGTAACAAAAAGCTTTTTTAATGTTTAAATGAAAATTTTAATGAGGCCCTGTGTTGCTTTTCCTTTCGAGTCTTTAAGAGCCCTCTAAATCATTAAAACTTGCTCTTTCTTTGATTTCAAGGTCATTTAAAGAAATAAGGCAGCCTTAAGTGGCCCTCGGACCAAAAGTGGCCTATATGCCAAAGACCGCAAATGAATGTAGCCTAATGCTTTTTAATTTGCATTCATCTTTAAAAACACAGAAGAGCCATCTCTAAGTTATAATAGGCTGAGATGGCAGTTGGAGGCCCTCTAGTCATTAGTAGCAATGCAGCTCCTCTAAAATGAAGGCCTTTCTCATCTTGTTTTAACTTAAGCCCATTACTACAAAGATACATTAGCCTGCTGCCCATTGCCTGTTTGTCTGCATACAATATTTCCATGTGGCCATGTCTATGTGTGCCCACATACGTTCACGCATATGCATGGATTCACCATCCTTTTCCTTCCCATGAGTGCGAACACATGCAACACAGCTATTCAGCAAACACATGCATGAAAACAAAGGATGCTAGAGACGGGGGCCTTAGGAGGAGACGACATGCATTGTTTGTTTAATCACGTGTTATGAGATGACTCTGTAATTATGTTGTCATCTGCCCGCTTCAACACGGCAAAAACTGGGCCGCCACAGCATGCCTTGCTCCTCGCGCATAATTCTAAACTTCAAGCTTTAACGGTCAAAAGCGAGAAAATGTCTTTCTTTTTTTTCCTTCCAGTCTTTCATCTTTATTCCTTTTTTTTTATTACAAACACAACTGTGTAAAAACTAAAACTGTGGCTTTTTTTTGGAGCAGTCACATAAAGGCTGTTTGACAGGCACTATGTGTCAACTCCTAGTGCATATGAGTGTAGGGCAACCGATGAACAGTTTTTATGTACTATATTGAACTGATGAGACGGCATATAACAGTGTGTCCTATTAAACACAGCAAGACGGGTCTTTCTTATTTTCTCTTATTCCCTCCATCCTTCCCTTTCAATTTTGCTCCGTGTTTCCTTCTCTTCTCTGTTCCATTTCCTCACCATTCTTTTTCCTCTTTCTTTATCTTTCTCTATTCCCCGTGTGTTTGTGTGTGTCTCTCTTTTCCCCTTTTCTCTCTCTGTGTGAGGATAGGTGGTGTGTGTCTGTAAGAAACTGAACATCTCCAGTGAAATTGGTTTTCTGTGGAGAAACTGATGGATCACTCTGTGTTCCTGACAGGAGTAGGAGATTGTTTATGCCATACAGACAAATACATGTATACACACATGCATATACACACATGTGCAGGGGTGAGAGGACGAGGGGGATTGTTTATGCTGAAGCAGAATTAATTTTTATGAGCTGTAGATTGCTGTTTATGGGAAAATACACATTTAAGCTGCAAGAGATGTAATCTAGATTGTAGCATTCCCAACAATGAATTATGGGTTTGGAGGCAACAGCTGCAGCAGCCTTCCTCTCAACCTCCATTTCCTCAGTACACACACACACACACACACAAAGACACACACACACACACAGAAACACACAGATTAGTACCAAAATGTTGTTGCTTTTAAAAACAAATGGCTCCATATGCCTGGCAAACCAGGCTTGTCCATATGCACACACACACAGATCACGAATATTTAGCTGTAAACTAGTGAATTGTGGTGACATGCAGCTGATCTGTGATTGTGAATTTTCCTGGTGTGACACATACAAGCAAAAAGAAAAAAAAAGGAAAAAAAAGAAAAACGTATGTGATAGAGCTTGTTCCAAAGTGTCATTTGATGATGTATTACATGTGATGTAAATAGAAAATGTGAGTTTCTCAGTGCCAAAATGTGATTATGTTCACCTATTTTGAATGCACTGTTTCAAAAAATTATAAAATTAAAAGTTAAACAAAGGATTTATTTCCATTTTCAGCCTTGAATAGTGTTATTATCATCTTTTCTTTAACACCAGCAACCTCTATTACAAGAAGTGAGAAATTATTCCATTACCAGCAATCTCCCCTCCACCTCCTCCTCTTCTTCCACAAACATGTAGTACTACACACACTGCGAATGATGGAGGAGAAGCATTCTTATGTTATTACTCCAGTGGTAGCATTGGCTAATATGCGCACACAAAAGGTCTAAATTTCACACCACATGCTTGCTTGCATCACACACATGCACATAACCTATAAGACATTTAAACTCATTTACAAGACTTGCTAAAATAACTCTTCACTGCTTTGCACCTCTGTACTGCTCTAGTTGTCGCCCTCCACATAGACATGATGCCCTTTAGCACAGATTCACACATCAAATGCACAAAATTATTGAATTCTTACAAATGTCATATATACGTCCCATAATTATATACATAAAGCTAATAATAATATAGTATAAATCTATTTGGGTACATTTTAATGAAAGTGGCTCTGCATTTAAAGTTTCATTTTGTTTGCTTTAAAACAAAATTTTGTGGATCTGAGCCAGAGTTCAAAATAATCAACAGTTTGCAGGTGTGAACAAGCTCTAGAGCATCAATGAACAGATTAATTAGTTTTATATTTTCTCATACTGAAGGGATTATTGAAGGATGACCAGAAATATTGTAAATCAGTGTGTCCTGTCCCGTTCATGCCACTACTCTCTTATGCGGGAGTCAGTCTCGTGCAAAAAACATCCTAGATTTCTCCTGATGTATATCATGACTAAATACGGGTTGAATAAAACACAAAAATGACAAAAATTTGTCATGCTAAATATAAAACTTATTGTGCAGTCAACTTTTATTCAGGTTTTATTCAGACATTAAATTCATTCCCTGTGTCTTTTTTTCCTCCCCAGTTTTTATCAGCACTCATGCATTAACTCGAGTGGAGATGGAGCAAATGTATTCCACCCATATGTATGAATGAATGAATGAATATGATTACCAAGTCTTGGACCCTCTCAAGGACAAAGTGCTGTGTTCTCCGTGTGTGTGCTGTTGACAGCGTTGTGTGTGTATCTTTGTATTTGTTATAATACTTTTTAAAAGCAGCGTTCACCTTTGCACATGTTTCAGTTCAACATGTAAGCATGTAGCTTTGATTTTGAATTTTGTGAATATATTTTTCTTTTCCATGTCTCTGTGTAGGTGTGTGTGTGCATATGTGTGTGTGCACGTGTGAGTGTTTTCATGTGCAATTAAAGGTTCATATAGTGTATGTGTGTGCAGAGGCTGTCCTCTAGGACTTCATGCTGCTTGTTGTGGTGTAATGACAATCTACTTCCTCCCACTGTGCACACACACAAATACCCATCTGTCCCTGGTATCCTCCCTCACCTCCTCAGTGACTGTCACATTCAAATGCAGCCGTTTGCAGGTGACGTACCCAGGAAATGCTGTCCTGTAATTGTGTCGCTCTGTCTTCCTGTGGTGAGGTAGCCGGTGGCTTGCCGCCTGCCTGCCTGCGACACCAGAATTACCAACTGAGGGGAGAGAGGGGTGATGGGAAGAGAGGAGGGGTACCATTAAAATGCAAAATCACCACTGCGGTGCAGTGCAGCGCCTCGCTCCCTCACTCTTTCTCTGAGGCAGCCATCTTATGATGGAACGAGTATGTGTTTGATGGTGTGTGAATGTGTGTCCATTTGAGTATGTGTGTGCGTGCATGCATCTATATGTCTGTGTGTTTGATAGAGTGTAGAGTCGAGCTGTGGCGAGGAATGGTGAGATGGCGTGGGGTTGGCAGGCGGGTTTGTGTGCTTGTGTGATTGTGTGTGTGTGTGTGTTGTGTGTGTGTGAGGCAGGGGTGATAAATCAGAAGCTAGGTAAAGGCTTTTTAATGCAGCGGACCCCTCCTCCCAGCCTCCATCTTCTGTCAGGGCTCAGTAAAAGATGAGAGCCCCCTGGGGAACAGGCACTAGCCCGCAGCATAGCAGCACTACGCCGCAGGTCACACACACACCACACACCTACATAAACGCACACACATAGGCGGCCTGACGCATAGCCACTGACTAGGCTTGTGAATGAGTGAATACATGAATAACTGAATCTATTGAATGCATGAATAATAAAACCTTTCCACAGGAGCCACGTTTTGATGAACACGGCCCCCCCTCCCCAAATAAATGTGTTTTTCAAATGATTTCCAAATGAATTCCTAAATGATTTATGGCCGGTGATATTGCATTTATCCAATCAGAAAAAATATTTTCGGTTGAAAACAAATGGATATTTGGTTCATTTCTGCCTGTGCTCCTAAGGTCAAAACAGAGTCTTTGTTGATGATGTGCCTTGAGTCTTGAAGCGGCCCCAAGTTTCAGGGGGCAGGATATGAAAATATGTGGAATTTGCCAAACATCTGACAATACTTAGTCGGCAATATATCTCCTGTCTGATAGAAAATGTGTTCTGAATTGCAGATACGTCCTCTCTTTCTGGCATACTTTTAATTTGACTTTGAGGGAAACGCCGGGCTCCGGATAGACAGCAGAGATATGACTGCTGAATTTTGTTGTAGGCCTTTGTGGATGGGGCAGAGAGGAGCTCCAGCAGCCTTGGACGCAGAAAGACACAGCCACAACACTTAGAAATAATATCTGACAAGGAGCCCAGAGTGTCAGTTACGGGCCTACAGAGAAAAGAAGTCTGCGCAATGTTTAGTGACAGAGGATGGAAAAGGAGAGACTCATGTACTAAATCGCCAGCGAGCTGATTCTTAGTTAACGAATTTCCAGCAAATCTGGGGCTCAATTTATGTCCTTCTTTTTTTATAAATCTATTATCATTAAAACATCCTAGCTGTATGTCTGCTGCGAGGAGGGTATTTGGCCACTTTTGCCAAACAAGCCGCAACATCTTATCTTGAGGAACTGATTATCTATAACGAATGGGTTTTAATCATTTCTAAGTCGATTTAGTTGAAATTCATCGTCCAACGGAAACGAAAAAACAGCATAAAGGTGAGACAGCAGGCCTACACAGGCACAGGCTGTATTTTGTATATTTGGGCACACCTACTATCTGACGCTGCTTAAACAGGGTCAGTTAATGTGATTGCGCATATATCACCTAATATTGCCTGGAGTGCTACAGGAATGCATACAATGACATCAATTTACGCTTGACATGGTCCGCCATTTGGACAACAAAATGCCTCCGTAAACCCGTGCACATAAATAGGCTCATACATAAGTACAAGCTAAACACCACACAACACACTTCCGCAATTTTCAGACATTTCTACTCTTGAGTGTGAGTGAGAATGGGCTAAAGCATCTCTGATCACATCTTAACCCCAACCAAAAATAAAGAATTACATTATATGGAGACATGGTAGCTGATAATTATTAATAGAGCTACAACAGAGAAAATAAAAGTACACCCCATGGAGAAAGTATACAGTATTATGAGAGAAGACATTGTCTGTTTGGATAGTACAAACTCCACAGTGGAGGTTTAGACCTCATGTAGTACAACAGAACAACATTATAATCAAAGTTTTTTCTTCAGGTTACAGCTCAGTGTTCACTCAAGGGTATATCAGCTCCGACAACGCGCAGCTCCACTCACAACTGTGTGTTTGTGTGTTAAGAAGCGGCAGTTTGGTTTGCACTGTACTCTATGTTCAGATGAGAAGGTTAATGCGCATATTTGTGTGTGTTTATTATTCTGTCTTGTGCATGTGTGTCTCCGTGCATCTGTTGGACTGAGCAGGTTAATGCTGGTTGACACATGCGGTTCACTGATCTCCTAGAGGAGTCGAGACTCGCAGCAAAACCTTCACACACAGGTATCCATGGCAACCACAAAAATTATATTTCTTCCTTCCCCGGCAAGCCGGAGATTCCAAGATGCTGAAATGCACAAATACATTGTCATTACCCGGCAGCCTCATACTTAACAGGGTTAGGCTTTTTCTGCCTGCTGTTCTCATTGTTCAGTGTGTTGCCTACACATGTAATTTAGAAATTCCTCTTGTTACCTTTCCCAGACAGAAACTCCATATTATCTTTACATGCAGGGCTGGTGCTTCTTTCTATGCCCATGTGAGGCTGCTTTATTGATAATTCTTTCCATCCATATCCATTGTGTTTCTGTTTTACATTCTTACATATTTTTGTTCTCAACTTGAATCTGAGATTCTAAATATTAGATTTTGTCAATGAATTGAAGTTACGGTAGTGAGATTGGCAGGACATTATCAAATATTCATGTCACTTTACATGTACTCGTGCTTGTATTTGCTTGCCTTTGTGGATTGAGGGCCTTGTAGTAGCATTGATTGACAGATGATGGGGAATGAAGCTCTGTTGTACTCCACTATCTTCCTCTGTTGTTGCTGACAACTTCTGCTTGATTGCACAATGATCAGAGGCTCCCCCCCCCCCATAACAGTGCATATTTATGGAAATTAGTCTTTAGCCTGAGCTCCAACAATATACAACGTAATGTCTATACACCAACAAAAAGAGATAACCATAAGAGACAGAAAAACAAAGACTTCACTATTGTTAGCAATGTGATATGGATCTGCTGGAGACAAAACCTAATGTGAACATTTTGAATTTGATATTTATCTTAAAATGATTTTTAGTAACTTCAATTATTACAGTGAACAGACTATAAAATTGTCTGTTACGTTATTGAAATGTTCATTTCTCAGCTTGTACACCACAATCCTCTTAAAAAGTGCACATGACTATATTGTACCAATAGGTGTATTAGTACCCGGGCCTAGCGCATGCCTCCTTTTTCATCTCTTTGAGGGGAAATAGGAGTAAGCACATTGTGTCCTGCACCACATTCCTGAACAAGCAGAGGTTCAATCACATTTGCAGAAGTTATCAAAACTTTCAAAGAGCTCAGCTGGCGCCTTAAGCCACAGGAAATTCACTGGGACATCTGGAGGGATGTGTGCAGATTATTGCTCATTTAGTCTGTTCTAGACATCAGTAGGAAGAGGACTGAGATGGCTAAACACACGCACAGACCGGAGGATGCACACACTCACACAAACAGGCTTGGCTTTGGCTGATCTTACCCCAGGCGCACCACAACACACCTGTGTATAATCCCCCATGATACCCTCTGGTCGTTTGTCCAATCCCCTCGCTACTCCTGTCCCAGCTCATCCAATCAGAGGACAGGTCAGGTAAAGTTTGCTTCCATCTCTTTAGCCCCGTGTTAGAGTAAGAGGATGTGAAATATAAAATAAGTTGGGGGAAAAACAACATTGCTGTGGTGTCTGTTTGGTGTTTTTATTTGATGAGGTCAAATACCTCACTTGTCCAGTCATTTTACGACACCACAATTTAATGTTCAGTTAGTAAGCTTCTAGAAAAACTTCAATGGTTAGAAAAAAGTGATGTTCAGATCAAACAGATTTATAATGTGTGCAATAAAAAAACATTTTTTTTATAATATTTTAAAAAGTGTATTTGCCATATTATATTTTTTATTCTTACAGTATGAATACCAACAGATGAAAATAACCATCCACCAAATTATTAAAAATGGGTTCATGAAGGTAGATAGATGGATAGATGGATACACATTCAGGAGAAGAGGATTTATAATATTGTGCTTATGTGAGTCTCCCCTTTACACCTGTGAGGCGATATCTCTTTTTCTGATGTGGAGTAGGAGGATACAGCCTACATTTAAACTTTTTTAAGTTATACAGAAGAATAACCTTTATCGACGTGCATCATGAGATACAGGACTTTTTAGTGTATTTTCTTGATCTTTGTATTTGCTCTTCCAAACTACGCATATTGAGGTGAACATATAGATCCATATAGATCCCAAATTATCCTGGGTCTTGAGAACATAAAAGGAAAGGCCAAACTCTATATATTCCCAAACCAGTACAGCTCCATCTTTCTCAAGGTGTGAAATGCAACCAGACAAAACCTCAACACCACGATAAAAGCTCAGGAAATTACTTCCTTATTTTAGGTGTGATTGATTGTCCCCCTGACCTGTTAGACTGAAGAGGTGGTTAAGAAGAGGAGGCAGACTAAGATAATTGGGCCCGGTGGTATCCAAAGCCCGGCAGGTGTTGAAAGAACTCTCATAACACAGGTACCTGCAGCGGCTGCAGCCCTGAACTCAAGCACACCTAGGATTTCACTACCTTGGAGGAATTTTGGTGTTTTATGTTTGGCATGTCTTTTATTGAATAGATGAAATATGAGAGATACTTGTAACTCCAATTGACATATTGGACATGCCACAAGGAAAGAAAATATACAGGTGTCAAAAATCCTCTGAGGTATCAACAAATAAATGGTGCATTTTTTTGTTTCATCTTTTCTTGGCATGAAAATAATGTCATTCTCTCTTTGAAAGTGATGTCAGTTGTTGGAAATATCTCCCCATTACAAGAGGGATGTAATTCCCTTACCTGTTGAAAAGTAGGTAAAAGCTTACACCATGAGCAAAAGGATCAGAGATAGAATTTTGTTGAAGTGCAAAAGCACAGGTGTTTTTACTCTTTAATTTCATTAGTGATGCATAGGGCTTCCTAAGTCCTTCTAGCCATTTCAAATGAAGAGGTAAAAGCCAGGCATAAGCTTAAATGATAACATTCTTTCTCAGAGAGAAAAATATGCATGTATGAATCAGAGCTATTGTACTATCCTTATTATTATCTGCAAGCCAAGGGCTCTGTTCCAATTAAAGAATACCACAGATGGACCATTCAACAAGCATGCACACAAACGAACCTACAATAGGTACAGTAAAGTACCCAGTATTACAGAGCCCAGAGAAGAGCTTTTTACTTTAAAAACTATTTAATCAGGAAAATCAACGCCTAACATCAAAGAAATGGAGATGAGGGACAGGCGGATAAAGAGGCTCATCAAAGAAGGAGATCTAGTTAGGGATTCAACGCCCTAATTCCCTTTCTCTTAAAACCTTCGTCAGAGGGGGCACAGGGCCAATTTGCTCCCTAAATGGCTGCGTGTGAATGTGAAGATTGCTTTGCATAGCCGCTGGGAATCTGGGCTTCTTCCTCTTTTTCTTCTCCACGCAGAGCCTGTGAATTAGAAAAGATCCAAAGACAGATAGGCTTAACAGAGCCCTAGCTACCTTCCTTAAGTCCAGAGCCCTGTTCCAACTTCCAACTAATTCAATCCATGGCCTAACTCAATTAATAGACTTTAATGCACTGTTTCTTCTTTATCTTTTCTCTTTCCTGAGGATTGGGGACTTCAGTTAGAGTTGTAGAGTAATATCTGCAAAAAGGTTTGGATTGTAAGTCTGTCTGAATGTTAAGACAATGACATGTCCCTGTGGCATTACGGTTGATCATATATGCATCCCTAATCTCTGACATCTCCTTAATCTCGCTTTCTGGGACTTGCCATACATTAATGTAATGTAGCGCATAAAATATTGACAACACTCTTCCCTGTCTCTGGTTTTATATGCATTGCTATAGGATTCATTAGTCAAAATGTCCTTGATGTGAGAGAGGACCCCCGAGTGCGTCAAAACCAATCATCATCTACGATTGTAACCCCTACCTCAAGGTGTACATTTTCTTTTAATCCAACGAGGGGCTATTTCAGTACTTTGATATGAGCTTTAAACCATACAATTCATTAATTTTGGCCTTGCATTACCACCAAGGACATATAGTCTAGCACATTCTCTACATACCTGTGGAAGTTCTAGGAGAAAATAAAGATCACATTGGTCAGTAACATAAATAATTTAAGATCAGTCCTGCCAGTACACCTACCCAGTAATCTTCAGGGCATTCATGCACCTCATGAGGACAAATATTTCATGCTTTATCCTCTGTGCTCAACAGAAACATTAACCTCATCTGAGTGCAAATGTGTGTACGTCTTTCTGAGCCGGTAGATCTGAGGCCAGCTCTCCGCAATAGGCTTTCTATCACGCCTGCAGTTCCGATTGATCGTCTCAGCAATCAGCAATTAAGCCCTAGTGATCAGAGCGGGAGAGGGAAGGGGGAGGG
>NW_023339650.1:8578552-8587654 GCF_004916995.1 Morone saxatilis
GGAGGTAGCCCCCCCCCGCCCCAACCCAACCCAACCCACTCCTCTCTTGTCAGCCTAGGAAAGGCTTCACTCAGCTGGGGTGCGTTTGGCCCGGGGCTGGGCTCACTGGTGGAGGTTAACTCCAGCATAAATAAGCATCTTTGGACTCATTACAGGGATTAGAGAGTAATTCGCCTGCGAGGAAGGAGACGACTGCCAGGGTTTTGGTACAGTTTACTACAGTCTTATAGGGGCGAGGACCCTAGAGATTACAGAGGGAGAGAGATGGAAAGGCAGCAAAAGAGAGAAAGGCCAAGGGAAAAGAGAGGCTGGCTGTCAAGTGTGTGTGTGCGTGTGAGAGTCAATCCAAGCCCCCGGCTGCCCCCTTGATCTTGAGCATGTTGGGGTGCTGTGAAAACGGATAATGGGAGTTAGAACGACCAGGCCTGTCTAGAGAGAAGTGTGCTGATTGTTATAACTTTCCCTCATCTTTCTCTCCTCCACTTAACTAAATAAACACCCAAGAGGTAGCACTCTATCAATTTTAATGATGTTGAAATACAATTTAGGCACAAAATACACAACAAATGCTAATTTGGCCATGATGAGAGGCATCAGAAATTCCTCCCATTATTTATTCAGCTGACTTTCTGCATTTTTCATCAGAACAAATATTCCCATTTCAACAAACACACACACACTCATACACACGTACTAACACACAGCCAATTTGGAGCATAAATCAACACGTTCACTCATCAAATATATGCTCTGTGTGGTTCTCTGTAGTCTGTCCAGTGCACCAAAGACAAATAGTTCTGTCCAAAGTCCAGCCGGAGAAACGGAAGGGGCAGAGGATTGTCAATATATGCACACATACATTAAACATAGCAGGTCGATGTGTGTTCAGAAAAGACACAGACATCATAAAGACTGAAGTCCAGTCATAAACTCATACACGACTACCTCGTGAATCTTTCAAAAAGGAGGGATTCTCACAGAACCCCTTCTTCATGTTTTCATATAATCCTGTCGTTACAAAATGTCTTTATATGATAACATTTAATGATTTAATACGTTTTCATCAAAATGTGGTAATCTAACATAATTGTACAAAGGTGGTTAGTGGTTATGTGGTGGTTATTCCATTTGTACAGCCATAAATATATGAACCACCATTTTAACTTCACGTCCCTGCAATTTCAAAACAAACTCACTCATAACAGTTTCTTCACATCATCACCTGCCAATCATCTCTACCTCCATCTTGACCGGCTCAGGGTGTCCTGCCTCTGCTCCACATTTTGGACAGGTGAGGCAAGCCTCTGCAATACTGTGGCTTTTGATGCAGTAGTAACAGAAAACATGTCGGCAGCCAATCGTATGAGGCATGGTTGGCCACTCTCCGCACAGTCCGCACTCTTTCGAGACCCCTTGCCCTTCTGTTGCTCCCTCCCCAATGGCGCTTTCTCCCCCGAAAACAATCGAAGACACAGTTGCCTTCAGTTTCCTTGTATTGATCAGTGGTAACAGGAATATGAGGAACTCAGCAAAGCCGTGCCACAGCAGCTCGCGGTTCATGTACTGGTAGGTTACGTCCCGGACCACGTTGGGCTTGCTGAAAACCGCCCGAGCGCCTGCAATCCTTTCAGCCAGGACAGGATGGCGGCCTTTCCTTAGGAACACAAGGAAGTTGATGAGGCTTGCGAGCTGGGCGATACTAGAAACAAGGGTCAGGCAACTGCGGAGACCCTGTTGGAGAAAACCACTGTCTCCTTCAGACACAGGCCCTCCTGCACTCAAACCCAAGCACAGAAGCAGGCTGTGAGAACGCTCCTGGAGCCAGCGCGGACCTAGAGTGAGGAGGGCCAGGACCAGCTTCTGCCTGCGGGACAGAGGTCTGTAACGCGGAGACGAGGACAAAGTGTTGTGGTAGCGCAGGCTCAGTAAAGACTGCCCCACAGTGGCACTGCTAGAATACAGTGTGAATCTCCACAGCAGCAGCTGGAGCAGTGCCCTCAATTCCGGCTCCAGTGGCGTGAGCAGGCCCGGTCGGCAGTTCTGGAAGCACTGGGAGAATTGGGTCCATAGCAGCTGCTCAAGGGCCGAGTCTAGCTCAAGGGCATCCAGCTGGCTGATGCGCAATACCGGGGTCTGTGGGTCAACATCAGTTTCTGGACCAGGACTTCCAGCTGCCTTTTTTTGGGTTACCTCACTTTCCAAACCTGTTGGAAAATAAATAAATATAGTAAACAACGAGGATATATTCATTAATCATGTTTTCCAGAATTTCCATGAGTGGATTTTTGCAGTATATACATACTGAGATTTGCATGCAGAGACAGTAAGATCTTTTTACAGCCTGGATCTTTTTTTGTGTAGTTAGTCCTAGATATCATGATACTTTATTGTCAACTCTATCATAGACAATACAAACTTGGCTTTCAGCTGAAGTATATGAGAGCACCCACACAAGTGATCAGATTTTATTTAAACAAATAGATAGATAGATATCTAAACAAATGAAACAGGAGAGTAAAAACTAAAAACCCAGGTAAAACCCCTCCTGTATTTTCCTAAAAAACTGATCAAGTACATAAATGTCTCACTCCTTTACATTATTAAATACATTACTAATGTACAGGCAACACCATACTTGATCTGTTAAAGTCACAAACAAAATATATACAGAAGCACAACTATTAAAAGGACAACTGGGTTGTTGGGAGGAATGAGGCCCCGGAGGTGAGGCCCATCCTGTTAGGAAGGTTATTTTTTCTTTATACATAGGAACGGAAATCACTTTTCACATGTAAAACCCGTCCTTAATGCAACCTTTGAGCTGCGCAATGCAGAGGAGCAGGGGGTCTTAGACTTCTCTCTCCAGTGTATAAACATCACAATCCAACACACACACACACACACACACACACACACATATAGGCACACACACAAAGAGGAGGCGAAGCCCAGGGGCTCTTGGTGCCTGCTCCCTCTGGAGATAGGGGTGTGTGTACAAATCACATCACTAGGGATTAGGCTAACGGCACAGTCTCTGGTACACCGTAAACATCTGCCAAATGTGGAACAATTTTGCCTCCCCCTCGAGTCGACTCCATATGGGATCTCACCATTGTGACGTCCGGGCTATTTTGCGCTGCATACGTTTCCAAACTCACAGTTCCCCCAGTTTTATCTGCCCTTTCCTCAAATGAAACGCTTAAGAAGTAGGGGACTAACTAACGCAAGGAGAGACAGAGCAAGAGGCCCGCAGAGAGAGAGAGCGAGAGAGACAGAGAGGCCTTTTTTTGACAGTGGCTTTTGTGTCTCGCTGAACAGGATTTGTCACGAGGCTTTAAAAGAGATTTCAGCCGGGTAAATATGGCAGTTTTGACAGAAAGAGAGAGAGAGATGATGGTCACTTTAGACGTTTCTCAAGGAGGTAAAAAAAAACATTCTAATATGTGGTGGCAATGCTCGGGTTTATTGTGGTGCACAGGACCATCTGTGTATTCATGATGTTTCAATAGAGCCAGGATACACCGTCCAACTAAGTTAGAATTAGCAAATGAATGAAAAAAGAGTGAATTCATGCTGAAGTAAGCAGGTGTGACAAATTCATTGAGCTGCTTTTGAAATGCTGCCATGTTTGGTGTCTAGAACCTCGCCTGTGATGGAAGTAGAGTTTGGATTAAAAAAAATAAATAGAGGTAGTCTGAATGTGTATGGTAACCAATAAACAGGCTCCATTTGTTTAGCTTAATCTGAAAGTTTTTCCTTGATGGGAGAAAATGTGCAGATTATGTCCCTGTGTGTGTGACTATGTGTGTATGTCGAGAGTAGACTTGATCTATGCAGAGCATACAGTCCATAGTTACTTACTTACTTACACACACACACACACACAACACACACAGCCAGGTGGTGGAAATCCCCGTCACAGTAGCAGCCCTCTCGGGAGAGTATACCCGGCCGGGTCCAATATTCTTTCCAAAGCCTTTTATCGAGCAGTTTACAAGTTATGAATGAATATGTTTTATTTGGGGAAACACGGTATTGACAGCCACCTATCAATAGTAATGTGACTATTGTCGAGGGTCTGTCAATATTAATGTAATTATGATGTAGAGGGATCAGAGGGATGCCGGAGTCGGGGGCCAAGTAACATCTCCTGCCCACTGCCATATCAATAGCTGGGATTGCTATTGACAGCTTCCCTTCAGACTTGCAGCACTTGCCAAATATATAACAAGCAGACACTTCAGTCAATGCCGGGCTGCCTATAAAAATTAAGCATTTGAATTTACAGGGCTTTTACTGTGGACAGCTGGAAATCCATGTTCCTTATGTAATAGTCAAAAGTCACAGTCAATGCCAGTGTTTACAGAGCACTCGTGTGCTGTGTGTTAGAGAGGACAGACACTACAGCATTTGCACACAAAAAGCATACACAGATACAAGCAGACAGACTCTTTCTGTCTGATGTATTCAGTCACACGCGCACACACCTGATGAGATATATTGACTTGATGATTCTCTCATGGGTCAGACAGCCAAACGACCCAGAGACAAAATGCCCTCTCTTGCAGAGTCGTCGGCTGGCGACCAACAGAGTCAGACGGCGGGTTAGAGGAGTTCACTGAAAATCAACAGAAAATCACCTGAAAAGTCTGGGGGCTTACTTTTCTATCAGAGCTGTATAAAATACTTTAAAAACATCTTGCTGGGAATATTAAAGGGTATTTTGATTCAGGTCAGATGAGAGTCCCCCCCCCCTCCCCTTGTTCCCTTAGCTTGTGTGTCTTGTTCAGACAAAGATAGTGCACTGACTCAAGTCTGACTGCCATAGCTTACAGACAACAACAACAACAACACGAAACAACAACAATATCCAATCTAACGGGGAACAGACTGCAACATAGCTTCAAGGCAAAAGGGGGCCATGACCAGTGTGAGATGAGGAAACAAAAAGCGTACAGAGCATCAGACTGAAGCCTCGCAGCTGCACCGGGCCCTCTGGAAACTAGACAACGGGCTGTAACGACAGCAACCCAACAGAAAGATGGATGGACAAAGAGACCGACCAAAAA
Organism: Morone saxatilis; assembly: GCF_004916995.1. Lineage (NCBI taxonomy): Eukaryota > Metazoa > Chordata > Actinopteri > Moronidae > Morone > Morone saxatilis. The sequence goes on from NW_023339650.1 coordinate 8,583,622, forward strand.
AGACAGACACGTCAGAGACAGCACGTCATGAAACCCCCAGCTGGGAGCTCCGAACTACTGTCTACTGATACAGTGAAGGGGAATAAAAACTGGGGGCAAAGATTGCTAAGGAGAAGGGAAAAAAAATGAGGGAGGGGAAACGCAGATAAGCACAAACCTCTCCTTAGGAACTGACCTTGAGACTGGCGGTCACAATAAAGGAGGAGGGAACATTCCTGAGGCGTACACGGCTCAGCCATACTGAGGTGTGGGCATCAAGGGAATAGCCTATAGACAGAGGAAGGCTGCACTTTTCTTCTTGACCTTGGCTTTGGTGTCTAGGGAGGGGATGAGGGGTGTTTAGGGCAGGGGACTAAAGACTAAGGGATGCTGGGAAGGTGGAATATCTCTTGGGGATTGTGTTTTTTTCTGCGGCGGACAAGTGTTCTGAAGCTGCACAGGAGGCTATCATCCCATGCCAGTTGGAAACTGTGTGTCCAAAGGTCTCGATTTAGCTCCTGGCGTGGTGTAGTGCTCAAATTCCTAACCACTTAGCTATGGTTGTTAGCATAATATATTTGCTGAAATAATGCATAAATGTTCACTTGGCTTTCTACGATGCTTGTAGCAAGAAATAGGCTATGCATTGGCAAAGCATGCTGGATTACAACTTTACATTTTCTTCTTTTGCTCATGTAAATTAATTTGTGTAAAAGCTCTGGTGAATAAAACCTATTTCTCTGAGCACTCCCGTCTCGGTTTTTTTTTCTCTCTCTCTCTCTCTGTCTCTCTCTCTCTCTCTCCCGCTCCCTCACTTTATTGCCCTTCTTTAGCCAGGAACGAGCGCGGGCCTATTAGCCATGGCCTGCTAATGTCCTCACTATGAAAACGGATGGGAATGTCAGATTTAGAACTTTTAAGAGAGTGATGTCATACAGCAGACCACAGGCATTACGGGGACGCTAAGATTACCCAGGCGGTAACCAGACTAATTGTTATGAGTCTGTTTCATGAAAAATGAATGTGTGCAAATGCACAGAGGGTTCTTCAGGCTGTGTGTGTGCGTGCGTCACACACTAATGCTTTATCAAGGCTCTCCTCTTTCTCTAATCACCCAAGACTCCTCCGAGCCATGGGGTAAGGGCCAAGTTAATGCCTGAACACCAAAAAAATACACATCAGTTAGAGCAGCGCATCTGACACACAAAAAATGTGCTCGGTTTAATCCGGTTTGCTCAGAAGGTAAATTATTTAAGAGAATTAATTGATTTCATGAGTACGAAGGTTCAGTATGCGAATGCTGTAATAAGTACAGGGGTGTGCAAAAAACAACTTAAAAAGTAATGAAACATTTAGAGGGCAGGGAGGCACAATGAACGTGGAAGAAAAAGCGGAACAGCTAATAAAAGGCAGTACTGAAGTTGTGTCTTTCTTAGGAGTCAATGAGAGATCACTGGGGCCTCACCTCATGCAAATAAAATGTGTTATGCTGAAGAATATTTGATCAGCACATTCTTTAGCTTCTCTTTATGCATGAAAAACACGGGCGTAATAAAAGATAAAACATTTTTTTCTGTTTTTTTAATCCGTGCAACAATTAAAATGTCTTTGGGAGAGAAAAATTCTAAACTGAGGTGAAGCAGCTTTTTGTGTCCAATAAAATGTATGAGAATGTGAAGGCCACTGCGGGGTAAGAGAGTCTGCCGGTCGAACCCACTGTACAGATGCTACTGTTAGGAAATCAACTTGCATCTGTGAATCAATTTGGGAAATTGTTTGAGGGTTTGCTCTCGCTGCAAATTGTAACCTCGGTGACATGTTGACATGTTATACTTTCACCACATTTGGAAGTTTAAAGCCATAATTTATTGCAAAATAAAGAAAAAAAAGGACCTTCTGGCAATGTACACACGTTTCAGCTACAGCACTACAAATATGGAAAAAAAATACTTAGAGTCAATTAAATATGATGTATAATCTTTTACATAAGCACACTGGATGTTGAGAGAATATCTTCCATTGCCTATCTCTCATAACAGCTTTATGTAGGAGTTTTACATCAGTCTACCAGATTCAAAATTATCCAATGACACATCAGATAATTAATAAATGACGTATTTTATCCAGTAAAATGCTTATTAATAGTAGAAATTAAAATCCTCTGGCACTGTTGGTCAGAAAGACTATAACCATTAGTTGTAGCCCTTCTTCATGAAACATGTATGCACAATATAATGTTTTTTGTTCTGTTCAAAGACTAAAACTATTTTTCTTTCTTTGCACAGATAACCCCACGGCCTTTATCACTTGCCTTCATCTGGAAGCTGTATAAAATGACCTTATGACCCCAGAGTGAGATCATAGCCCAATTTAACTTCAGTGACTCCCTTAAAAACACACTCATTACACTAAGTGTTCAGCTCTGGAGGCACGCGCCTATACTTCAATCTCATGCAATCAGCTGCTCCACATTCACCTCATAACGGCATTGTCTCTTAATTTTTTAGCTCATGCCCATCAGTCTTTAACAACAACAAAACCCAAATCTGCTCCATTTTGATAATAAGGCAAGAGCATTATGTGATAATCACAGTGGGGATTAGGTTTTGGCAGAGTGTGCGAGAGCAGTGCAGTCAAAGCCACTGGAAAAGAGAGATATAACCAAGAGACAGATAAGAGTAGAGGAGTGATGATTGGGATGAGCGAAATGAAGTGAGTAGTCTCTTGAAAATCAATAAGATCAACTTTGCCTTGAATCTCAATGTGGAAGGATTTGATCTCTGGCACTGATTATTTAGGGGAATAATGGAATTATGTGCGGAGCAGTATAACATACTCTTGAAGGAACACACTCTCACAAGGTTACCATCCAAAGTTGCAGCTGGTAAATACACCTGGAGATGACTCGTAATGAATACTAATTCACCACAGTTGGTCATTTGAACCGTATGTACATCAACAGTCGATCGATTTAACTGATTGTAAATACAAACATGCAAAAAAGGGGGGGACACGTGTCGCTTCAGAGACACAGCACTGACACTGGACAGCAACAAGGAGATGATAATAACATTGGACGAGCCCGAGTCGTCACACCGTTTCAAAGAAGCAGACGTGGCGCGCTTGAGCTTCGTGTGGAAATGTCGGGGTATGGAGGAAGATACTGCAGACGTGAATGTTCGCTAAACAACAGAACGAAGATATATTTACCCATTTCTTTTTTTAGGGGAAAGGTGAACTCAGTGTAGCCCAGTCCTCCCTGATACGACGAAAACAATATGTATTTCCGGATTGTAAAACTATACCCCGCCTCTCAAAGGAAACTGACCAATAGTGTACGGGAACGTCACGATTACAACGCTAATCGTTGGAATTAGCCAATCAGAGCACACAGCGCCAACGCAGCGGCAAACTGCAGGGGGAAGCGTCGGTCTGTCTGGACTTCAATTCCTCCGTTGTAGTGACGGCACATAGCGACCAAGTTGTTGGAGAAGTCACGGTAATTCACACGAAGTAACCCAGATAATGTCTTACATGCACTCGAAATGCCACGCATTTACTTTTTCCAGGTTGCTCTACAGTTGTCTAATAATGTGAACTAACTTATAAGGCTGTGCAAACATTTAACTAGAGTGACCAGCTGGGATTATGAGTGTTAGCTAGTGAGCTATCTTTTTTTTTTTTTTTTCCTAGCCTGCGGTTTATTTCATAAACTGCTGAAAACTTTCACAGACATGAGCCAAAAGACAACAACAACAGAGTCAGGTGAAAGCTCGAAGCTGTCGGCTCAGGGAAGTGATACTTTGAACCTAGACGCTTTTTCAGGAGACATAGAGCTGAAAGTGTACATCCAGGGTCCTGGGACTGAGACAAACAACATTAAACAACTTCTAAACGAGTTTCAAGGACTTTACGAGCAGAGGTTCAGATGCCTGGAGCTGGACACTACTGTAACCCGAGAAGAGCTGCTGCAGGTGAGGAGGACTTCATGTTGATGTTGACACTGCTCCATGTGTCGTGGGTAGCGTGGCCGAGCGGTCTAAGGCGCTGGATT
>NW_023339650.1:8587680-8594609 GCF_004916995.1 Morone saxatilis
CTCTGGAGGCGTGGGTTCGAATCCCACCGCTGCCATTATGACCCCTGAACTGTGATTTATGAGTCCTGATATATGAAACTAACGCTGCAGTTGGCGAGACAGGGAAAAGTTATGCAAATGTTCTGTAATAGTCATCCTAGCACACTTGTGTTGATTTATGTTCACATCAAAGAACTCATCTGTTGCCAGAGATGTTTTGTTCCCAGTAACTTTTGTTGTGTTTGTTTCCAATAGGGCCAAGACACAGCAGAGTTATCTGATCAGACATTATCAAATATTGACTTCTAGTGATTAAATTAACCCAGTCCTCATTTTATTGTGGTCACTGCAGCCTCCATAGGTAACCATCTAGACAACTACATAAATTCTGTTTAAAAATACAGCATATCGAGGAGCCCATTCAGACCCAAAGTCTCTACAAGATGTGCAGTTTTCTACCGACATCTATTGTCATTACAGGTTATCATCCATCCGATACAAATCAAAGAGCATCCTGTCCACCGTGACTCGGGCATCAGAAGATGACCTCCGTCCTGTCAGACAAATGACAGGAGGAAGCGCAAGGGTGCTTTCATAAAGCCGCAGCACTTGTAACAGGTGGCAAATTGCATTATGTTTCCATCTAAGCGGCAGAGATCAGGAACACAGATCCACACTCATATTTAAAAAAGAGAGGTTTCTAATCATCAGGATTGTCATGTGACATCATTTAGCTGCAGAATGTAGCCTGTGTGAGCTGGGCTGTGCATCAAAGCAAGTTTAACAAGGTTTCAGAGATGGGTTTCGGTCAGCCGGCCCCAGTCGCGGGCCTCCTTAACAAGGTTATGTGTTTAGAACCCAGGAGCTCCCTAGTCCTAAAGGTTGAAGTGGACGGTTAATCATAAAGCTTGTCCATTGAAAACACAGCGCCCATTCATCCATGAACCCATTGTAGGTTTATGATATTTCCTAACATGTTAAAACACTTGGAGAAACTTCCAATTAAAACATGAATAGAAAGTATATATAAAGTATATTTGTCCTGTGCTTAAGTGATCACGAATAGCTGTTCCAAAGCTGGAATACAGTAAAACAACATGTTGAGTTTCATATGATAGATTCATTTTAAATTCCACACCTTAAAATACAATGCCAACCTTAGAATGTTATCTTACACACTGTCACATCTACAGTCTTTGTAAAGTTACTCTCCCTGAAGCTAGACATCAGTGTTATGTTATGCGTCAGGGGACGGTAGAAACTGCTCGTTGACTTCTTTGGCCGTAGGGGACAGACGTTTTTGAACACAGATGTACAGGTGCTCCTCTAAGGCAAAATAATTCTGACATTCAGTGGCACTCCCTTTTGTCGGCGCTGCAATCATTGTATATGTTGGCTATCCGGCTACCTGTACAACCCCTTAAAGGAACAAGTTCACAAGTACGTTTTTTTTTTAACTGAGATGAAAGACTGAACTAAAAGACTGTACTGAAGAACCGTGAGGATTTGATATATTTTGTCAGTTGTGGAGCATGTTTGGGTGACCTATTTTTTGTACACAATAAAATGTGAACTTAAAATGCATTCTTCCAGACACAAAGCAGCAACAGAGAATAACATGTTTCTCTAACATGCCCTAACCCCTGACCAACTACGTACTCTTGTTTGCTCATGAAGTATTCCTTTCTAATAATACAGTTCAGAGGTCATTTACTGTGAATCCTACGTGGGCTGCTGAATGAAAGCCAAGATTATTCCATGTCCTTGTCTGGCAGAGAGGTTTTGGGTTTTGGAAAGTGAAACAATGTTTTAAATTTCCAAACCAGTTCAATACCCCTCGTGAGAGTGATGCTTTGTGATGAAAGTAGGGGAATGGTTTGTACAGGAAATTCAACCCTACTAAGCCCTACTAACAACAAGCCTGTGGTTATAATGGATGTGTTATTAAACTAAACATAACTAGAGCAGCTGAAAATGTACCACAATAGACAACGGAGCTGCCGTAAGTCTGATGTAAAAGCATCATCAGCTTTGATGATGTTATCTTAGGCTATTACATATCTTAGCCTCCCTCAAACGCGTGGTATTGCTGCTCGCATATTAGAAGACTGACTCCAGATGTTTAAAGTGCGTGGACTGCTTGTTTGCGATGGAGCGAGAGCCTGTGGCCGTCAGCCGTAGGTTTTATAATCACTACAATTTCAGCTAGTTGTCTTCAGATGTGTGTTTTTGTCACAAAGCAAAAGAATCACGACCCACCCTGCAAGGCTTTTGACTCCTCACCCCATGTATTTCCCTGTTAAATGAGATTCTTAATCTAAAGGGGACGACCCTAAAGACACAAGGGTTAAATCAAACTAAATGCAACATACATTTTTAGTTCCCTGGTGCATAGTCCCTGTTTTTCTGTTCATTCAGTTGCGTGTCAAAGAGATATCTGACATCAATTTGATGTTTGATGGAGCTCGTGAAAATCATGCATCTCACTTCTGTAATCTGTCAATTCTGTCAAAAACACTGATTTGCCAAGAGGGACTACTACATTTATAGGTCAACGAAAATGACTTACTGTCTTTGCAACTCTGTCTCTCAGGAACGTTCATATTGCAACTAATTTGCAATAGCGATCGTAATGTTCTTACAGTGAGACGTTGCAGAGAGGAAATCGGGCTGGATGCATTGGTTTAATGCTTAACTTCAACAGGGAGGACTGCAATTTGTGTCCCTTCCCATGCTCTGTTTCAGTGTGTTTTAAACCTTTAATATTGTATTTTGTGTGTTTGTCAATGATCTTTCTCTTACTTAATGTGTATATGCGTAATGTGTAATTTGCCTAAACATACTCATAAATAAACACATCACAGTCCACACGGGTGTATATGGTAGGGAAAGCAAATGAAAACGTACCAGTGAAAATTTGGCAGATACTTTTGAATATTGTGTTCATATGTTCATAATAAATGTGATTATGTTTCCCCCAGAGCATACAAAGCTAATACAGAATAGTTGTATATCAATGTCATTCTTCTGCAAAACTGCTGGATTTTCTTTGAGTGTACATCATTTTCTATGCACAAATGATGCGTTTATTGCTCTCTTGTTCCAAACAGGAATTTTAGTTTGTCATTGATTTGACTCAATAAAATAAAACAATTTGTATTATAGAAGAAACCTGCTTGGTTGGACTGTCAGCTTGTTAAAACCCAGCAAATAAACCACTGTTTGATCCTTTTGTGCTGTTATTCTTGCAGAGGAAAGTGAATTTCCTGCGGTCTTATGTCAATGACCTCACAGACCAGAACCAGGTGCTGGTTCAGACCATTGAGGATCTGCAGAAGGAAAGTGACCACAAGGTTTCCAACTGGGCAATGAAGCCACACACCTCTGCTCACAGTTTGGAAGTAAGGTTTTACAAATGTATTTTAGAGCCTTTCAGCTTAATGAAGTCCAAACAGAGTATCATTGTTTTCTTTGCTATCTATGCAATTTATGTATTTGCATGAAACCCATTTACAGTAATCTGCTGGTATACATTTCCTTAATAAATATTTTTGTCTTCAGGGGAACCATGTACAGGTAATACAGTCTCTTTAACAAAGGGTTTCAATACAAAAGAGCTGTAGAATATTTTTAGAGCCATGTTACACAGAATACGCACAATTGCAACCGTTTTATTGTGTATGCAGATAACATTAACTTGAAAAACTTTTTCCGGTGCTGATAAAGCACAAGCTTGGAAATTTGGATTGTAATATGTAGAGTATATTTTGGAGCATGGGAGAAAAATGAAGAAAGAAAAAGCAAAAGAAAAATCTGGCTCAGTTGTCCAGGTTAAACATTTTTTAAAATTTTCTTTTTCTGTTTAACCAGGGGCATTTATTTGGCATCCTCTTATAAGTGGAGCGGCATATGTCAACAGCATGAAATTTATACTAAACACAGTCTATATACAAATATCAAGCGTGCATAAACACGACAGTGGTAAGAATGTATTCAAAAGAGAGAAAACAAGATAGAGAGACAAAGAGAATAACAGCTCATAGCTTTTCTTTTCTATTCTGTGGTACCATTGTCTCCAAGATCCTTTATTTGTGTACTCTACTCGAGGCCAAGGCCTCTTCGACTTTACAGAATCCAATCAGTGGAGATCAGACTGAATGTGGTTCATAGTTAAGTCCATGGAAATCCCTCATTGTTTAGACAGAATAATATTGCTCTAAAGAATAATGGCAATATAGAAAAGTAATTAGGACGAGCATGGAGCCATTTTAAGAATAATGTTGAGTGTTAGAAATACAGCGAACTCTTTAGGATAAGCTGCATGTTAACTGAAAAAAGAAGTCAAGCAGAGAAAGGTCCTCTGTTATTATCTTTCAAGTTTGTGGCCCCAACTGTTTTCTTCTTTTCTGGAGGACACCACAAATTGTTGTTCATTCTTAGCAGACTTTAGGTGGAAAGCTGCGTGCAAAAATGCTGTGCTGAAGTGTTTTTTCTTTTTTTTTCTTCCAAGATTGAATCTATGCAAGGCTAAACTATAAAGGCACTACTTGATGTAGTGACCTTAAGGTATTGTTCCATTTCAGATATGTCCAGGCCTCTATCAATATGCGCTCTTCTGAGTGGATCTTGTGCACAGAAAAGTAATTATGGCCTATTATACATCAAAGCACTCATCTGCTATTATGGAGAAGGTCAGAGGGCTAGCTTTGTGTGCTCTCTACACTGGTCACAAAGGTCAATGCAATACAATGCGTTTTTCAACATTCAAGCTGTCCATTTTAACTGTCATCCACTTAAAACATTCATTTTCTTCAATGACATAAAAAAATACCAGCACCTACGTTACGTCTCCTCCACAAGGCCTTTTTCTGACTGATTAGGCTGTACTGTATATGTGTTTCTTGCTAACTACAACACAATACATGCCTACTGAGTAGTGAGGATATGGCCAGACCTTTGTTAGTTTTCAGATGTGTTATTATCAGTAATGGCATTTTCAGCACTTTACCAATGTTTTGGCTCTCTTTTAGGCATTAAAAAAATGACAGCTAGAAGTGAATAGGCGAAGAAAAACATTGTAAGGCTGATTAAATGACATTTTATTATTGTTGGTGACAACAACAGCTTTTTTTGGCAGCCAATGAGACACAGCGTCCGGAAAACATAATAGTTTGTTACCATGCTATCGACCCATCTTCTGAGCTTTTGAATCTCCATTTTCACCCGTCTTAAACGATGCTCTCACTGTCTGTTTATGTTACTTTGTATGTTTTCAGGGTCTAGATTGGTAAACAAATACAAACAAATGGACTGCTTCACTCAACAGTCTATTAGGATAGTCAGGGGACAACAGTGTGTTTCTGCTCTGATGTCCATAATGTGAAATCCAATCAAATGAAGAGCATTTAGAGCTACTTATGGACCGTTCCACCATGTAAACGATGCAATGAGCTCTGTAATAGGAGCTTGGCTAACGTCTGATTGAATCGTAGTGTATGGTCTTGTTGATGCACAATAGGGTTGAACTGTAATGGACACTAAACAGAGTTTGTTTTGTGGTCGTAATATCATGAAATCCAAGGCTTGTATTCTCTGTTCTAGACTGCTGCAATTAGCCTGTTGACTATTTGTCATCCATAGGCAGACGGATATAACATCATTTGTACCCCGCATACAATACAAACCTGAATTAAACTATATTTGGTGAATAATACTGATCTGTTTAACCTGTAGTAACTTGTAGCAACAAGCTATAAAAGCAAAATAGTATTCATTGACATGGGTTCTTATAGGATTTAGATGTATAGTTGGTTGTCCCAGTGACATCTGGACTCTTAAGACAGCATTGTTTCACTTCGATGATCTGTATTAGTGTCAGGATTCAGACTTCCAGTCCTTGTGTTGCTTTTGCCAGTATCCGTTTCTCCAGTTAACTAGCTTTCCAGCTAGTAGTGAAAAAATTAATGGAAAATTCTGAACTTTCTTTGTATCATTCGGTTACAATAAAAATCATTATTATGAGTGCCGAGGAGTTTTTGGGAAACTTCTGGGAAACTTTCTCATAGTCATTTCCTTCAATCTCCTGGGTTAAATTCTCATTGGACAGTCATTTTGGCAGCTTTAGGATTAATAATCATATAATGCAATAAAATTGCAACTTTACTGATCTCTGTAGAAATATTTTTTTCCACTTGTTTTATTCCAGGAAGGTCAAAAGCACAAGGGCAGCTACAAAACAACTTCTGGAGCTGGCAGGGATTCAGTATCTTGCTTGAAGACACTTTTGCTGGCCAGATGGAAGCCAACTTTGGTTTTCCACAACAATTGAAGGACGAATAAAACGCTCGCCCTTAATTTGAGACACATTAGGAAAGCCTAAAGAAAGAGGAAGATTTTGTGTAGGGTCTGTCTAAGATTTCAAATTGTTTAATTATTTAAACAATTTGCTTAAATTTATATTTACAAATTATTGATGCACCCTGGTCTAAATTCCTATACTGCTCATAATCTGACCTTCTGTCTATGAGATCAAAAGATTGCAGATCCAAATTAGATATCCTGAAAATGCCCCTGCATTGAACTGTCAGCTTTAGTCCTGTAGATATTAAAAAAGCTGTGGGGAGTGTACACATTAAAAGATTGTATGGACTTTATATAATTTAACATGTTTTCCACACTATTGGTCAGTCATTTGGCTCTAATAATTTAGTTTCTCTCAATAAATCCTCTTCAGGACTTTAATCAATAAAGGACATCCCTGGAGCAAAGTGTGTATGCTCTGCTCCGAGAAGAAAGATCTGAGGTCAAACTTGTTCTCTGTTACACAGTTCAACCAGCATACTGGATACGCACACAACGTTAATGTGAGCCTTATTCTTTCTTTCTGTAATTGGCCAATACAATGGCAGATGTATCAACTGATGGAACGAAAAAAAACACAAAAGAGATAA
>NW_023339650.1:8594634-8620066 GCF_004916995.1 Morone saxatilis
GTGTGTTTTCTGTTGGGTAGATTTTTTTTAATTCCCAGAGTTTAGCCCCTGGCCTGCAGGCCAGTATAGGGGACTGTGAAGGCCTGAGGGGGATCAGTGTAGATCAGAACAGATCAGTAGGGATCATTTGGGATCACTGGCCCTCTCTTTGATCCACTCATCCTGTCATCTCACCATTCCCATACAATTCTCAAATTATTACCATACCAGGCGAAGTAAAAACACCCACATGTTAGTAAACACATTTTTGAGACTCTGTGTCTGCAATGGAGATGTGTGGTATTCTGTTGTGCTGTGGCTTAAATTGGAAGTATCCCATTTGTTATGCTTGTTAGCTCTCCTTGTTTATAAAAGACAGGGTTAACAAAGAAGACTTAATTTCTTTTGTCTTGTTTGTATCGGAGAAAAAACAAATAGTTTATAACAAGTGTCGACTACAAATTTGCTAACTGAATGCCGGGAATATCTCCAGCTGTGATGAGAGTCTCCAGTTTTTTTTTTTTGTGTGTGTGTGTGTGATTCACAAAGTGACTATTTATGACATTCCCCATAAACGACAGAGCAGGGGCTGTTAAAATCTGAAGGCTCAGGAACCGAATGAGAAAATTGGTCTCATGACTTAATCCATGCTAATGAGAACATCATTTTTCCTGTCATGTGGAGCACCCTCCATAGTAGCACTCTTAACACCCATTTTGCTTTCCTGACTGTAGTTCAACCAAACAGTACATAAAAGAAGTTTTTAAGTTATAGCATAGCTGTTGAATGGAACCTTCTTCATTACTAACAGGGGAACTTTTCTGGAATTAACAAAACAGGCCTCTTTTCAGATCTCTTTTTGACCTCAACTATTTGAATTCACACAGTTGGTTAGCTTCTAAACGACAAATACTGCACAGATGTATTTAGATGATTCAATCTGTTTCCATGTCACAGCAGTGACACACATGTATATTAATACATTTTCCCAGCAATTTAGTAAGGTTAATTCTGAAAGCATTATTGGTGTATTTTATTTTCTATAACTGATGAAGAACATAATTAGGCTGGCTACGAGTATACCATTCATGTTTTGGCAGCAGTTTGCTCCAAAGCTGTCTGACCCTGTGTAGTAGTGACGGCTCTGCTCAAGTCAATGAAAGAAGGTGGAAACTCAATTCAGGTCTGCATTAAAAACAGTCTCTGAACTGTATGACCTTTATCTCCCCCCTCTGTTTCTCTCTCTCACACACACACACACACGCACATACATACACACACTCATACTTTTGCTTGTGTAGCAGCTGCGTGGAGGGAGAGCGGGAGTGAGACTGAGAAAGGGAGAGCAGGGGAGGTCAGGAGGTTGTGATGGTTGACTATGCTAATGCTGTTGTTAATGACTTTGCTGTGAGTGATAATTGATCGTCTTCATTACCATATTAACTTCACTGCCCCCACCCTTCACGGGCCCCCCATCGGCAAGCCCCAGTCTCTGTCTACGCCGTAATGGATGCCTCCGTTTGAACCTTCAAATAATGAACTAATTAGCTTAATTAAAATCAATAGAGGTGCCAATACTTGGTTAGACATTTCAGGGATGCCGTCTCTATCTGCAGGAAAAGGAATTTGCAGAAAAGAGAGGGTGAGAGAGGACGGATGGCAGGAGGCAAGAGGAGCAATACATAAACAACAGGGAGGGTGTAAAAAGGTGAGCAGCAAGGGGAAGAAAAGCAAGAGAGAGAGAGAGACAGACGGAGGGGAACAGACACAAGAAGAGGAAGCACTTATAATAAGATGGACAGAAATAGGGTGACAAACAGACAAAGAGGAAGTAAAGTTGGATGATGAGAGTTGCAAGTTTAAAGACGGTAAAATCTAAGCGATAAAATGTAAAAATGAGTGGACAAGGGCGAAGACAAGAAAGCACGAGAGAAAATATCAGAGAGAAGGAGGGAGCCAAAGAGAGGGGACACTAAACGAGAGAGAGAGGGCGAAAGAGGTTCCTAATGCTGATTTATGAGTGCTTGACGGTCGTTAGCTGGAATAAATGGCTTGTAGGAGTGGCTGCAGCATTACTCCCTGTACAGGATACTAAGTGCATTGTAAGGTCAGCCATAAGGCCAAACTTACATATGTAGTGCTCTGCCCTTGTAAACCTTTGATAATATATCAGCCACAGGATGGAACTGTAACTAGTCCATCTGATACACAGATACGACTGTGGCTCCCTAACCTGTATTGTAATTGTTTTATTTCTGTTTTATTTATTTATTTAGCACAAAAGTTTAGCGGACGGAACTTTTATCGTTGGACAACACAACAATTAAAAGCACCAACTGTGTTTATGAAGGTGATTTGCTACAATGTAGTGCTAAAGCGATTAGTCGTTTAATTAGCTAATTAGCTGATAAGTTGACTTTCAGAAAATTAATCTATAACAATTGTATTATTATTATTATTATTATTATTATTAGTAACCTATTTATAATTATATATAATTATAATTTATAAAAGCTTAAATAAAATTAGCGCTCTCCGGGTTCCTAAAAGTAAAGATTTGCTGTTTATATAAAGTGTTTTACTAAATAAAAGACTGTTGGTCCAGTTTGCAATTTTTTGAAATATTTCTTTTTTGGGCACTGTTAGATTGTGATTGGTATTTTAACTGTTTTGTAACATTTTAGAGCAAAAAATAATCAATAACCATGCAAAAATACTGACACTTATCCAACAATAAGCATAATGAAGTTGAAGTTATTTGCAGCCATGCTACAGTCAATGCTAATGCTTTAGCATTTTGTGCTATATCTTGCATTCTGAACCTGCCAGCTGCCGAGAAACATAAAAGCACTGTTAGAAGCACAACATTTTCTGAGTGTAAATATCTTCATCCAATGGAGAGAGGGCAGGTTGATAAAAAAATATATTTAATGTGCAAACGTTTTGCATTTGGGTTTGGTATCTCCTCACTAGGTTATAAGTAAGGTTTAAATAAAAACTCTCCCAATCATTCTGCACTGAATCTGTGTGGTAGGAAATGTTGTGTTTTAAAGCCTGCTGTCAGTAGAATTTGAAACATGATGACTTGGTGTCCACTTGAGTCCACTGTACATACGACTCTGGCTCTGCAGACTGCACAAATAGGACAAATATATTTTCAGATGTTATAAGTAATGTCAGAATGCAGAATGAAAAATGGAATAAACTTATGTGGGTATATACTGTTTATTTATATATAGGTACACAGTATACAGTATCTTGATTGCACAGAAAAAAAACCCTGAATTTATGGCTGTTCATGTGTGTGTTTTTCCTGTAGGCTATCATCATAGTTGCATCACTTTACACTTGCATCAAGCTCACTCTGGACAAAATTAAAGCCCACATTTTTAGTACACACTCACTCTAAACATGCATGCTTTGACAACAAGATGCTGGCGTGTTCCTTCCAGTCACCATCACCACGAGATGCATTATCCTCCTTTTTTCATTCCTCGCTTTCTGTTGTGATCTGGTGACTCACGCATACGTGTTCCCGCTTTTGTTTTTTCTCCTCTGTTGCTTTCAGTTGACCTAGCTCCAGACAAAAGGAATGGGGGAGTGGAAAAATGGAATGATTGCATAAATGGACAGCTATTTTCAGATAGAAAAGAAGCAAGAAAAGCGAAAGTGAGGTGGGGAAGGGAAAAAAAAAACAGGGAAGAGAAGAGGCGTGGGTGAGGGGCAAGTGGATGAGACAGGAGGAGACAAGAGAATGTGAGAGGAGGTTGGAGGCTGGAAACAAAAGAATAGAAATGGATGGGGGAAAGGAAGGAGATAGAGGAACAGTGACAGCGGAGGAGAGAAAGTGAAGCGATTCTGTGAATGACTGTTGCTATAATAAGTTTTCTTTGTTTCTTTCTTTTCTTACAGTAAAAGTACTGCTACCATTTCTACTTTTATATCACCAGTCCTGCTATGACTACAAGTACTACTGCTGCTACAGTGCATCTGCCACTGTCTTCTCTCCAGTGTCTAACAGTGAACAGACCCACAGTGACAGGTTTTGTTTGACTATTTTCCACATCTTTGCCTCCTCGACTGCAGATTGAGATGTGATCACTTTGGAAGTACCAGTACTGCTTGTTATAGACAGAGAACCTTCTATAAGAATGGGTTGCATATGCCTGTTCTGTTTGTCTTAAAACTGAGTGAGAACACTAAGGGATGTGATGCAATGTCTGTGTAATGCGCTCTCTGTTTCTCTCACTCCCATACTTCTTTCCTCTCTTACTCATGCACTCTGCTGATTTTGACCATTACATTGATAGTATATTTCCACACCATGAATAGTTGTATTCTACACAAACAGAGACACACACACACACACATATATACGTAAGCCCTCCCTCTAACAAATGAGTTTACCCTGGTCATAACCTTCACAGGGCTCATTATCATAGATTGCAGGCCTTTTCATAAAGCTGAGACCACTGGTGACGGATTACTAACGGGATGGACACACACACATGCATACATATATATATATACACACACACACACACACACACACAGTGATCGGTAATGAGACCTTATTCCGGACACCCAACCCAGCTGCCTGTAAATTACACCCGCCACTCTGCCATACATACTTAATCAGCTAATGTTGTTTTATTCCTTATTATTAATTTGCTCCTGTTTCTGATTTATCTAAAGCGCTCTGCATCACACCAATATTTTGTCTCCTTTACAGTTCAGAGAGGCAGAGAGAGAGAGGGAGAAAGAGAGAGAGAGTAGGCTGTGTGCTTATTCATGTACTTAGGGGATTGCATCTGTAATGAATGGACTGGCTGTTTAGGTATACATAACGCAGCCTACTACTCACCTTAATAATGTAAGCAGGTCGTAACTCCTGCCAACCCAAGGGTATATAAGGCATGCATACACAGACACAAACACACACATATACTGACACTCCAAAACACACACACAGCCTACCTATATTAGCCACTGACCTCAACGTGTGCCAGGTCTTCTCACTGTCACATTGCAGCTGCATTGCAATGTGAATGTTTCATAATTGGGGGAGAAAATCGTGCATGCCTTTTGTGTGTCTTTTTATTATGTATCTTTTTGGGAGGCACACACCACTTTATTTTAATTCCTGTAATAAAAGATTTTACTAAACATACAGAAACTATAAAAAAGATCTTTAGGTTAAATAAAATAAGTTTGATATATTGTATTTTTCTTCTGTGTTCCAACACACAACAAACCACTTTTCTATCAATATTACAAGGTGCATAAATATAGAGTAACTTATTTTTCTTCAAGTTCTTGGAAAAGATTGTACAGTTGAGTCAAGAAAGCGGTGGAGGAACTTAACAATTAATTTGTTGTGTCCTGTATTTTAAAGTGGTGTCCCAACAAGCAACTTGTTCACTTGGCGGACATAAAGGTAGCCAGTCTGCCTTCATCATGCATCAAACATTAACTTCACATATAATGGATTTAATTTCATCTCTCCATCCGCACCAGCTCCTCTTTTGGAATGCTTATTGTGTGTATGTTTTGTTTAGGATTTTTACTACCCCATATCCTGCATTCACACAAACACACGGTAGCACACATACTTAACACTACTAGCATATGCATAATTAAAACACAAGTTCATACTTAAAGCACACACACAGGGCTATGTGTTGACCTGTGAGTCATTGCTGTCAGCATTGATTTCCTTTTCCCCGAGTGACCCCTGTCACCACGGCGATAGAGTGGCCGATATTTCACCAGTGCTGCCGGGTCCCTCTGTTTCTCTCAAACCCTGTGGTTTCTTTCTCTCTCTTTCTTTCTGTGAGACTGATTCTTTATCTCTCTCTGTACTTGCATCCCCTTTGTTGTCTCTTTTGAACTCCTTGTCCACCCCCCTTTTCCTTTGTCTTTGTGTTCATTCTCTCTTCTTAATAGTCCTGTGTGATGAAAAAGCTGGACCACCACAGCTCTTTTTTGAGCTAGGTTCATTTGTATTTTTTTATTTTAAGTTATTTTTTTATACCGCTACAGTATGAATTGACCTCACAATAACAATGCTGACCCATATTCCCCACTGGTCCTTCATGGGACAATGTTCAGTCAGAAAAAGAGACAGACAGAGACAGGCAGAAAGGGTAATGGCAAGGGTTATTTGAGTCCAAGGAGTTGTTCTGCATCTGAGAATGAACAGAAGACTGTGTGTGTTTGTGTCTGCACTTTTTATCTCAATGTCCTCCTTTCAGAGCAAGTGACTTCCTGTGCTACTATTGCGTCAAATATATTATTTTTGAATCCCTAAAGAGGAAAGCCAAATTATTAAGTCATTACAGTAATCGTATTTCAAATTTCATCTTCGATCCTTTCTTCTATATTTGATTTTGTCAACTTTTTGATTAGATTTGGGTGATTTGTGTGCAGTTGGCCCTGTTTGGAAAATGAGCAAAGCAGAAAGCAGAGACATTTTTTTCCTTTCATCAATCGTTTATACAGTTTCATGCCGTTTTTTAATTTCCTCGTCCTTTTTCCCCCACAACACTATTGTCATGTTGCCATGGTCATTAAGATGCACATTCCTAGCAATCAGTCAGGGCCTCACTTAACACCTCTGTTCCTGTGGACTGTCAAACTTCATCACACTTTACAGCACTTGAGAAAATCACTTTCTGTAAAATAATTTTCCTTTATTGAGCAGTGTCTAATTAATAAATAGAAGTCAAAGCTCTATTATGTTGCAAATGTAACTCTCTTTGAATATATCAGCATTAATTAGATTTTAGAAAAGCAAGTACAGTATTGTTGTTTCCCCTTGAAGGTCATATAATTGTAGATGTAATGTACATAAATGAATAATAAATAATAATTAATAATGAGTAATCTAGGTGTGATTTTCTGTATCTCCCAGGTGTCTGCTGTTGATCTGAAGACTATTTTGCTGGATGAGCTTGTTGGACCTGCAGTTCACATCCCACACAGGTATTCTGTACGGCTGACTTCTAATGATTATTAGTCACTCAGCTTCCCTCCTTATCAACAAGGCAATTTTTCCCAGAAAAAGTTTACTCTTTTTAATAACATCTTTATAATAACTTTATGAATCGACCACACACACTCACACATACACACTGGTCCCCTCGGTGTAGAGAAAGGTAACAGGGTTGGCCTCGGGGACTCTGTCTCTCCTTAGGGAGGTTGAGGTCCTTAGGGAGTCGCTGCAACACCACTGTCCCCATGGCAATATGCAAATTCCTATATGATATTTCCCACCATGCAGTGCTCCAAGGCCCCTAAAGACTTGTTCTGTTTCTACTTTATACCTTTCTGGAAAGACAGGTTTTTACTTTAAGTTTCACACATTTTGACAGAACTAATGAAAGAAGCCTTTTCTGAATCGAAATCTTCATGCTCATACATATGTACCTATTCCAGATTTTTGCATTGCTAGCAAGGCACCTGGACTCACCAGACCAGGGAGGGGTTTGATATGAAAATGACTTCTGATAATCTCCATGGCTTGCTGAAGCTAAAGTTACCTGGTGACAGTTTTCACTATGTTTAGCTTTGGCTGTATAGTAAGTGCCTTTAGTAGCTGAGCAGCAGTGAGAAGTGTGATACACTGGAGAAGGATCAGACACACCCTGTTTTTGTCAGTGAAAACTACTGAAAAACTGAAATCAAATTGACCTAATGATTACTTAAATACCATATCTTCACAGCAACTTTCCATTCCATATCTTGCACTGACAACATATAAAGTAACAGATTTCTGTCAGGGACTATATCATAGAGGTTGACATTGTAATGTTTAGCGTGAGTTCATGAAATAAATCAACTGATTTCCAAACAAAGGGATAATATTATAGTCAATATTTGTTTTTTCAGAAGCTGTCAGTAAGACTACATCCAAATACGGTCTCAAGTAACCAGTCAGTAGTTTGACAGCCTGCAGTGCAGCCAATTAAAGCACCCAGCCAAGCAGGAATGGGTGGTCAGGCACAATGTGGCACAATTGAGTATGTGGCTGTACAGTGTTTTTTTGCCATTCCTGCGAAAGGCACTGAAGGGCGTGATGGATCCTCAGTCAGCGTACTTGCTGTCAGAGACACGGGGATTTGCATCACACCTTGAGCGTTTTAAATGGCTGCACATATAATAATATAATAAAAAAAATGAAATAAATGAAATGAGTAAATCAGGTCTCATGAAATGAAATGACAGGCAGGTTGAAACAGCGGGTGAGTGTGTGTGTTTCTTGCCACCAGCGTCAACATTAAACACATCAGATTGAAGCCACCCTCCAGGGTAGCATCACTCAGCCAGGTGTATGTGTGTGTGTGTGTGTGTGTAAATGTGAATGGTGAAACCTAAGTCTTTTATCTACTTTTCCATTTCCTCAGTTTTTTTGTTTATCAACAGATTTATTTATATATTTCTGCTGAAATGGTGTACAGAACACACACTCTCACACACACATTGATCTATCGATGTATTGATGTGTGAGTGGGTGTCAGTTTTTTTATTTTCCATCTCCCTCCAATTTTTTAATTATTTTCTCTTGGTATAATCTCCTGCAGAGTTTTTTTCACTTGAGTTAACTTGAGTGCTGTTTTCCTTTGCCAAAAGCAGTCAAATGCTGAAAGTTAGTTAGGTAAAAAAAAGAAGCTTTGACAGACTATCCTGATTCTCATTTGGGAAAGGTAGGAACTTAACTTATTTCACACTCTGGCAGTATCCCTCAGTGTAACTGTTCTAATTTAAAACTCCAAACTTTTCTTTGTTAACAAAAGTAATAAGATATTTAGGCTTAGGAGACTGGAGGTTCATTATTGTTACATTATTATTTTGTTCAGCTGTTTTTCTGACAGTCTCCCGAGTCTTCCCTTACCAATTTCTTCTTTGCAAGGACGGTAGTAGATGCACATAACTTTCTATCAGTCTCTTTGCCTCCCCTCTCTCTTTCTTTCTCTCCCTCCCTCCCTCTCTCTCTCTCCCACTTGTCTCTCAGGACGAGAGGAGGATATGTCTCTTTTTCTCCATATTGACTTTCCCAGGTCAGGCTCCTCTTCTCCTATTAGGCCAAGCTAACTGATCAATACACGGGCCTGGTGGGCTGCTGTGCGGACATGCAGACAGGCATACACAGTGGGCTGTGACCCGGCCAAGTGCCACACTCATTAACACACACACACACACACACAACACACACACACACACACACACACAGAGCAGGACATGTGCAGTAGACAAATGTATACGCTCTCATAAACATAAATGTGTATACGATTCATAATCACACAACTGTGGAAACAATTCCTAAAATCCCTACAGTCTGTTATATAGAGTGGCAAATCTTAACACAACTAATCTAATGACTCAATCAATCAGTCAATCATGTATAAATCTATAAATCTTCATCCAGTTGGTTGCTTCTCTGTCAAATACGGAGATGCAACAAACTCCTCCTCTCCTCTCAAATCTTCTCCTCTCTTCTCCTCCCCTGCTGTTTTCCCAGCTGGTGAGTTGTGACATCTGCAGTGCTGCGACATGGATAAGCAGCTGCCAGAGATGGAGGGAGGGAGAAGGGGAGGGAAGAGGGGAAGGATGGGGAGCCATAGAAGACAATGCAGGGGAGAAGTGAAGAGGGAGGGGTGATGGGTGATGGGTGATGGGCACCGACAACCAGCAACAGTTAGGTGTACAGCAGGGGGAGACAGGATTGTGTGTCTGTCTGCATGTGCATAAATGTGTTTACGTGCGTGTCTCTGTGTGAGAGTGTGGTGTCTGTGAATGTAACTGTATGTTGTGGCACATGTGCTGGTGTGTGTGTGCATGGCAGCGTGCCAGGCAGTGCCATCTGGCTGCTTGACAGAGCTCTTCTCATTAACAGGGAGGTTAATTGCTGTGGCAGCACCCAGGCTGTGTCAAACATCACCCTGGGGACACGGAGGCAACAGACGATCTACATGTTTGTGTACGCACACGCACAAATGTGTGTGTGTTTAAGGATAAAATGTGGCGCTGGAAACCCTAAAACTCTTTCCTCAACATAAAAATGGTGAACAACAACCTGCAGTATATTAGCCTGGCATAATGAAGACGGCAGCGTAAGGGCCAGCCTGTGTTCCTATGTGTTCTCTGTGTGTGTGTGCATGCATGTGTATGTGCTTGAGCATGTATGCCAGGCAACATGCATGTTTATATTTGTCTTATGAATTATGTCTTGTTGCTGTAATGATGTAGAAAGAATTGGGTTTACAGAGCCAATGTCTATAGCCCTGAGGGCAAACACACACACACACACACACACACACACACACACAAGCACACAGGACAGGGGGAAGGGGTGGCAATTTGCATGTTATTACTGCATATTCATGACTAATTTTGTTAGCCTTGCCTAATAGGCCTGAGTGACAGCTTGAGATATCGAGAGGCTGCTTTAATATCACACACACTCATGGTGACACACACACACACACACACTCTCCTCAGTCGTATTCACTCTCCCTGCTCTCTGTGTCCACACAGTAATCATAACAACACTTATGGCTCTAAATAGGAATTCCCTGTTCATCTGTTGGTTTGACATTGTGTCATTTGTTTACCACAACTACTATATTGTATATAACAATACAGTAAATCATATAGCCTCATTTGTTACGTGCATAATCACAACCTATTATACACACAAGCATGCACACACGCACCTTGTATGGCATGAATACATTTGCATTTTGACTTGTTGCAGATCAAAATGTGTTTGTATTCATTTTCCCAAAAGAAGCAAATAATGTTAAAATTCAGCCTCTATCTGTATTAAATTCAGTCATTAACGGTGCATAAAATAGAACCTTATGTACCATTAAGTAATACACACTGCGCTTATTTTCTTCTTCAATGTTTTAATCTTTGTTGACTGCGCATTAGCTTGGTGTGTGTGCATCTGTTCATTTCTAAACGGAATACTTGGCCAAGACAAAATGACGTTCCTTATCTCAGCTAGCGAGCTTTTTTTGTTCTCTGTATTTTCTGTATATGCATGTACACTCACACACAGCACTCTAAACCCACCACCCCACTGTGCAGGTGAAAATAGGGATGAAATTGGCTGCAGTTACTTTTCATTCAAAACCCTCTTTCGATTTTCAACTTGTTCCCATTTCAGACAATTCGTCTCCAAAGAATCTTTCCTAAATTTGGGGTGATTTAAGTATTTTTTCACCATACTGAAAGAGAAATAAGTTTTGAAAATGCTAATAAATAGACTAAGCCTTTTCCCTCCATCTGAAAGGCCCTAAAATAATAAGAAAAATTACGTTATAATGCAACTGTAGAAGGTTTTGTCCTTTGTAAAAAGTTGAGGTTTGAAATTTGTACATAACTTAGGGAATGGTTGCCTTTGTCTACACATTTCTATACATATAAAAGCTTCTGTGCATACTTAGGAGTACACACAGTTTTTGTGCATTCTTTTTCTTAGTGAAATGTTCAGCAAAGTGATAATTCATAACAAAGGAACACTGTAGTTAGACTGGAATAGAAAGTGAATTAGCACAGTGGCACACACTTTCCCATTCTCTTATAGAGACAGAAACAGAATGTAATCTAAAGTCATTTTTTTTCACTCTCCTCTGTGGCTTTTACTCCATTTGACTGAAAAGTTGTTTTTTTTCCTGAAGTGAAAGATTTAACTCTCAGCGCTCTCTATCCACTCACATGTCACTTTTGTCAAATCTTGCCTTTCCTTCCCTGCTTGGTGCGAACGTGCAGACACGCTTGATCAAATGTGAGTTTAACATTTTTAATCTGCGCAAAGTTTCATCAGAATAACTCATCTCATGAGGCTGGTAAATATGAAATTGTGTGTGTGTTTGTACGTGCCTGTGTGTATACGAAGAGTACTGCACACTACTGTGTGATCTGTTTTTTTCTTTTTTTGCCTTCCATCTTGGGTGTGTGACAGCTGTCACTGGTGACTCAGAAAGGTGTCTGGGCAGAGTTAACGTATTTTCACCGCTGGGAAACACACACACTCACACACACAGACACAGACACACACATACGTGCATATCAGCTCCAGTTGCTGTCACCTAGCACAAATTTCACCAGGCTCAGCATGTCTGCTTTTGAATTAGATTTATTTTATGAATTACATATTACATTGTATACACAATGAATGCTGTTCACAAAGTGAATTGCTTATTTATTTATTGATTTATTTATTTGTTATTTTATGTTAGAAAGCATTGCATTAATTAATTTAACTTAATTAATCATCAAGGTTCATTCAGGATTAGTTTTCTAAAATGGTTCTCATGTGTAACATTTCTGTCAGTTTTAATACAGTGGAAAAACTGCTGTGTTAATTCATTTTATTTGTCCATAAGCATTTACTGTATATGGAGCATATGATCATAATTAGGCTTTGTAATTAAGATCACATTTGGTAACTGGAAACTTTACCAGTGAATCTATCAGCAACTTATATATTACGTTACAGTTTTTTTCCCCTGTAATTCTCCTCTTCCTCCTTTTTCTGCTACAGTACTGCTTCCTTGGTCCAGATTGCATCCGAGTTAGAAGACCTGAAAATCCAGTCGCAAACCAAAGACGTGGTCATCTCTGATCTGGAGAAGGAACTCAGGGAGAATTTCCAGCAAAAGCAAAAGGTAATCTACTCGACTCGTCCTGATTTGAGCTTATTGCCAAGGATAAACTACGCCACAACAATGTCATCAATATATTCTGTCCAGTCGTTTTGTGAACATATCTGCGTATTGGTTATGAATTTAGCTTTTTGATTTAATTGAATACAGTATATTGCATACCCCTGCAGTTATTTGGACTGTCTTCCTTTATTGGTGTTCAAGGTACTTCCTAAAATAAGTAAGCCTGCAATGCAAAAATAGAAATTAAATCTTTTAGATCAGATTTTTTTCACCACAGTTTTGCATCACAGCTCTACACAATTAAATGACTTGTTAAGATATTTTTTTGCAGCGTGCTTGTTATTGTTTAGAAGCCTGTCTGAGAGGTGGAGAAGTCTTTTTTTTTTTTTTACGATATTGGTTTGGCAGCTGTGCTAGAAACGCTCCATGTGCAGCCAGGTTTAACAGGAAGCCGAGGCGTGTGTGATGAATTACCAGCATATCTCAGAGCCCTGGGTAACAAACATGGCGTCGCCGGCCGGGATTAAAAGGGAGAGTTTTTTACGGCCTTCCCACACCTCCTTACAGGGTGTCACTAAATTATACCCACTGCTGTTTTACTGTCTTCTGTGGCTTACGGTTAAGACACACGTAAACACACACAGGCTTGCAGAAATGCACACACACACACTTAGATTTGTGCTTGTGGTAAACCCGGGCTTGTTGGTTGTTTATGTGTGTGTTGGCTGGTTACTGTTTGTTTATGCTGCTTGTGAGTTGACTCATTTGCACTGCTGCTAATTAGTGGTTTGTGTGATTATAGAGCCTTAGAGAAACAAACTTCAGCTTGTTCTGTTAATCAAATTTTCAACAAATGTTGATATATTTTCTCATTCTGCTTGTGTTTCTGTTTAACTGGTACGTCTGCAATGCAGATGCGCAGATAGATCTGCTGGCACAGAATTTCATCTGTGTTTGTTAATAAGCGAGTTTCTGTATGAACACAATAAGTTCATAGAATATGATGCTTCTTAAGGCCAATTAAAACAACTATATGTCCTTAACAATAAAAACAATGTATGTATACATTTAATTCTTTTGAATGTTTTAGTGCAGAAGGTTTTCATCTGTGATAATATGTGAATTACTAACAGGCTGCAGTGTTTCCTTTATATAACACACACTATTATCATTGTTGTATAGTGGTTTATGGTTGGCAACTGGTGTCACCCTGTACAGTCTGAAATCATCATAAATAAGTAAAAACATTCATTTAAACTGCTGTTTTATCTGAAGAAGACTAAATATAAACATTTTAATGAATTACATATCATATTAGAGATTATACTAATGGTAGAAGACAATCTTCCCCAATTAAAAAGAGTTCTGTTCTGAAAAAGTGGGATATGAACAGTTAATATAAAAATGTGTATAAAAACTACTGATGTTTTGTGTTTTGTTAGATAGCTTAAGATTATTGCATGATATTTGTGAAGAAATACTGTAATTAATAACATTTTTGAAACATAATAAACATTAGTTTCATTTATAATTTGTCACACTCACTGAAAATATATTTCTTTCTGTAAAATAATCTTTAATATTTAAAATCTGTCATGGCCCAGACTGCAACACAGGTGCTGGAAAGTAGTGAGAGGCTGGTGCACCTGCAGAGCGAGCTCTCTTGTCTGCAGCGGATCCAGAAAGACAACATGAAGGAGATTGCTGACAAAAACATCTGCATCACCAAGCTGCAAGCTAACATTCAGCTGCTGCAACAAGAGGGGGCCGACACACATGTTCAGGTGGGCAGAGACTCAAATGTGCATGAGTTGCAGTGGTGGAAGAAGTATTTAGATATTTTACTCAAGTAAAAGTATCAATACAACAACGTACAAATACTCCATTGCTAGTAAAAGTCCTGCATTTAAAATCCTGCTTAAGTGAAAGTTGATAAAAAATAATCAGCAAAATATACATAGTGTATGAAAAGTACGAAAAGTACGAAAAGTACAAGCACTAATTCTGCAGTAAAATGTCCCCTGTCTAAATTAATTATTTCCTTAAGGGACTCCTTTAATATCATTGAGTTAAGTGACGAACCCTGACTTAGTAACATATTTTATGGATATTTTATATTATATTCAATGCATAACAATATCAGTACAGAACAACTGATAAACTGTACAATTAAGACAAACAGTCAACGCATTGTTCTATTAGCTTTGTGGTAGTTTTAACTACATACTTTTCTAATGCAAGCAGACAGTGAAGGCTCTGTGAATATGGCTTGTGTTCAGATCTCCACTGTCCCCTTATAATGCAAGATTTAAGTTTATATTGTTAATAATATTCTAAACTTTGAAAATAACAATTTCATTTGGTTTTCCTCATAGACGTGAATAAACTGCTGAGGTAATACATACTTTGTAGTTTTCTAGAAAGGTTTTCTCACCCCCCTTAAAATCAAGAAGGCCTCATGACCTCCTGTGAAGCTTTGACAACCTCTATTGGGGGTTGGGACCATCAGGTTGGCAGCCAGTGTTATATCTGACATTATTAAACTGTTAATAGGGGGGTCAGGCCCCCCCAAAGATAAATGTTAGGCGTTGTGAGATGATTAATGGAAGAGGAAAGAAGGAAAAGTTTCTATATTTTGGACCTGTCTGTAATCTCAAAATATTGAATTTATTTAAATGAAACCACGTGAGCGCTTCATAGACATGTGAAATATGACAAGGTGCCCCAACTAGACATTATATTATGTAAGAGGTTACAAGTCAAACATTTTGGAGACCATTGGTTTAATAATAATTCAAATGTGTTGTATTTGATTAAAAAAAGTTGGTTTAATTTTGACCATAAGAGTATTAGTAAATACACCAAATAAATGTAGTAAAGTAAAACATTCAATATTTTACTCTTGTAGTATAAAGTAAAAAAAAAAAGTAGCATAAAAAGCAGATACTCAACTAAACTTCTGTACTTGAGAAAATGCACTTTCCACCACTGATTAGTTGGGATTTCTGTTTGCACACATGTACCTCAGTAGATACTGTAAATGAAAAAAATAGCTGATAATATAAACATAAATGCACTCACTAGCTGTCAGTCAGTCACTTAAAAAATATTTTTTTAACCAGATGTTTCAGATTAGTTTTCAGATTAAGTGACTGGTACCTCATTTGTTTTACTGAGTGCAGAGATATGACTGCCTGCACATTAAACAATTGCCTGTCTGACTTCAGCTCTCCAAACTGAGTGTGAGAGTGAAGGAGCTTCAGGATGAGCTGAAGAGAAAAGAGGAGGAATGGAGGCAAAGAGAAGATGAACAGAGACTGAAACATGAAAAGGAGATTCAACAAGCAGAGGAGAGCAGAAGGCAGGAGCAACAAACAAGAGAGGAGGAGGAGTGCGTGAAGAAAGTGGAGGAGGAGAGGAAGAGGCAGGAGTGGAACAGGGAGCTTGAGGAGGAGAGAAAGGCCCATGCTGAAGTTGTTAAAAAGTGGGCTGAGAAGGCAGCTATTTTGAATTCTGAGGTAAGTATATTAATGTACTGAGTAGATCTATTGTATTTAACCAGAGTACTCAACAATGGGTGATAATGTGTAAACCTGGCTGCAAAAGTGAACATTGATTCTTGTCATTGTGTTCCCTTGTTTTAATTCCCGTGTATGATATTATGCTATGGGCAGTACGTCCAAATCAAAGATTTCTAAAACCAAGGGAAGCTAAAGACACTCATCATGAACCCAAGTCACAATATCACACCCAACAACACACCTCCCTCTATAGTTAATACATTACAAGAATCATTCAATTAATAATAAAGTTCACATGTTTAAAATAGTCTCTCCTCTTTTGAGCTTTCATAATTTAGATGATAAAGTTTTCTTGAAGCTGTTTTAGCATGTGGGCTTACAGTAGTACAGAAGACAACATATTTACACGCATGCATGTGCACGCACTTACACAGAAAACAACAACAAAATACTTAACCTTAATTCAGACCTCAGACACTCTCTTCTCTCCTCCACCCCCTCACCCCCCACCCCCTCTTCCTTCCATCCTGCCATCTCGCCACAACCGCTCCAAATTAATCTGCAAAATATTGATTTGAGGAGCAAGGGGGTGGAGGGGTGGGGGCCACACGATTGCGGCCGCATATTAATACGAACAGGCCGCTCTTCGTCTCTCCTCTATACTTTAAGATCCTCATATCTTCATAATTGATTAATGTTCCTTTGTGAAGTGGGGATGAATAATACATTAGTGGGCCTGCTGCACCCTCAGGCTGATGAGAAAATGTTTAATTTCAGTAAATGTAGCACTCCCGCTCTCTTTCTCTCTCTTTCATTTTCCCTCTCTGGTTATTTGTGAGTGTTGGAGTGTGTTTGTGAGTTTTCACATGTGAGCTGAAGACTAGAAGAGCGTTGTTGATTTGCTTTTTTCGTGTTTACTGTTGGCTTGAAGCGCATGTTAAACATCACAAACAAAAGACAGCATCTGCATTTGCAAACATGAATGAATAAATTGGTGAAATGAGCCCAGTATTGTTCCATGAACTGATAGAACTGCAAGAGTTGTGTCACTTTACTACCTGTTTGCCCTAAAAAAAAGAAAGAAAAATAAATCAGCCCGTTGGACATTTTTGCCTACATTGCATTGGAATGCACTGTGAACATCAGCTGCTACAATATCCATCAGCAATCAGTGAAAACATGCAAATGTGCCATAAACCCACCTGATGGGGACAAGTAGCCTCTTCAGCAGCCTGGAAAGGTGCCCGGGAGGGTGACATATGTCAGTTGCTGTGACTGGCACAGCCTGGCTCGACTCAGCTCATCTGGTTAACAATGCTAATTATGCTAAACAGAAGCCTAATGATGATGATTAGGGATTTAAGAGCTGCAGCATGGCACACTTGGCACGTGTGTATGTGTGTGTGTGTGTGTGTGTGTGAAGGCGGGGGGGTGCTGTCTGGCACCTGCTGGTGAGCATCTGTGTGTGTAGAATAGATAAATGATGAAGTGAACACACACATACACCCACAGGTCTCACTTCATGCCTACTTAGCTTTGCTTCATTTTCCATTTGAACTTGTGCCAGTGATGAAGGGGATCTATACACATGCACAGCTTCATACATGCACCCAGAGCGCTAATTGAATAAATAATACTTATCTGTTAACAAGCATCCTAATTAGTTATGCTAATCAGCCTAGATAACCCAATTAACCTCATAGAGTGAGGAAGGGAGGGCTCCTCTTTGTTTTTATATGTGGGTGTGGATTTATGTGCCTGAGAGCAGATCAGAGACACTTAAGAAAACACATTTGCCTAATTAGTTTTCAATGACATAGACAATTCAGCATTTATGTTTTTTTCAAGCCCTTATTGTTCTGCTTTTGAATGCGAGGAAATAGGCTTTTTCACACCAAGAAAATAAGTGGCATTGAAATTATGTTAACAGTGCTTGTGCATTTTCTCTATGCATATGCGAGAATATACCGTATGCATTTATACTGTCTTCTGCCAGTCTGTTTCTCAGTTAGATCCACATGGACATGTATATTTTTACAACTATTATGGTAGTTTAAACAGAGTGTGTATTTATTCAGAGAATGTCTGCCTGTTCCATTAGTTTATGTCCTTGGAAATACAATTTGGCCTCAAGTTCTCTCCGTTTATTTAAAACCTTCAGTCAGCGTTCCCATCCTAATAGTGAGCCGTGTTTCCTCTCGTTTAGCTCCACCACTCATTATCCGGGCCATGTGGAAGAGACAGTGTTTAGAGAGGGGTGGGAGAGAGACTTGGAGAGGGACAGGGAGAGATAGAGAGAGGGGTAGGAAATGAGCAAAGGCGAGTGCAAACCAGAAAGAAAAAAGACAGAGGGAATGAATGAGTGACTGAAAGAGGGAGAATGTAGATTTTCTTTGAACCTGACCACAGCTTCTTGTGCTTCTAATGAATGTTGAGGAGAGAGAAGGGAGGGAGACACCCAGACAAGACTGTCTTTGTTGTGCCTATGCAAGAAAGAAAGAGACAGAGCGAGAGAGAGAACACAACAGATTTATGTCTTACAGGAAGTCTCCCAGATTTGTGGTGTCGCAAACCGCCTCCCCCGAGTCAGCTGCATGCTCTGGCTTTTAATTAATAGTCAGTTTAAGTTTCCGTGCACACTTGAGTCTAAGTTTTCATGTATCGAGTATTCGTGTACGCGTGTGCATCTGTTTGTCTCTGTGGCATGTGCCTGTGCGTCTGTGTTTACAACACACAGTTTATCATGTGCAGTTTGTATATGAGAATTAGTTTTGACAGAGCAGCACTCATCCGCTCCTCTGGTTTGGGCTGCATGGCTGACAGTGGGAGAGCTTCAATTAAAACACACACAGCGTCAGAATTATTTGACAAGAGTTACATTTTGTGTCAGAGCTCAGACAAGAGTCCTTAATGAGTGGCAACTGAGATATTTACTCAGCTCTAGGCGTGCCACTACCTCTCAGCTACATGCTATTTATCTTTCAGTTGTTTTATTTATGTGGACTGCCGTGGATTTCCTTTTTTGTTTTAGAATAGTTTAAGGGCTGCCCTCAAAATCGACTAAAGGTGTTAAAAAAATGAATAACGTATTAAATGCTGTGCCCAACATTAGCATTAGGTCATGGCACCTTTGCTAATGTGCTAATGGAATTCACTGCGGTGAGCTAAACTGCGGTGCTTGACGTCCAAAGCCTGCACTTCTGTAATGGGAAGACCAAACAGTGGATGCTACTCTGTGCAGTGCGGGTCTTGAATGTGGGGGGAGATGCTAATATTAGCTCATGCTCACTTCAGCTGACTCATCTCCTCTGTGTCCTTGGCTTATTAACTGATTTAAGACTGATTAGATCAATCTTGCGTGAACATGCACTGGCACGCACACGCACCACATTTGAATATCAAAATGGAATTGCTTGACCAGTGAAAACTAGATTAATTCAAAATGTTAGCATCAAGGTGTAGGTAAAATGGATGACTGTGCATATTTTTAATGCACCTTGCAGCATTTAAAGCCATTTATGACATTATCTAAAGCTCATGTTATGCAAACACATTTTGCAAGTCAAATCCACTTATGTTGAGAATACTTCATGCTCCTTTTTTCTCCTTTGCCTTGATTTGACTTCATGAGATCATCAGCGTAGGTATTGATTTTGCACTCCATTTGATGGAGTTTTAGTGAGCTAAAATGTGTATACCTCTTCCATAATAACATACCACAGTAACAAAATAATGATGTTGAGCTATATTACTAGAATGGTGTAATATGCATGCCATGTACTTTTCAAACAGACATGCCTCTAATACGCTGACAGGGCTTAGGTAAGAGATTAAAGAAATATTTGAACTTTTTATTTACAAGGACAACAGTGTTCACCCATTTACCACAGCCCTGTTATTCCAACCCCCTAAGTGTCTCTTCATCTAGCTTCTTCAAGGCTACAGATTGGCCATTGCTCTGCCACACATAGCTTTTCTTTTCTCTAGTCTCCAGGAACTGTCAAGAGACTGCACTGTTGCTACCAGGTCAAATCTCCTGACAACCTGACAGCGTGGTAGTAGGTGATGTAAGTTTGGCCTAGAAACCTCCCACATCCCTATTCTTCATATCTATTGTGTCATTGTTGTGGTTGATGTGAGAACCCACTGCACTATTTGAATGTGTTGCTCAGTTCTACTCTGAGCTATTTGATCAGCTCAGAACACGATGTTAACACTTTCAGATAGTTGCTGTGGTAAACAAGAGAAAGTTGTTTTGCCGTCTGTTAGAGTTTGAAAGTAGAGTGTCAATTTCACTTAGTACTTTTCATGTTAGATGCAAGGTAGTGAAGAGTACTCAGCCGATGTAAAATGTGTATGTTTGTGCGTGTGCTCATGCACAGGGTTGAGTGTATCTGCCTCTCTTTATGTGTGTGTCTGTGACAGTTTCCTCTCAAGATGTTAATTCCTCTCCTCCCTGTTGTTGTCATGCTTACACCAGCAGTGTCTGCACCAGGGAGACGAAGACATATTGGTGTTAATGAAAAGCCCTCCTAAACTCTCCTCCCTGCATGAATGTTTAAACATGCTTGTCATAACATTCATTCGCTCACACATGACAGCTAGCATCTGCAGCTGCCTTGCTCGCCCTCAATATTTTATCATACCATCTCCCCTAACCCCACTCTAGTACAATGGCTGTGTGTTAGCAAACTGAATTATAATGACTCAAAACAGGCCGTGTTCAGACTCACTGCCAGCACAGGCCATACATAATGGATTCAGCAACACCACAGGTCTCATAATGGTACAATTAGTCAATTTTAAATATGAAAGTAAGAGAAGAAGGCCAAATTAAGGAAATGTTGTTGTACATAGAGGGAAAGAAAAACCGAAGAAGATTGAGATAAATAAAGATGATGAGAGAAAGAGAAAAAAAGAAGCAAAACAGAAAGTAAGGGTGGGCTTGTGTAAAGAAAGAAAGAAATAAAAAAAGGAATACATAAAGAAAAGGAAAAGAACAAAAAAGCAAAGG
Source organism: Morone saxatilis (assembly GCF_004916995.1). Lineage (NCBI taxonomy): Eukaryota > Metazoa > Chordata > Actinopteri > Moronidae > Morone > Morone saxatilis. The sequence goes on from NW_023339650.1 coordinate 8,615,826, forward strand.
AAGAACGAGAAAAATCCCCATGTCCATATACAGTATGCTATTCAGAAGTCCCATAACACTGCAGGTCAGCAGTTGTGACCTTGGTGGTTTTGACAGAAGTGGTTCACCATGGTAACGGTTGGTCTGCAACCCTCAGAACACCCCCGCACCCCTCATCACTCCCCAGCCTTCCTCACTGCCTCTCTGCCAATTTGATTGGACGCACAATTGAAATGTCATGCCTCAGCAACACACATGCACACGCACCAGATCAACCAGACTGAAACCAGTGGAATGAAAGAACAGGGCACGCTGTACAAATCAGGATGAGAGAAACCAGAGACAAACACTAACACACAGTAACACACTAAGAGGGGAGAAGGGTTTTAGTTGAGCTTTATGTCACTGTGGTATTTCACATAGCAGGAAAAAGTGGGGTTAACATTGTTTGGTGGGCGAGGAGACCTAGGCACAGAGCATCAAAGCAGAGAGGCTTGTCATAGCCGCTGAATACAGAATCAAATGAATATTAATGTGGAACCAATTACCTCAGGGAAATGTTGTCTGTAGGTTAGCTTTGCTAACGCATGTGTCTCACCTTTAGCAAAGTGGAAGCAGTGGGAGGGGGGGAGCCTGGAGGGTGGACAGCACTGATGTATTCGTTTTCCTCCTAACAAGCTTGTCTACCCCTGCTAAAATAGAATTGTCCACCACGCAGCGCCTCCCCTCCCTTCTCCATATTTCACCTAGATGCAAAAAAATTTTTTTTTTTTGGTTCAGTGAATTATGGAGAGAATATATGATACAATTCTTCAACAACGCCCATGGCTAAGAGGTAGTTAATATTGGCGCCCTTCCTGAGAACGTTGTTTGTTTGCAAAAGATTTGATAAGCAACAAAAATATAATTTATAAATGTTTTGATACAATATTAAGTTTTTTTCTATATCAAGCTTGGTTAAATAATAGAACTTTTGAACATAATATAAGCCAATAAACAAAAATGGGCTTTTAAAGTCCCTTAGAAGCACATTTTCATTTCACTTGTCATCAGCAGTGCCAACAATTACAAAAGCCCCCCCCCCCCTATTTTCCTGTATGCTGCAGTTTTGAGGCTCTGTAGTGGTGACATGTATACTATCTTGTTGTGTGAGCGGCTTAGCACAGTGCAGTCCTGATCTGTGCAGGTCTCTAGCTGCTGCTGATCTGCATAAGTGACTGTGCCACACTTAAAGCCGCTGGCTCCTTAAAGCTCCTTCTAAATCAGTGTTAAAGCCTTGATAATAGACCTCACTGACCAATTGATTGGCCTTCATATGTTTACAGCTCACTTTAATTGCCTCAAAAATACCATTTATCAGCCATGTGTGTCCATGTATGCATGCATGTGTGTGTGCAAGCGTGCCTGTCCATCGACAAAAAGGTGTATTGATTTATCAGCATCGGGATTTGTCCCGTTCACCGTACATAAAACCCCTGCGTATGTGCTGTTCAAAATGGGAAATGGCCCCATCGATTCCCTTAAGTTGGAGCCCAAATGCTAAAGATTTTTGGATAAGCTTTCTCATTATTTAAGCTGAAATCAATAGGGGAGAGCATGGGTCTAATGAATGAACGGGCCACAGATCAGATGGGGTGTGCTCATCCCTGGCCTGTCCTGGTCGATCTGTGTGCGTGCGCGTGAGTGTGTGTTGTGCATGAGAGAGAGAGAGAGAAAGAGAGAGAGAAAGAAAGAGGAAGAACTTGACTATTTGCACATCACAAACCTTTTTCTTTGGCGCTCAAAAAGATTCACACTATAGGACCATCTGTGTCTTTATTTACCCATTGCTGTTTCATTAGGGGAAATGTAAAATGTAATAGGACATGTAATCACAGTGTCTAATGAAGCTTCAAAGTAGCCTATGTCGGGGATTTTAACATTTTCTGTTGTCATTATTATGATTGAGCCGTTTCCCATCCCACTCTCTCTGTCTCTCTGTAGTTGAAGGTCAGCAGGAAGCAGGTGGAGCGACAGAACAGGGAGCTGTCAGAGTCTCACCAGAAGGAGGAGATGCTTCTCTCTGAGGTACAAAAAACACAAGAAAAACACATTCCCTGCATCCATGTGTGTCACCTTATTCGTTTAGCTGTGCTCCCGTCTCACCCCTAGCTTGAAAATTGACTCCACAGCTTGAAAAAAAATTAGAAATGCAATGAAAATTCATCATCTGGTCTCATCTGGCCTCTTAAAGCCCACTTTCCCCATGGGGGTCAGCGTAGTGTGATTTTATCTTTGGCTTAGACCACATCCAAAGGGGAAATAAATTACAGAATAAAACATATACAACAGCAATACCTACTGCAAGTTATGATGGGAGTGACCCAGGAGTGAAGATTTGAAAAACAAAATTATTCCTGACACCCAACACCTACAAATACTATCCTGATTAAACATACATCTGCATGGGAATATAATATGCAGGAGATGTGTGTCAGCCAAACCAAAATTCATCCAGACACACACACACTCATGCACAGAACCATCTACCCCTCCCAACTGTAACCTCCTTGGCTGACTTTTTGGTTTTTCCACTTTCCATTCTTTCCACACTTATGGAATATCAAAATGACACAGGGTGGTGTATCTCTAGGAAATTGTCTTTGGCTGAGCATGCAGGCGCTGCCTTTCAGACTACATTTACCAGACAATTGCTAATAGTTTCACTTTGTGGTTTGGCCAACTCATGGAATTAGCTACATTAATAATTAGTCACAGCTGATACTACAGACAGTTGTCATTTCAGCTGGTGAAAAGGACACTCGCCAGCTGAAAATGAGAAGCCTGCAGACATTTAAAGTTGATAATAAATTGATAATATTGCAGTCAGTAAATATCACATACACGTGAGGTGGGCTATTTAACCACTATTTAGTGGATTTCTGCCATGTGGCTTCAAATAAGAAGAGCAATGAGTAATTTGTGCATATCAACAATATCAACAAAGAAGGAGACTCTGGAGTGCAAATATCACTAACCAGCCCAATTTTCAAATAGTAAACTCCCTGTCCCTTCCCCTCACTCCCCTCTAAGGTGTCCCGCCTTTTCAGCTCATAAATATGGAAGGCGAAAGATGATGAGATTCACGGACAAGAAAGGAATCAAAATCTATTGTTGCGTGTCCTTTTCCCCGTGTAAAGTTTGGATTAAATGTCACACATTAGCATGTGAACTTTTAAATGAGCTTGTTTGCTCTCCGCGGTGTGGGGCATGTAAATACCCATCTTGAGTATGGAATGGGGATTGCTTTGTGGGGGGGTTGGGGTTCACAAGAATTGGGGAGTGTAGGACATATTTGAGTCTTGCACCGGCAATTAGGCCGCAGCAAGGGACTGGAGTACCAAACAGCTCTATTGACTGGTTGCGTCTAGCTGGTGTTCCACACCTGAAGTGGCAGATAGTGGCAGATGAGAAAGTTCCCTGATGGCTGTGGCTTCTGGTGAGTTGAGAGAAGGAGATGATTGGCAAGCACTCCCAAAATGTGATGATTGACGTGCACTGTCAGCAAATGCATTGACGTGCACTGTGGGCAAATGCAGGTGTGAGTGTGTGTGCGCAAATAAACATGGATATAGGTACATTGTAACCTTGGTGGAGTGTAGCTCTGAGATACTGACCATTAAAGAGTTCACATATGAGCTGTCTAAAGTGTTATGTATTATGTATATTTTTGTTTTATTTTTTAAAGCTGATATTTAAAATATTAATATGTCCATATAGTGCATCATTTTTGCTTAAAAAGAAGTGAGACAGAACCCTTTTTTTCTGAGCTGAAAATGTGCCATGATGATGTGCATGTGTGTATGTATCCATGGCTGTGTAAGATATTTGATAGTAACCAAACCCTATTCTATATTTGCACGTTTTTTTCATTGACTATGATTCTCTTTGTTTTAAAATGTGAGCCTGCTTATTTATTGACATAATTTCCTCTCAGTGAAGGGCTTGTGTCTGTAAAACACATTAAAATCATAATGCAATCTTTGCTAACCCAGGAGCAACGTTATTGTTCTATTATACTCACCGAACAACAGCATCCCAGCCTGTTTATCAATCCAATATCTCATAATGTGCTCTCTGCCTGGTCATTTTGAATATAAAAAGATCTCACACTGTTATTGTACCATATTTCCTATATTTAGTATTAATCTCTTGTTCTGACATGAATCTGACACATCCAATATGATATTTGATTAGTTGTTGTTTTTTTTTTTTTTTTTTTT
>NW_023339650.1:8620089-8633584 GCF_004916995.1 Morone saxatilis
TTCATAGTCTCCAGGTGATATTGGATACATGTGCAGAGCTGGTATTATGTTGGCTGTTTCATCTGGGTATAAAAATGATTTAGTGTGTACCCAGCACGCAGTGTCATTGACTAGCTTTAATTTCACTGCAAGGGTGGGCTTTATTACTCCGCTACTCTGTGAGTGAGTGAGTGAGTGAGTGTGTGTGGGTGTGTGTGTTGAGAGAGAGAAAAGAGAGATGAGAGAGAGAGAGAGAGAGAGAGAGAGAGAGACAGAGAGAGAGAATGAATGCTTCGGTACATATATATTTGTGTGTTTTCATGCTCGCTGGTATAGCAGCATGCCACACCTGTGCACACACATGCACCTCTGCATATCTCTGTATATCTCTCCATTCCTGCTGTATATCCAGCATCTTCAGCATGTAATTACCATTCAATGGAAGAATCAACTAAACCAACATGTGGAACAGGTCTCACATCACACTCAGGCTGAACCGGTGGTCCCAGTGCAAGAAACAGAGGGGCTCCACTTTGCCGTGACAAACCTTACTTCTGATCAAATGCTACAGAGCCATAATCATGTTTGTGCCACTGAATTCTTTAACCTTTCAATGACCCCGCTGAATGCCAGCGGCCCAATCATAGAACCTAATTGAATCTGCTTGGCGGCGCCCCCCCCCCCGACTGATGAAAAAATAAAATTGGAGGTGAAAAATGAATACAGCAGCAGCAGAGAGAGAGGGGAGAGGAAAGAGAGAGAGAGAAGGAGGGAGGTGATGCTGGTGGAGGGGGGTGGGGGTTGTGGGGGTGTCACACCGCAGTTTTATAAATACACAGATGTGCTCACAAACACACACCCAGTCACGTACACACCGTCACACCTTTTTCAATCCCGCAGGAGAGTGAGGAGTGGGAAATGACAGAGAGAGAGAGAGAGGTAGAGAGTGAGAGAGAGAGGGAGAGAGAGAGAGGGGTTGGGCCCAGGTTTCTCATTACCCCCTCGGCCCATTCGGAGGATATTCCTATAAGATAATCTGATTTATTTGCAATTTTCCTTTAAGCGGCTTAGTGTTTACCTCCAAGATTAATATTTTTCTCTGTTATTAATATCAGACTGTAATTAGGAGTGATGTGTCTTGCTCTGCACAGTTCCGTGGCCGCCAGGCAGCTCGCTGGATGAAACTCTTGTTGCGACTCTGTGATCCTGATAAAAAAAAAAGAAAGAAAAGAGAAGGAAGTTTTAAAAGGAAGAAAGAGGCTGCAGGGTGGGGATGTAGAATTACAATTGCGGCATACCTTTCTTTGTGTCTACGGTGTGTGCAGGACCATACAAATATGTGAGTGTGTATTTCTTTAGTTTATGTGCACCGCGTGTGTGACAGTGTGATGGTCCCCTCTGATTGATAAGGTGTCTGTGCCGGCTGCAGATTGCTCTTGCTGATTGCTTCTGAGAGCTCCAGCTGATTTATAATCAGAGCAGGATGAAGGATTGAGCTGTGGATTGCTTATCTGTTTAGCCCCCTCACAACATAAACTGACAAATTATCATGTTGAACACACACACACATACACACGCAGACACACACACGTGAAAGAAAAAACAAAACGTAATAATGTGGACCTTCTTATTAAACTCACACAGACACACTATCATATGAACAGAATTTTGCAGACAAACACACACACACACTCTCTGGCCACACAAAACATAAACACGTTTATTTATCCACGCAGTCACATTTTCATGATTGCCCAAAAGAGTGCAATCAGTCTCATTTGTTTACATGTCAACATCAGATATATGTAAGTCAACTTAAGTTGCAATTAACTTGTTTTATGCACTTAGAGTTTTGATTTGCTCCTTGCTGAAGAATGATTTGGAAGATTCTGCACCAATGATCAAGGACGTGGATCTTTTGGGTTTTTGTATTTTGTATTTTTTTTTTTTGTTGACACACACTCACTGCTTATTTTACCTGATTTTTAACAGCTTTTCTGTTTCCGCATTTCCACACACCCCTGATATCAGCACAGTGGCTTAAACGCCTAAGACAATATAATATACATACTTTAATTGTGCCAGGTGAAGAGATTATGATTGTGTTACATATTATAGTTATCTAGTATAACTAAACTAAACTAACTGTTTGTTGTTTTTGATAAAGAGGCTGGCATATTATGTGAGACTAATTCCACTTGGCAAGCCAGAGTACAAGCTAGCAGGTTTAAATGCTGACAGGTTTAGTATGCCCTATGGCACTGTGACAGTTCTGAGAGAGAGAGAGAGAGAGAGTGGGTGTGTGTGTGTGTGTGTGTGTGTTTCTCTGTCTTCCTGTCTTTCTCTCCTTTCCCATTCTTACCTGTCTGTCTGATTATCTTACTTTCTCTCTTTTCACCACAGTTGTTTGTAAATGCACAGTGACAGAATCACAAAAGAAGCAGAAAAACACAAAGTACAGGAACACTTGTTATACAGACACACGCACACACACACACACACACACTGACGAATGGCAGCAATTAGATGGGGAAACCAAGCATGTGAGGACAGAGGAGCGCTGAGGGGCTGCAACCGCTGTATGGAACGTGTGTGTGCGCTTGTTGTATGTGTTTGTGTATTTGGAAGGTTTTTATCCTTCTAATGCACCATCCATCTGTCTAAATATCAACACTGTCTCATATGTCACTGGACAGCGGCTGTGGCTGTGGTGCAGTTAACATTTGCAATCAAGTACCAAATAAGAAAAGGATTGGACTACAACATTATCACTTTGCAAAAATTAATTGCTCATGGGACTAAGGCTGGAGCAGAAATGCTTTTGTATTTGGCAGCAGCCACACTCCTGTACAAAAACGCTGCAGACAGAAAAGAACAGAAATGCTTGTAATTTCTGTTTTCTCTTGCTCTGGTTCCATGTCGGCCTACTGAGTTGTTTAACCCATTGACACTGAGACCTTGAGTTTTCTCAGCCCTTCTACGTGCTTCCCATTGGAAGAATAACTTTCCAACTCCAGTCAGAGCAGCAGTCACTTCTCATCTTCCCCTTTATTGTGAGAATTCATCTTTTCAAGAAATACCTCACAGCAGCCTCTCCTCTCCAAATCAATGACAACTCTATCCGCCCCAATTGCCATGTAATAAACAAATTTCTATCCTTACCTAGTCCTGTATCTTTTCTAGGATTTCTCTGCTTTTATTAAACAATTTGATGGCTTTTTACTTACATGTCATCACAGACTTAATGTGCAGGTAATATGGTCTTGTCTCTTAATCATTTTCAGGCCATGGAGGTTGATTTCTTTTATCTCCTGTTTCATATTTTTCCCAACCCTGCGTTAGTGCTAGATGAGATGGCAGTACAGAATTGCATATTTGAAAGTCGCTATTCATAATATACAGTAGTCAAGTAATAAAACAAAGTCATGCCAGATTTATTTATATAAAAAGATTTAAGAAACATTGTAAAAACTGTGTGCATAACATTTAAAAACAAACTCATATTGACAACACCGGTGACTTGTTTCCCATGCTTCACAGATGTGAAGAGGGCTACATAATCCAACTTTCCTAAAACATATCATGTGTCTGTCAGTTTTTTTTTTATTGCAAGTATTTGTGGAGGGTGTGATGTGCGTGAGAGCACATTTGTGTGGCTTTGTGTTATTAATGGTTTTGCCTTCATGCCAACTTTTTGCTGGTCTGATTTATTCTCTCCTCTCTGGGATTGTGCAGATTTTACAAGCAGGTGTATGTGTGCGCGTGCGTAGATTTGTATTTACGGCCAGAAGAGATGTGTGTTAGACACAGCTACTGATGAATAACCTCACTTCTGATTGCTTACATCACAAATCATCCCCATATTATAACCCTTCTAATGCAAATAAGTGGCACTGTGTGTGTGTGTGTGTGTGTGTGTGTGTGTGTGTGTGTTGCCAGAGAGACTATCAACTAGTCGCTGTCGCTACAAAATAATGCACGCTGTTATTTACATATAAAACTAAATGGTAACACTCAAGTTTTATATATGTGTGTGTGTGTGTGCGTGTGTGGTAACCCTGTATCGCTGGCGAGCTCATTTCTCTCAGAAATCAAAGTTAAATGGGTCATCTATCATGAGAATATGTGACTGGGACACTTCTCTGCCACGTGTGTGTGCGCAAATATGCACACAAATGCAAGGTGTGTGGTGCTCGGGCAGCTGTGTGCACTCTCTCTTGGCGTGTGCACATGTCTGTGTGCGTGCATGTGTGTATGTGCCGGCCACTTGTCTTTGCCTGCGCTATGATTAATGGTTTACATTGGGCTGTTCAGCCATGCATGTTTCTTGGTTTATCGTTTTATGCTGTCTCCAATTAAAGCTCCATAACTTGAGTGATGGCTTCACGCCAGTGTCCATCAATAGAGGCCATCAGCGGCCTTATGCATTCAGGATATGGAAGCCACACACTAACTAATATCCTCTTGTGTCAGAGCCAGTGGGCAGTCTGTGTGTGTGAATATGCAGATACCTGTGTGTGTGTGTGTGTGTGTGTGTGTGTGTGTGTGTGTATTGAAAAATATCGATTTTAACTGATAACCAATAACCCTCTCGAGTAAATCTAGTTGTACTTCTTAAAATCTTATCTTAAAAGAAATTGGATAAATTGCCAGAGGGGTAAAATAATACCACTTTTTAAAATCTAATCAATATTAATCATCAAGTCAATTAATCATCCTGATCAAGTGGAATCTTCTCATCCTAATGGCAGTTTCTGTCTTTTATTTGACATTATAAGGAAAGCAGAACTGAAAGTCTTTATACAGTAATAAGAGAAGCCTAATTGTTTGCAGTGTGCATGCATGCAGAATTTTGCATCTGCGTGTGTGGAGGTCTGCTCAAGGAAAGTAGTAGGTGATACATACATCTGGACGCGTGAGCTTGTTCATGTGTGCACCACACAGTCATGCACGCGCCGCGTAATATCATTTCACGCAATATTATTTCTCATATAGCCATAATGACATTAGGCCGATATGTTGATTATACTGTCGGCAAACAGCAGCCCGTTGATTGGGTTAGCATATTACCTTATATCACATCTCTCCATTCATCCCTGTGCTTTTTTTTTATTGCCCTCATTTTTCCAAATCACTTCCCACTTTCCCAGTTTCCTGGGCGAGGTTCCAGGCTATGCAAGCAGGTGATGTGGAGTAATATGATGATAGGAAGGCACAACAATGCAAGAGAGGAAAAACTAAAACCTGAGAGCAGCTGTTGTTGTTACATGTCTGAATGTAGGACAAAGCCTAGTTGTAAGATAGCAAAGTGTGCGAATGCAGGGGTTAATAAATATTGAATCACGCTGACAAAAACACAAATGTACGATGCAGGTTGAGTGTGTGATGGTTTCCGGTCAGCATGTGTTTTGAATAAAGGAAAGTAAGAACTGCAGATTGGTAAGGAAAAATAGGGTGTGATTTAGTGAAGACCCAGAATAAGTAGGGGGGTAGGGAGGCAGGAGGCAGAGAGATATTTCAGCGTGGGCTACTCAAATTGTTAGAGAGAATGAGATTTCATTTGCAGTTGGGACATTGAGTGATGACACCCGTGGTGTGTCTCTGTTTGTGTTTGTTTGTGTCCTATATTCACATAAAATATACACACACATACGGTACGTATATGAGGTGTGTATATATAGTACAAACCGCAGGATTGCTCTCAGGATTGGTGTGTATTTCTTCTCTGTGTGTCAGTTCCCTCTTAAACACCAGCCTCTAAGCTCAGTGGCAAAAATCAAAATCACTAGAAAACACACTACAACAGTATAGATTCACCTCTCTTCCCCTTCTCCCTGGCCAACGTGTACACACATACTGTATACACTCAAACATGGATTTCATTATTAACCAGGGGGAAACCAACTCTACACAAAACACCACAGGCAATATTTATGGTATGGTGAAACAGAGACTTTTGGTGTTGTTTGACTCTCAACACAGCCATATGAGCATGTCTAACTGTCAAGATAGGAAATTTCACTGCAAATTACTAATGGTGTTATTGGATATTTGCACCACATGTGCAGGTAATGATTTAACCATGCATAGTGTACAGTAGGACACACAGGCAGTAAATGGAAAAAAGATAACACTAACAATAACTCACATCAGCCATCGCTAATATATAGGCTGCTACACCATGTCATGGCTATATGACACTTGGAGAAAAATGAACTGTGGTTATCTGGAAATTAAAAAAAGGGACTGATTTAATATTCAGCTGTGGCTGAAGGGGCTGGGGGTAGGGAAAAAAGGCGGACGTATGGATGGGGGAGGGGGTGGAGGAGATGAAGACGGAGGAAATTAATCAGTGGTATCATCTCCATGGGAGTTTAGCTAACCACCGACCTCAGCGCTTTATCAGCCTATGAGGGAGCTTCTACTGTGGCTTCTGCCATAACAAACCAAACCCACCAAATCACTGTGTGTGCATGTGACTTCCACACAAAGACACACACTCGAACAGAAATCACACATCAGGCTTACAAGCCCTTCACCTTCAGACAAGACCTGTGTCATCAAAATTCCCACTGCGTCTGTTTAGACTCAAGCATCATTTCTGCTTGTATGTACAGTTGGTATAATACTCTCCATCCATATGTATATGGGCAGTATCTGTATTGTCTGTTGGGTGTGTGCAGGGTGAAAAAAAAAATCATGGTAACAATCTCAGTCTAACGTGTTATTTTGTCCTCGTATCAGGATAACTGTCATGTTTCACAATAGAGGATCTTTGTGTGAAGACAGAAGCAAAGAAGTGGACAATGCCACAACTTTGTCGACAGTCTATGACATTAAATTAATATGAACCACTAACTGTGTTCCAGGCCAAGGCCAAAATGGTGTCTTTGAGGTGCGAGCTCACCGCCTTATTTGATAGAACGATGGAGAAGAAAGAGGCGAGGATAAACCAACTAACTGAAGAGCTGAATGGAGTGAATCAAAAGGTGAGATTGCAAGGGCACACAAAAACATGCTTCAGATGCTTTTGTTTAATGCTACGTGTTACAAATTCTGAAATGAATGTGTCCTGTTGTTAGACTCTAAAAAATTATTATTGCTGCATACCCATAGTACTATGTTTGCGAGTGTAGACTTATTGGGAGCAAACTCAGTATTTTTCTTCTCAGAGCTTTTTTTTGTCACACATACAGATACACACATGAATGTATAATAATGAGAATCTTTGGAGCAAATAAAAAATTGTACTGCATTGAGAAGCTTTGGCTAACATTACTGGTTGACCCCTGGGATTCCGTTAGCTAATTTAACTATACTATGATAGCACTTCAATCAGTTTTCCACCCACTTATTTTGTACCATTTCAATTATACAGATTACCAATGCTGCTAGAGCTTATTGAGCTGTACTTTTGATTCAAAGGCACACCGGCCCACTGAGGAACAAGCGCTGACAGAAATACACACACAAACACACAAGCACACACCACTTGATCTGCATATCATTACGCTTTTGATCGAATGCCAAGGTTTCTCAGAGAAAGACATCAGAGTCAAATGGAGCGAGCATGTACACAACACCTGTAGGATTTGTGTGTGTGTGTGAGAAGTAAATAACTAATGAACCTTTATTCTGGCCTGGCTCTTTGCTCAACCATCGATCCACTCCCAACAAAATCTTATTCTTACTCCCACAAGGCTAACTAAATAACATGTGGGCCTATAAAAGCCTCATTACAAAATAGCGCCCTCCCGGCTGCTCATCTTTTTACTTATCAATATCAATATTTAGCCCCAAACCCTCTCTCTCCATCTTCTTTCTCTCCTCTCCTCTGTCATAAAAAACTCTGCCAATCTTCTCTCAAATATACCCATCTCTCTAATCTCATCAAAACGAAATACACCTAAAACCAATAGCATGAAACGCTCTTTTCTTTACTACTATAACCCTCTGTAAGATTAAAAAAAACCAAACCAAAAAACAACCAAACCCCTTTGCTCTACCACAACAAAATCAAATCCCATCACAATTTTCAACATAAGATCACATTAAAAATCTCCATTCTTTGTCCTCAACAACATGAGAATAAGTCCATATATTTCATAGTTAAAAAAAAACTGTTAAAAATACCTGATGAGAGGTGACTTCTGGTCAATCAAGGGATTTACACAAACAGCGCTTCTAACCTTTTCTCTTACTTCACTTCCAAATAACCATTAAGGATAGGGCAGAAACATAATTGGATGGTGCACGAAGGAAAAGAAAGAATAGGATAAGAGGAACTAAAGGAAACGGAGGAGAGGGGGAAACCCGCGCGCGCCGGTGAGGGGAGGGCGTTAAGGGAAGGGGACCCCAAAGGGTGGGACTTAATTGGCTTTTAAACAAAAAACAAATAATGCACGGATTCATAAAAGTAAGACTTGAAATTATCAGGATATGAAGGTTTCTCTTACATTTCTAATAGGGACTTACTAAATCTGTTTATGGAAGGGTCCAGGCTCAAGCTTTCTAAATATTGAAATAAAAAAGAATCAACAAAATTTAACTAGTCGTATACATTTCTATTTACTATCACGCAAACTTATCAACATCCAAAGTCCTATAAATTTCCCCACTGGAAGGATTAAGACTAACAACAACAACAAGAAAAATTAAAAAGCCACACACCACATGGAGACTTTAATCATCTTCTTGTAAAAGGTGGAAACCACAGGAATCTTGAGGAAGAAGACGAATACACGTATGCAAAATTAAGAATGATTAAGTAAAAACGATAGAGAAAAAATAGAAAATTTAAGAGTTCTGAAACAAACAAAGGTCCAAGTGCCCATAGGAACCTTGAGGGGCTAATAAAGAGAGAAATTTTACAACCAGACCGATCGCTCGTCTTGGGTACTTTTTATTAACTAGATGCCTCGTTGGGATTAAACATCAAATAACAATCAGTGGGACACAGTACCTGGAGACGTGCCTCCCGCAGGTTTGTGAAGAAATTCACCACACTCAATCGACACTTTGTGAATTGTTTCGAGCTATCGCAATAAAAATACAACTAACAACAGCAACCAATCAGAAGTCTAGAAATTTAGAACCAAATTGGAATGTAACGTCACAAAAATGCCACAGAATCAAAGTATTTCTTCAGAGAATCGAATTTCTTACCTTATAGGTGGCAAGGGACACCTAAAAATAAACCTAATACAGACAGCTGTATTATTAAATGTGTTTATAATCTATACTCTTACTTAATATCCTAGAAGTGTTAGAAATTACAAAACTAAGTACGCAGAACAAAGTTATAGGATTAGCATGCTTTGATACTTCTATTTGAATGTTCACAAGAAAAACAAACTTCTTAAAAACAAGGTATCATTGAGAGGAAACCACTAGGTCAACAGCCTGAATTATTACCCACCACAACTCGGTGGATGACAAAACCTCAAGACGCCATGTTCACTCTTTTCCTAATGAACTACATGTCAAACAAATCCGGCAAACAAAACCACATACCCTAGCTTACCTTTTCTGGGCAAAATCATCGCAATAAAATTTCACCGTTCGGAGGCATGGAAATAGTAATGGTCACATCCATAGGCCAATTAACTCAATTTAACTACAAGCACAAAGCCGATAGTGTATTGACCAACAGTATGAGGCGAACTTCCCAAGAATACCTCCTTTGAGATTCAAATTTACAAGGACCAAACATTAACATGAAAAATGGATATTGAAATGACACAATTAGAATAACTTTTACTTGACCCCAAAGGGGTATATTATAAACAACTTTTTGTGAATATGACTGTGTTGTCCAGCTAAAATGTTATAAGTTGTTATATAGGATAAAAGGGTGACTTTATTTTTCGTTGCCTTGCCAGGTCTTCAGAACTTGCAAAGTACCAAATCAAACACATCAGTTACCAGTGTACTCGACTTTAAACTTTTTTTTTAACTTTTGCAAATTTTCTGAAAGTGATACTTTTATCTTTTCGGGCCTTTATTGCCTGTTTAACAAGTGACAGGAAAGTGGGTAGAACGAGAGGGATGACACAGCAAAGCGGGCCCACAGGTCAGAGGTCGAACACCACATCACTGGCTGCCACAAGGACCCCTAGCCCTTAGCAAATTGGGCACAACCCAGGGGTCCAAGATCTAATCCAGGGGCCGGGGCCCCTATGACATTAATCACATTTTTAAATACGCACATGCTCACAGTATAGGCTGTGTGCACACATGTTAATAAACCTATGATGATATGGATCGATGGTTGATATCATAGAGTAATACTTGTATGTATGTATTTGGATCATAGATATCAGATTAAAGCCAGGGTAACTTTAGGAGGATACCGGAATGTATCTAATAACGTTGGCTAGCATTGGTATGGTAATAATATTTAAAAATACGGGTATGAAAAATGTTTCTCTCTTTGCTATCATTAATCGTTTTTATCTGAATCCTCCTTGCGGCACCAGTCCATCGGTCCCTTACGCAAATATCTGTGCCCCGCACTCTGCTCAATATTGGTTCGAGACTTGGCCTGAAGGTTGCTGCATAATTCCCCACACCCCATTATCTGTCTCCAGTTTTTGTAAAACTTACTTTATCTTCCGCCAATTAGTCACACTACAAATTTGGTGGAATCATCCAGATAAAAAGAGTAATTGTTAATTCAGGTCGCAATACTGGCTGGGCCCCATTGCTTTAACTAATTGTTCACCATCCATTAGCCGTGCTGTGGATGATGTAACTGCTAAAAAGACACCTTTAGGACCTCACTGTATACAAGATACTTGGTTCTGGATGGTAGTATTATACTGATAGTCTGGAGAGGCTCACGGGGTGAAGGAGGCACGAGGTTGAGCTGTGTCAGGTTGCCAAGACACCTGGAGTCCAGACACCAGTCTGCTGTTAGAGGAGTGGGCAAGAGGAGTCTTGAGACGCGATCAGGAAAGTTAAGAGAACGTCCACTGCACTGGTAGGCTACTGGCTACTATTGGCGTGTGTATTGCGGGTGTATCATAGTGTACTTCACAATGTCTAACATGACCGGTAAAAATTACGATCCATAGGTCTTGATATGTGTAAGGGGCCTGTGCTACGATGTGGTATCTGGCATGTCCGCCTCATCACGTGTAGAGACAAGTGGTGTGTTTGTAGTAGTGTGACTGTACTGCTCGAGCGCACTCACTACCTAATCATAACACAAAGGGGCTCATTAACACATGCTAATGCAAACTGGATATAAGCGGGTCTTTGTTTCGGGCAATCAGGGTGGTCTGAACCACAAGGCCCACAACATCACATCCAATGCATGGGGTGGAAGGGGTTAAACCAACTGTACTGCTCTTCCTTAACGACATAATCAAAGCTTACAATCGTTCCCCAATCGAATTAACTGAAAGCCATTAATTTATGTACATTCCACACACATAGCAACTGTTAGTTTGTTTTTGTTTGCAAGGAGTGTACTAAGCATCACGAACACTGTTTATGCGTTAATTGGGAGTACTCTACGCTGGACAAAAAAAATCGCGGTCTGTCCTGTTATGCGTTACAGGGTTATGCATTTTTGAGTTGAATGATTCAGAAAATAATTGGATCTGTGCTCAAGTTTTCACGTTAGCTTCTATTCTATAAAGAATAGGACTTAATTGGAAGAACAATGAGAATTATCTTAGCTACAACAATATTGTTTGGACAGACTTGCCCACCACGTGGTTGAGTTATAGAACTGTGCCTCTAGAGATCGCAGCACACAACGAACTAAATTACTTCCTAAAGCAAAACCCAGAATATCTTCTTGGCATAACTTAAACAGCTCACTCCACCAGTTGGTTTCTAATACATAATAAAGAAAGACAGGTGATCTTGTACGGTAGGTCTTGCCCCAAAAACAACCACAATTGACTTCCTTAGTGGACTAAATAGTCATTAGTTACACAATTACACAGTGACCACTAAAGTTGTTGCCACGGGTTTCATGATATTAAAAATTCTCCTAATCATTATTCTTAAATACGTACCCCACAATAAAATAGATCTAACTATCTTTAATCAGTCCTGATTAAAGGCCATGACATAAACCTATGGCTAACGCGGTATAAATAATTCACTGAATGTGATCTGGGAACCAGAAACAACCACTCACACAAAGGAGGACTTTGTTCATATTCCTATGCTATCAAAGCATACACCACTGAATAACATCACCACTGATCAAACACACAGAAACAAAATACAACACTCATTCAGCACTGTCATAAAATCCTAAATACAAACAAAAAACAACTGTGTGGCAAACTGTCATCGAAACAGGATGCGGGGGGGGCCCCGATGGGGAGTGCGTGCGGATAGGATTACAGCTTACTCGACAAAGTCAAGACGAGCAAGTGTTATCTCAAGAATGGGCCACGGATCAATCGGGCCCAATTAGCATCAGCCAAAGGGGGCCGAGTCAAGGATACTAGTCAACCAAACTTAAAAAAGGACAAAAAATAAGTGACATCATAATTATTAGCCATAATTGTGACATATGCCTGAGAAAAGAAACGATTAGCTTTGACAAAAGAAAAAGGCTACAACAAAATTCACTTCTCCTAACAGCCACTCATACTGGAAGTACAAATATATTCTAGGACGTTTCAGGTGCGAAGTATCAGCTGCTTAACATCTGAGGAACAGAAAAACCTACAACAGAAGAAACTACAATAATCAATGGGTTAAGAATAAGTTAAATTCTTTATTTTTTTTTTATTCTTTATAATTTTTATCTTTCTTATCTCTTAATTATTTTAATTTAACATTTTTAACTTGTCTACTGCGATTATAGTTTAACAAAATTTCATTTATTATAAAAAATTTTTTTTTGATATAGAAGATTAAAAAAAACTCTCAATTAAAAAAATTATTCTTATTTTTATAATATTTTACTAATGTTTTTTTAAAAATTATTAAATTCTTTAATTACGTTTTAGCTAACAATAAGGCTATGTTATTTATGGTACTTTATGTATTGCCAAACTTCTTTTAAGGTCTTATGATAGAACCCAAAGGGCCAGGTATAAAGACACTACCTTTAGGACTGTATGTAAGTAATTACCCAGTAAACATAATATATCCTGTTACATACAGTAAGCAAAACACTTTCATGTTGGTGTGTGTGTGTGTGTGTTGTGTGTCGTATTGTGTGATGTGTGTGTGTGACCTGTGTGTAGTTTTAGCATGAAAGGAGGAAAGCAAGAGCATGTTTGAGGCGAGCCCGGACCAGGGATGTGGTTGGTTTGCGAAGCCCTTCACACAGCGACCCACTCTCTAACAGGAGATAACCTTTTGCCTATGAAGGAGAACACACACAACATACCCAGTGCGTTCCAACAGACAACACCACAGCTCAACAGAAAGTTGGCTTCACTGCAGGGAGCAAGTTAGGTAACACACACACACACTCACACTCTCTCTCTTCTCCTCTCTCTCTCTCTCTCTCTTCTCTCTCTCACCTCACACACACACA
>NW_023339650.1:8633609-8634461 GCF_004916995.1 Morone saxatilis
ACACACACACACGCGCACACACAGGAGGGGAGCTCTTCTTAAATAAGGAACAGAATTGGGCAACCTTCCCTAAATCAAATCCAGTCAGGTACATCAGGGAATTCTCCTCATTTTTTACTTCCTTCACAGTTAATCATCCGTCCTTCTTCCCCTCCTCCTCTGCATTCCCTCTCTCGCCCTCTCTCCATATTTAATAACTCATCGCCACCATCTTAGCTCCGCAGAGGGTTGGCTCATTGTACAATAAAAAACCATGTTCGTATGAATATCACTTAGCCAAAGGAGGGACCAGGAGTGGGGGAGGGGGTTCAATGTTATTTTGTTTCCTTCTTTGGTCCATTCATTATTTTTCTTCAAATCATTCTTTATTTCTTTCCTCGTCTTTCTTTCTTTCTCTCTCTCATCTCCCCAGTCCAGTCTCGCCCTCACCCCAATGAGAACCAATGCTAATGTATGGGAACATTAAAGAGTCATACGCATGATGAATGGAATGGCCTTTAGGTTTCTCTCTTTGTCCTTTTCCTTTCTTTCTTATAATTCTCTCTCTGTCTCACTCCCACTGTACTTCTGCCTCTCTCCTTCGTTCCCTCCTCCTCTCGCCCCTCTAGGTATATCAGAGTGGTGCGTGGCATTGATGTGTTTTAGACTTAAATTAACCCATTAACTGTGTCCTCGACCAGTGTTTTAGAGCTGCGGGTGCCTGGCAGCCAACTAATCGAAGTGTATTTAACATAAAAGCATGTTAGTCACTTGACTTAAGAAACACTTGAAACACTTTCTTATATGCTGACTTTATGCCCTTACTTTTCTAACGCTAACTTAATTCCCCATTTACCTTATTGACATCATTGC
>NW_023339650.1:8634484-8692191 GCF_004916995.1 Morone saxatilis
GCTCACTTTCCATATTTACAGTGTCACAGGTTTGAGCCTGATTCTTTTTACTTTATTTTACTCATCTAAAGGTTGTTTATACCAGAGTCCAAATGAATCTGCCACTGTTACCAATATCCATTTGATACTGGTTTCTGTCAGCTATTCCAGGGGTATGCGTGCCTGTGATTGTCACCATTATTTCGGTGTACATACCTGTAGAGTCATGCAGTAGCCTAGCTAAACATCTAGAGTGAGGAAGTTGCATTATAGAAATGTGGTGTTTTCCAAGGACCCATGTTAATAAAAGCACATTATGTCGCTTGTCTGGTCGTATGCAGAAGAAGACAAAGGACCACAGCTCCTTCTGAGCCTTGTCCCAAGATTCAAGAAGCACTAGTCTACAGTTAGTGTTACCTACGACTTTATGATGTGTAGTCAAACAGTTTTATTGGTCCTGAGTCAAAGCGGTAACTGTAGGGTTCCGCAGCCTGGCACAAAGCTTTTATGATGTTCCTTTTCACTGCTATGGAGACAGAGTGGAAGCAAACGTCCCTAAATTATACTTTCATCTCTTTCTTCTCCTGCTTATATCGTGTTGGTTCGCCCATTCTCCTCCTCAACTCTCTCCACAGCTGTCTGCGTGCCTGCCTGTGACTGTCCCTCTCTCAGCTTTTAGAGAAGGTTCAAACCAGACATACTCTGCTTATTTTTCTTCTCTCTCCCCCTTATTTCTATCTGTGCTCATCCCTCAGCTACAAACGAGCGAGTGCATGTTGAGTGACATCAGTGAATCCCTGGATGAGGCCAAAATTGCCCTGAATGCGGAAAGACAGCAGAGGCAGCAGATCCAGGACCAGTTGCACCATGCCAACAAAGAGATGGAGCGTCTGACACACGTGCGTCACACTAGTGAAAAGAAGGTGATTGGTTTCTTCCTCAAGGTCTTCATTCAGATATTTAATGATATTATTTCTTTCAAAGCCTTGCTTGTCCGACTTTGCCATGTTATTGCAACACTTACACTGAGACAAGTGCATGTGACTTCCCTGTTGTTGGCCATGTATTGTTGACACTGATACATTATTAGCAAGTTCGCTTGCTCACAAGGTCAAGAAACCTTTTCTACACAAAGTGGACATTGTCAGGAAAAAGATGGTTAAACTAAAAATGTGCAATTTCTACACGATGGAGATGAAATATAATATTCAGTTTAATGTAATGCATTGTCTTTTCCCACAATGGGACTGATAAGAAGGGTTGCACAGGTGAGGGATTCATTTAAATATTCAATTTTCAAATGTAATATTCACTGTGACAGGCATTGTCTATTTCTACAATGGTGCTGATAATAAGGTTTTAGATAATGGGTAATGGGATGTTCTGATATTTAGAGCCTTATTAAAAACACACACTTCTGACAAAGACAAAAATGTTGATTATTCTGCTGAAATGGGAATTTTTTCCAGCTGGGACTACAGTAAAACTCACAAATCACATGTTCATATGCTATATTGCTTTTTAGACCTTTTAATCCGCTGCCCTTTCTGTGATATACCAAAGGCGTATGTTAGTGGTTTAGTGGTTTGTATTTAACCTTCAATTAACTAGGTTGGAAAGATACTTTTCACTGAGCCATTGGTGAATTTCAAGGGGCTTGCGTTTGTAAAAAAGGGAAGCAGCACACGAGGTTCAGTCCTTTTCACTGGCAAGCCTCTTCACTGACTATACTAATTTCAGAATGGTTTTAGGGTTAGGGTTAAGGTCAGGATTTTGTTGGCTATCACTGAGGCTATTGTTAGAGCAGTCTCTCAGTGTATAGAGTACACATTTAAAAGACTACATACTCTATAGCTCATATTATATGACAGCAAATGGGCTTTGGTAAAATAACTAATTTTTATTTTTGACCTCTTGTAATTGAGTGAACATGAATTCAGTTGTCATCGTGCAAAATGGAAGCAAAGTCTTGCGTCAGTATTTCACAAGCCTTGCAGAAACAGCCATTATCGAATCCTGTACAACTGTCCAAGACTGGTCAAATGTTTGTTTGTGAAATTCGCTAGACTGTATGTGCATATGTGTATATGTGTGTGTGAGTTTGTGTCTTTCATGTTTGGATTGGTTAAGTCAACGGAGGGACCATTACATTCTGTCCAGGGATCTGGTTTCTGCTCCACATCTGGCCCTGCTTTATGCACCAAGACTGTTCTTTCTCTGATCTATTACAAGCTCTCTCTCACACACACCCACACACAGACACACACACAGCTTTGGATTCACTCATGCACACTTGAGTCCATCATTGTATGGACAGTGGTAGTAGTAGGTGTGTGTAAAAGAGAGTGAGTGTGCCTTCTCCCACTTGAATGTAAGTGAAACTGAGAGAACTTTGTGCTAAGTATTTTCCTCTGCAGTTCTAAATGTCCTAACATTAGCACAGCTGAACAAATACTGTCAACACCCTCTCCTTCATCTGAAATCTACTCTGCTGATTCACTCTTTCTCTTACTCGCTCCCCTTTAACTTAGACGTCTTTGAGATCTAATTCTCTAAAACTGCTGGGAAGTAGATGGGGACATTGGCGCTTGTCTGACTAGAGTCCTGGGGGTTATAAGGGCCAACCACTTCGCCTTTTTGATGTTTTCATCTTTAGACATAGGTTGAAATTTTCTTATTTTTAATATTAATTCTATGTTGGTCTGACATTTGTCTTATCAGTGGTAACCTGGTTCCTCCACACAGGCTCAGATAGGAAGGAAGCCTGCATTTTACTTTGACAATGGTATATCCAAATTGTTAGCCTACATACTGTAATGTGTACTTTAGCTTTGTTGTTAGGACAGTTGAAATAATTCCTAACCAAACACAGATTTTTGTATTCTACGGTCCACTTATGATCAGCTGTTGATTGCTTTTGTAGGACACAACAAAAGTAATGAGGAATTCACTAAATAAAAGCAGATGTTTGTGCCTTTTTGCAAAAAACATATATCTTTTAAGCACAAAATCCTTCTTAATGTCTTTTTAATCCCTTATGCTTTATTTATCTGTATCCCTTTTTACTTGTTCTCCATCTCTCTCTCACACACACACACACACATCATCATCATCATCATGCAAATGGCCAGATGTTGCTGTACTTTTAACATGTGGTTAAAGTGTTACAGTACACTCTCCCAAACTCCCCCATTGAGGAACTTGAAAGTAGTGAACCCATTAACATGACAAGGGGCTTTGTCTAAGAGATGACCTGCTTCATCTTCTTAGAACCAAAAGTCACATGTGCAGTTCTCTGGAGGCTCC
The DNA here is from genome assembly GCF_004916995.1 of Morone saxatilis. Taxonomy (NCBI): domain Eukaryota; kingdom Metazoa; phylum Chordata; class Actinopteri; family Moronidae; genus Morone; species Morone saxatilis. The sequence continues at coordinate 8,637,770 of NW_023339650.1, forward strand.
TCTTTTAAAGGTTCAGGTCATAGATGTACACAGGAGAGAGAAAAGGAGGGAGACAGATGGGTGGATTTTGTATGAGAAACGTGGAAAAGGGAAAGAGGTTTTTTAGGATGTGGGAAGGAAGGAAATTTGAGATGGGGGAGATATCTTGGGATCCAATGGGTAGAGGTGTCAGTTCACCACCATGAGATCTGTGACAGTTATAGCCAGAAAATTTGGCCATTGCATCTTAGTTTTGTTCGCTGCAAAACAGCATTTTCACGTTAAGGTTAAGGCCGTTATATCTGATGAGTCTCTCCTACCGATAACAATCATATTTAAAATGTTTGACTCTGAATCAAACAGTTTAGCTTACCGGTTGGAGCTGATCAATAACTCCAATTTGAATGGAGACCATTTAAAGCAAACAAAAAAAAAAATAGAGAGAAATGTAGAGTAGAGAAAAAAGAAAACTAGTATACTAAAAAGTATTGAGCATTTTTGTTCCATTTTGTTGTAGTGTTACCCATTTACAATTCTATGGGCTTTATAAGATGCAACATGAAAACAAAATCTGCTAATGTTTGTTCAGTGTGTGATGCCCAATCATATTATCCATTGTTAACACATTCCAGAATAGTGTGTCTCCAGCTTCCCCACTGGGAGTGTAAAAAGTATGCACTCATAGCTCTTCTTTAAAGCACATCGGGTAAAATAATTCAAAATGCATATTATTTGAAATGGACAAGAAGGTCTGGGGGGGGCGAGACAGCAAACAAGAATGAAAGGAGACAGTGGAAGGTAAGCAGTACTGTGGAAGGTTGTTCAATCCTTCAAGGTTGAACTTGGACAAACATTGGTCCTGCTCACAATGCTTTACAACCATCAGAATAGCTTACTGATTTTTTCTCTCTCCCTGCTTTCTCTCTTGATCTCGCTTATTGCTCATTTCTTTTTGTGCCTTGCCACTTCTCCCTTTCATCCCCCCCGTCGCCACCCTCCAACACCCAACTGTTCAAATATTATTTCTCCCCCTCCTGTCGTCCTCTCCCCCCTTTTTTTCTCCCTCTCTTTATCTTGTCATTGCCTGTCAGTAGGGATTCTATCTGCACTGAGTGTTGTGTGAGCGCGTATCTGTGAACACATTGAGACTGAGATACACTTAAGAGCTCATTGATTTAAAAATACCTTCGATATTGGAGGTCCCCTCCTGCAGATTCGTTCAGAAGCTTATCACACACGCATAGACATCCACGTAGAGATATGCATAAACCAAAGCTCCACTCCAAAGTTTCTCCTTAAACTTTGTGATTGACCTAGTTAGTGTGTCGTTTTGACAAGTTGTCTGTTTTGACACGACATCCTCCGGTGTTTATCAACATCCATTCTGCCTATCACATGCTCACATTGGGAATTCACACACACACGCAGACACACACGTTCAAAGATAAATCACGCTAAGATTTGGAAATTGGCAGAAAGTAAGTGTTGTGTTTGCTATGGGTAAGTGGATTGACTTGCATTTGTAACAACAATAAATTCTCTGGTCATTTTTTTTCTGTGTGTGTGTGTGATGTCCGCGGAATACAAAACACAACCTGTATTATTCCTGTTCAGGGTATTTGTGCGAGCCTGTGAGTGTTTACATGAGCGCTCATTTGTTATTTAGCTGCTATGTGCATCGCAGTGTGTATGCAGTGTTGTTTTTTTTTTCTCCTTTCTTTTCCCCCTTCCTCTTGCCATAGCTCAGGTTTAGTGTGTTTAGCGAGCCTGGCCGCTGACAGCCAGAGGTGAGAGGTCAAAGAGCCAAGTTAACTCCATCAATTCCCCTGGACAGTTACAAACGAGCTCTCAACTCTGGTCAAAACAATCCCTGGATCATGCAGGACGGACAGGAAGGTGGGGAGTGATGGAGAGAGAAAAGGGAGTGAGCATTTGACTCAGCTTGGCATGAAGGACTGTTATGTGTGTGCATAAATCAAAAGTCGAAACTATGTCTGCATCAAATGCGTATACCAGTAATAAATGTGAAGTGTAAATTATTTTTTTGCATTGTGGAGTAAGGCTGTGGTCTTATCCCTATGTCATTATAAAGCAACTTACTACTTTACTACCTATATATTAAAACAGTCAAGTGCCCTGGTACCTCTTTTTTGAAGGTTATCTGGTTCTCCTTTCAACCTCAAAAAGCTTGAATGAAAGCTCGAGCATCTTAAAAAACTTTAGTCAGACAAAAGTGCTTACAAAAAGGTCAGACAACATGAGAAACCTATTTAGCTCAGAATTGACAGCACATAATGGCACATACCTGGCCGTTTTGACTGACCTCAAACAGAGAAAAGCCTTGACAGGGCACACAAACACAAACACAAACAGAAAATTAAAAAAAAAAGTCAAAAACATTTCCCTAGCAAACTTGTGAGGAATTACACCCACATGAAGGCACGTGCAGACACACACACACACACACTTTGGCAAAGAACTAAAGTGGGTAATTAGGGAAGGTCACCAAGGAAACAGACAAACACAAGCAATTGTCAGACACACTGTATACTCACGAGAAGCACAAACAACCGTTTCTCTTTATGTACCGTCATCCACCCACCACCAGCACCAGCACCAGCACTACTGTTGCCTCAAACACAACTATGAAAACAAAACTTAGATACTTTATCTCAAGTTTTGTAAACAGCAACCTATGTTCTCCTGTTTCCTGAGAGATACAGTGTGTGTTGCCAACGATTGAAGGAGATACGATCCTTAACATAATGTTACTTCAAAATATCATTAACCGTGTTTTTTTCCAACATCCTTAAAGCATGAAAAATATGTTTTTGTTTTCCAGATTCAGAAGAGGGAGATTAAGATGTGCGTTCTGATGAAAGAGCTCACAGAGAGTAAGAAGCAGCACTCTGAATGTCAGAACGAGGTAAAAACCACAGCAGCTTCATCGGTTCAGTTTAGTTTAGCTTATTTGAACATACCGTATAATAAAAAAAGTTTGAACATCGTGCAGGGGAGATTGTAAGTAAAAAGTTGCTTATGAAGATACGTCCCCTATATAAATATAAATAGTCATACTTAAAAAAACAAAACAAAGATTGCATAATTCTTTATAGCTTAAAAACTAAACAGTAATTCATAGATTACATAGATGTTTATGTTTGAGATGTATTAATATATATTATTATTATAATTTTTATAAATCTTTGCCAATAAGAGTCCTTTTCAAATGTTTTTTTGAAAAATGTAGATGTACATAGTGATATTGAGATGGAAGGAGGTTGCTCTAAAGAGATGATCCTGTGTATTTCAGTGAATATTGATTAAGGGAAGTCTGACCCTATGGAAGATTAAATACCTGTCTTGTGGAATATGAGTGTCTGAGAAAGACTTAAAACAATTCTGGAAAACACTAGGCAAGTCATGAGTGTACATATTTATACAATTTATACATGAATACAGTCTGGTATATGTTCAGACATATAAAAATACATTCCAAAAATACATAACAAAATTGATATAAGTTAGAATTTTCTCAACAGAGAAGCAAATGAGTTTAGTAAATGTGCTGCAATTACCTGATTTGAACAGGGTATGACTTTAACTACTTCAAGGTCTCTTGAGGGATACAGTTAAAACATGGGTGAGGGGGCTCAACAATAGAGAAAGCTACTTTCTTTACAAGACTAGATCTTATTTCATCCTGTCTTGCAGATGAGTCTTTATTTTCCAGTACAGTGTCATACAGGGTTAAACTGGTCATTCATATTTACAAAGAGTGATTCATCTCTTGTGTTTTCTATATTTTTTGCCTAAGAAAGACCAATATTTACAAAAGAAAGATTATTCTCCAAACTGGTTTTGCTAATGCTCATGATCCTATTAACCTTAACTGTGTTAGAATATTGTATATCAAATAAATTAATAAAAATAAAAGTTACTGTGAATGAAGTTACATTAATTTGATAATGGAAATTATTACTAAGTTTAATTATACTTTCCATGTATTATACATTAGTTAATAGTAAGTTAGGTTTGTGATCCTAGAATTAATCTCATGTTGCTTTTGTATTTTAAGGGTGTTAGTTAAAGTTAAAGGTTTTCATTGTCCAAATGTGGGTGTCGTGAAGTACTCCAAGATTTTACCACCAATTAAAGAAACTTCATTTAATTGCATATTTTCCAGTTGCTCCGAAGAGAGAAAGCTTCAGAGAAACTGTGCGAAGAGAGGGATAAACTGATAGCCAAGATGGAGGACCGGGGCAGAGAGTGTGTCCACCTCCACCAGACCAAAGAGAGACTGGAGGCGGATTTGGCTCTGAGCCATGAGAAACTCCACACCTCACACCTGGAGGTCCATCTCTGTCTGTCTCTGTGTACATGTGTTCATGTGTTTGTGTGCCCTTGCATGCATAGGTCAGAGCAGCAGAGCTTATGTTGTTTACCAAATACTTAACTACAGGAACATAATGGGCTAAATATGCAATTTATTGGATTTTACTTTAATTGAAGTGTAGTTTCTGTGTGTTTAGGTTCGAAGCAGAGATCAGTTAATTCTGCAGTTGAGAGCTGAAATGAAAACAGCTGAACAAAAGCATCAAAGGACACAGGGACAGGTATGGTTGCTTGTTTGTGTCTGTTTGCTGATCATTTATGTATTATGTCCTTATCAGAATATTTTTTATGATTTGTTTACTGATTTCCTGTGTGTGATTTGGGTGTACTTTCAGGTTATAATATTGAAAATAGTAGTACAATTTCTAAAATACCATACTTTTAATATTGCAAAATGTGCGTCTCCAAGCTGTGTTCCACGAGAAATAATTTGTGTTTTTCAGATTTGTTTCTGTTTTTTGGGTTTTAAATTTGTCTCAGGGCTTAAATTCACTTCTAGGTAGTACAACAACCGGTCTTGCTATTTTTTGGTATTTCCTTTCATATGCTGAGGCTAGGTTGAGTGAGCACCCTTTCTCCAACAATGACCTGTTTTACACCCACAGAGTTGCACACATCCACTCGAGGGAAGTGCCCAAACCAGCAGCAGTCTTCTACTGTTGGCTACTGAGCAGCTCCATTAGAGCAGTGGGAGGCGTAGCACCTTGCTCAAAGGCTCCTCGAAAGTTGGAGCTAAGGAAAAAGGGAATCGTTACTCATTCATGTCTACTGTGCCCACATTTTCCCAGCTGGTCCTGAAACTAAACTGGGAAACTCTCTGACTCAAGCCTCATTCCCTCACTTTTAGGCTACTGCCGCCCCCTCGCTGTTTTTTCGGTTCGTCTGTGTGTGCTTTGTATTCCTACATAGAGTTATTCCGTTTCCATCCTTTTCAGTTTTCCTCTCGTTCTCTTACTTCTTGCTCAGGTGGCAGCGCTGGAGGGTGAGTTAAGCCACTTGAAACCCAAGGTCAGAGGACACCAGGAAGAGGCCTGTCAGTTAAGAGAAAAGGTCAGCGGTATCGAGCGCCTTAAAGACCAGAAGGAGAAAGAACAACAGCAGCTACACGATCAGCTCCGTATTAGTCAGCAACAGGTAAGGAAGATATTATGCCTTCTCCTCTTCACCTGTGCTCATCTCCACCTCCCCTACAGGTGAAATCTCTGGTGAAATCTATAGATCAGTTGAACTCCGACCCAGAAGCTGTGAAACCGAATTGACACGGAACTCTGGAGCTGGAGGAGAGTCCTGCTTCACAGCCGATTGAAGCAGAACAATTCTGAGCTCAGCCAAATACAGAGCAGACTGAAGGATGGAAAGTCAGAGGTCATGAAACTCAAGGACAGTTTAAGTCAGCAGCACAGAGCCGTAGAGAAAGTCTTTTGTGAGTTCAGTTGTCAATCAGCTGAGCCGTGATTCTACGGGAAGACAATCTGTGGTGTTAATCCAGTAGACAGCATAAAAGAAAAATCCAAATGCGTTTATCCGTCTGAGTGCGAGTGATCTAAATCACAGTAGACAATCAAGCAGTCAGAGTGTTCTGCCAGGAACAACAAACTCACCCATTTGAAGCAGACAAGCTTTACTCTACAGTCAACTTACATATATTCTCATCTACATCATCTGAATTAACAAACAAGACAAGATGACCCCTCTGTTTGTCAACCTCTCACATCCAATTGGATCCAAACATGAATACAAAAAGAGGGAAAGAAAGACCCAGAGATTAAAAAAAAAGAAAAGAATAGGAGAATGAAGTTATTATCAACTGAGGGTCAACTTGGGTAGTCATGTGACAGCCATGAATACTCAAATGGCAGGCCAAATGAGGGTCAAAGGGATGTGTTTTCCATCATATTTAATGAGGGCTGTTTGTTTCCCCAAAGCACAAGCTCCTGATTATGGTCACAAGAAAGCCATGGTGTTCCCATTAAGCCTTGTTATAAGGCCTTTCATCCAGCGACAGAAAGAAATGCTAAATCCACCATTAGTGTTTGGACTGTAGGGAAGTGAATATATTAAAGGGAAAGAAATACTATGAGAGAAAGCCAGTAACATAATATAAGAGGTAAAGTTGGCATATGACACCTTACTTTATATTGTTTGTGTATGTTTCATAGCATGACTTTAAAACTGTTACCTGGGGCTGAGTCAATGGTTTTAAACAGTCCACACACACACACACACACACATAGACACACACATACATACACCTACACAGGTTGTTCAGTTTTTGACTCTAAAGCAGAGAATAAAAGTTGACGGTGCTCCTCCATCCTCTCCTCTCTTCTGGTTTGTGTCTCTTTCTTCCTTTACATGAGCAAGTTTTCTACTCAGTCATGCTGCCTCCTACCCGGTGTTAGTCCTAGATGGGCCCAGCTAATCCCTGGTTAAACCAAGCTGCGGTGAACTACTGAAATCTAACTAGTTGGCTGTCATTAGTTGTAAACCCTCATGTTCTGATCCAGATTACAACAGGATTAACGTGGATGAACTCAAGCTGAGTGTTAGAGCGGGTTTAACTTTCTCAACCTCTCTGCTTGAAAGGTGAGCTACGGTAGGATTCCTTGTGTAACACCGGGATTAAGCTTGGTTTCACTTCCTGGGTTCCCCTTTCATTATGAGCGAGGTTACTGTAGAGCAGCACAGTGTATTACACCATTACACCAAACTAGCATATGTCTATTTTTCTATTTATTTCAATAACAATAAGTCATGATGAAGCATCATATCCTGTATCCTGTTTCTCTGTTTGATTCTGTTGTATTATTATACTAATAATGATGGTTATTGCTGTAATAGTTACTACTAAGTTTATTCTTTATGTGTGCCTACGTTAGGGCTTCCCACTACTTTATTCATTAGCTACTCGCAATTCAGTCCCTTTCACACTTGGCAGCTGTTTCTCAGGAGCACCTCCATATGAGTCCAAATGCTACTCTCCTTTAAAAACAGTGTTTTGGTCACTCTACCAAACCTTCAGGCTACAGCTGTTCCACTTAAGTAAAGAGCAAAGGTTTATTCTCATCAACATTTGTGCTTCGTTTAACTATGTCTACTTTACAGGTCAAGACATTTGAAGGGAAGCTAAAGGAGCAGGAGGTTGAGATGGGACTTCTTCATCAGCAGCTTAAAGGAGCCAAGGAGGAGCTGAAAGATGCCCAGGGGCAGAAAGAAACTGCAGCCATCTTTAAACAAAAGTACACAGCAGCAATAGAGAAGGTGCACAGGGTGCAAGAGCAGGTGGAACTTTTGGATGAGGAGCTACAGTATTCACAGCAACAGGTAGATCATAGTTTACAGTATATTATCATATCATGCTTGCTCAGAGATTTCATCAGCTCTTTACTTATTCAACATTTTCTGTATAACATGTCTTCAGTACTGGGAGTGAAACGATAGTACAAAATTCTGACATTGCCTTATTCACCGTGTTTAATTGGCAGCTAAGAGAGTCCCAATCAGCAACTCACTCGGTGAAGGAAGAGCTAGCTGAGATGGTGAAGCGGTACCAGGAAAAGGTTGGCCAATGGGAGAACGCACAGGAGGCTCTTGACCAGTTGACGGATGAGCTCCAGGCCAATCAGAATTTGCTGAGGGAGAGTCAGCAAAAAGTGGACCATCTCAAAGGTCTGATAGGATCACTGCAGGAGCAGGTGGACACACTCAAACAGCAGGTCAGGACAAACATGTTCACACTATATACACTAGCGTATGTAGACACAACAATAACAGGCATAAATCCAGACACAAATACACATTCAGAACTCAGATTATTCATTCTTTATCAGTAATTACCACTAGATATATTTTGTCATTTTGTTTTTTGTTTTACACAAGAAACTCTGTTTCATTGTACAGACTAATTCCTTATAAAATGTCCATGTAACAATCTGTGATGCTGCATGGGAGTTAATTAGTTGAAACATTAGGGTTCAGTCTCTCTTTTAAAAATAAATGCAAACATTGTTTCAATTTTCATAGTGCTTGTATATAATTTATGTGAACTCACCGGAGTTCCCAACAAGAAGATTTGGATTACATGCATCAGTGTTTAGGTTAAGTCAAATGGGTGTCTCTGTGTTCTTGCGTGTGGTCCCAGGTGTTCGCTTGCTCCATTGATGTTGTGTGAGTGCCTGCAAGGCTATATTCCTTTGTGTGCACGTGTCATTGTACACACGTGTATGTGTGTGTACAAGTGTACGTTTGTGCATGTGTGCACTGGCGTGTGTCACTTAATCTTTTCTCCTTTTTCTTTCTGTTTTATATTTACTACGTCAGGCAACAAATGAATCATCTTTATTACGGAGAAATTTAATTTGGATGAACTTAACTGCTGCCGCCAAGGTCAGACGGGCAGAATGTCATTTTAATCCAATCAACTTTAATCTGTTGGTTATAAAAGAGTTAGGCTGTTGAAGAATGGCTGTATCTCAGGCCCTTTATTACACTGGCTAATGACTTTGATTGTGAGGCGCCTATCAAGAGGTTAGGAGTTCTTATGGAGCTTCACGTCCTGCTAATTCTCTACCTCATGCCACTGTTGGGCTCAGCTAACCCGAAAAGTACTATTGTCCTCATTCCCTGTTTACAAGAAACTTTAAATTGTAAAAAAAAAGAAATTGATATATATATAATTGTAATATAAAATCATTGTAAAAGTTATAGCATAAGAAAAACAAGTGGAAATGTACTCAGTATCTTGAGTATCAAATGTTAATGCTATCTCTATTCTAGTCCATTTGTATTCTGACTAGGGAATATTTCACTATAAAGTAAAGATGAATACAGGAAGACAATTTCTCTCCTTTCCTACAAAGATTTCTTTTTTTGAATTAGTTACATAATTTGCCTATATAACGGACAGCAGATAATAGACTAAGATTGAGGGTAGTGACGCATTAGCAATACATGTAGAAAATACAATGAGCTATATGGTCTTTTAATTGGGACAGAAACGCTAAGATCTGAAAGGTACTATTGGCTATTGTAGTTTCTGACTATAGATTTACTTGTTAATGTAATGTTGAATGTGTGTTGGCTGTGTGTCAGCTGTGCTTGGAACATCAAGGCCAAGTGTCTCTGTGCTCTGCGATGCAACAAATCAATTCACAAATGAGTGTAATGCATAATGATGTGTTGCCTTAATCAGTGTCATTGTCATTAATTAGTTAACCAAAATGCATCTAATCTGTTGAAATACAATTCATCTAAAATGCATCCCTCTGTGGCTTTGCTTTTTTAAGTCATTTTTGTTTCTGTTTTAGATCAGTTGTTGTTTGCATTTCGGTGGTTACATTTTCAGTGTATGATTGACTGAAATCAGCAAAAACAAGAAATATGATCTGTTTTTCTTGTCTCACCCTCCCTATTTCACCTGTTCTCTCTACTCATAGAAACTGATGTTGGAGTGTGACCTACAGCTGTATCAGCAGAGTCATTCTCATTCTGACGAGGAGTATCTTAGCCTGTTGAGACACAGACAGCAGCTGCAGAAGGTAAGGTCACTGATAGTACTACACATTAAGGTTGCACCTTACGGATTACACACTGTGCATATTATCATCACAATAAACCATTAGGATATACCCGATAGAGTACTTATAGTTACATTCACAGTCAACAATTGATTAGGTTAAATTTGTTTATATAAAAAAAAATAAAATGCATTTGAATACAGAATTAGGTGTGAAGTTAGTTTTAGATGTACATTGATAAAAAATTAAGCTACATTCCAGTGCCCACTTTTTTTTCCGTGTGTGTATCTGCATGTGTGTGTGTTTCAGCGCTGTACCGAGCAGGTTGAGGGCCTTGCGGAGTGTGAAAAGGCTATTCTTCAGATGAAGTCAGAGCTGCAGAGACAGTAATAACTAAGTCCATAAAACTCTCATTCTCCTCTGCTGATCCTGGTTCCTGTCTTTGTCTCTTCTCTCATGCCCTTCCCATCTTCCTCCACCCCCTACTCACTGTCATTCTCTTAACAGTCTCCTTGCCAAACGCCACACAGTAGCACACTATATGTAACATGGAAAATTTTACATAATCTATTCAAATCATTTCTTTGAATTTAGGTAATCTGGTTTATTTAGTTCTTGTTGTACACATGTTTTTCTTTGTTCGTCTCACTGTGTTGTTTCTCTTTGCTCTCCTCCCTGTAGAACCCAGGAAAAAGTGGGTCTGAAGCAAAGTCTTGTTGCGTCTCGCCGTACGCACATCAGCAATCGCAGCCAGCTGGAACAGGAAGTGCTATGTTTGAAAAAGGAAGTTACACGTTTAGAGCTTGAGCTGTCAGACACCCAAAAGGTATTAAAATAGTGTGTATCTGCTGACCCTTCCTCTAATTTAGAAACAACCATATTATACTGACCTTTTTCCCTTTCACTCTTTTGAATTCAGAAGCCCCAACTCTTGTCCCAAAATGTTGCCTATATGCATGCATCTCAGGCTAAGAACATGAGCTCCATGAGATTCAATTCAAGTTCCCAAAGAGGAGTACTCAACCCACCTCCACCGGCACCACACACCCACCACTCGTGATTGCCCCGTGATTGCGTGGCAGAAACAAATTGCCTCGCCAATAATTAAAGCACCAAACATGCCAAGGCTGGTGAAATTGACTCCAATTAAGAGCTCAATGGGACACTAAATATTCAAATTACTCAAAGTGGTGACTGTAGCCTGGCAGAGTGCCAACATTGCTGGCAGTCATAGACACATAGTGTGTGTGCGTGTGTGTGTGTGTGTGGTCTTGTATGCTTAGGTGGAAGTGGTAACATTTGATTTTACACATTAATTTGTGCGTCCTCTGGCACATATAAGTGATAGACATGTCATGCTTACGAAGATCATATGAATGCACACACATTTTATTCTCGCAAACACACACACACACACACACACACACACACACACACACAACTGTAGTATATTCTATTCTTGCTGTCAGGTCTTGTCCATTAATCCAGCCTACTCCTCTATGGAATATCACATAATGAGTCTAAGTTGAAGGTTCCATCTATGTCTTTATGTATGTTTTTCACAGACACGTGTTATTCAAACAAGGTTTCAACAAGATTTTGAAGCCGTCCATTGCCTTTGTTTCTCTAGCTGTACGGCCATGGCAATTTTGCATTCTTTTTTTTGTTTCAGTTAAGGTTTCCCATGGATAAAAGCAAATGTAAGCAGGGATACAAAATCACATAAATGGTCAATCAATACAGAGTTTAGGGTCCTTCTGAGAAATATGAAGCGAATTCCAAATACAGTCAAGCAAGATCCTTGATCTGAACACCCCTCACTTATGCTGCAGGTACATGTGGGACTTCTGAGACAGTCAGAGGAGCTGAAGGAGGCCAGACGAGAGGCGGCGAGAAGGAGCAACGAGGTTGGTGTGCAGAGAGGAGAGGTGCAAAGACTTCAGGGAGAGTTACAAAAGGGGGAGGAGGAGATGAGGAGTGCCATCAGAGAGAGACAGAGTGTCAGCAGTCACATCAGGCGGTTGAACCAAGAGCTGGAGGAGCTACGCAGCAAGCACAAAGTGACAGGTAGCAATCAGTCAATAAATCCATCAGTTATCCATTTCATCCATCCATCTGTCCATTTATCCATCAAATAACTTTTAAGTCAAAGATATACACATAAATACAGTGAATACAGTATACATACAGTTTTTGATTCACTTGCTAAATCATTTATTTTGAAATTTGACTGATGGCCAATATGTCTTTTACACCTGCGCAGTTGAGCAAGTGATGCACAAGCAACTTAACATGAGGTTGTTGCTTTTTTTTTAGAAGAATTAAGCTTTTATCTCACTTCACTGTTTGATTACTTTCCCTTTCTTGTTTGAACTTTGGGACAATGTTGTCCATCAGAAGCATATAGCATGCTGGAGGAGCTCTACAGTCTGCTCTGCCTTTTGTTTGCAGAACCAGCCACACTGCTGTTAGCTCAATCAGTTAGCTCAAATTAGCCAGTAGTGTGGTGATTCGGTTGCTAGCTGTCTGCACGCAATGTTAACTCAGACACACACACACACACACACACACACAGAAACCGTAGATAGAGGTTTGATTTAATGGCGCGCTGCTTTAGCTGTATGGTAATGATCTGGTTTATGTGTGTGTGTGCATGCATGTGTGCGCGTGTCTGGTGGTGGCCTTTGTAGTAGTGTGTCAGTGCAGGAATGGTGATGGCTGGGTCTCTCTGGGCACAGAAATGTCTCATTAAGAATTAACGTACACATCTACGGTCACGCCAGGCAAACACCTCGCATACACACACGCATGCAGCCATTTCTCCCAACTCCCACTGCTTTAATTAGCGCATACACACTTGCTCTCCGAGGTACAAATACACACACACACTCACCTATTGTCCGCAGAGAGATGAATCTGAGGTCTCTCTCTGTGGCAGACAGTGGCTGGCTTGCTCGGTGAACACTGCTCATTAACAAGATAGAGACAGAGGGACAACGCCGTGTAGCTTGGCCTTTGTCTGTGATCAAAACGCATTCTCTCAACTCTACGCTCTGCACAAAACCACATATTATTCAGCTTTTACCTTCAGCAAATACAATCCAGCAACGTAGAGCTTATTGTAAGGACTTAAGAAGAATAAAGATGCATTATTATAACAAAGGGGGCATTGTTTACCTGGATATAGCAGTGGCCTGAATAGACTGGGTGAGGAGTTAACTTGATAAAATTACTGTCATGAACAAAAGGCCTTTTTATTAACATAAAGCCCTCGCTGAGGTTCCTTCTGTATAATGAAAACATTGCCTTGAGTGGTGATGATTCTTTTTGTTGCTTGATAACGGTAGACTTGGACTAGAATGGAGTGGATTGTGAAAATGAACAGGTTAGAAGGTTAGAATGCAGATTGTTGTAATACAAATAGGTATACAGTAAAATAATGAGGAAAAAACAGGACTTTACCAAAGTAAATTTTCATCAAAACCACATATTTTGAGGCGTTTACTTTATTTTATAACTGTATGTACTGTTATAATGGGTATCTAGTTTTTTTATCTATGTCGTCTTGGCAGTCGGCTGCTACACATTTTTTATACATTTTTTATGCTCTCTATCAGAGCATTTTTAGTTGTAACATTGTTGGGTGATGTGAGACTGGTAACATGTTATCTGAATCCCACAGTTAACTGGATGTATATAAAACTGTAGCTGGGAGGTGATGGATATAATATTAAAAGGTGTCTGCGGCCAGATAGATAGAGGAAGAAAGGAACAGAGGATAGGATGATGCCAGACAACCAGAGAAGTGTCATATGGATGAGACTGAAGAGTCTGTAGGCAGCTGGATTCAATCAGATTGTGGCAGGAGAGGATGAAGAGAAGGGAGGTGATTAAAAAGGAGAGAAAAAAGTCCTTAAAGTTGGCTTATGACTGTATGTGTCAAATTTACTGTCAGTCTTTAACAGCATGCGTTTTCTGTATGATTCTCAGTTCAGTAGATATTCTGTTATTTGCATAATAGTGAGTCCAGAGAGTAAATCACACAACACTTAATAAACTACATGTAGTGCTAAGAGAATGCCAGTGTGTGTACAGTACATATACTGATGTAGATGATGTACAGTATATCTGGTTATTTTAAACTGAATTGAAAACTGATATGTGGCATGATTTTTTAAATCTTAGACACTTACCGTCGTAGTGTGTGTTAGTTAGTAAGTGAGTTTATATGTTTGTACTGGACACTTTTTTAATATAACATTTCAACAGACAACAAACAGAGAGGTGTAAATTAGTGAACGCTGTTACTAATTGGTTTCACAGGTTACTGGGTGTGGTATATTCTAAAGTTAATTGTTTTGGTAAGAATGTTTTTACCACCTGCCTGTGAAATTCAAACAGGGATGGATGTTTAAAAAATTCAAATGTGGCTGATTGTGTCATCTTACATCTTAAATAAGATGTGTTGTAAGGTTGGCTGTAATGTGAAATAAATGTGATGCTGTGTGACAACAAATGAAATAACAGCATAAACAAAAACACAATATCCATATTTCCACACTTCCATAAAAACAGAAATGTGATATTACCTCCCCTCTGTGCTGCTGATGTGCATCTGCCTAAAGATGATGAAATCATTATTGTGTGCGCATGTGTGTGTGCGCGCGCACAAGTGTGTGCGTATGTGTATGTGTGTGTGTGTGTGTGTGTGTGTGTGCTGCTATCCAATCTGGATCCCTGGACGCACACGTGCACAGGCCTCTCTCCTCCAATTCACCTCTATTACTAGCTATAATCCCATTTCACACTCTATCGATCCCCAAAACTGTTGTTCACCGGAACCAGCAGCAAACACTGGCATTTCTCCCCATCATTTCACCACCATTGTTCTTTATTACACAAAGAAGCCCCCCCTTTGTCTCAGAGCAAACTCAGCCCTGCTGAAATATGAATTATAAATGTATGGCTAATAAAAGAGAAGGGGGGAAAGAGAGAGACAGAAGGGGAGAGAGATAGAGATAGAGAGAAGTGGTTGGTAGAAACATCAGAGAAAATGACTCCTTTACAAGAGTCTATTGATCAGTTTCTATCAAAGGGGGATGTCAGACATGAGATTACCTGGCAGTTTGAGCATTAGGTGCCGTGTGTTATAGCCCCGGGCCCTTGTACCGCTGCCAGAGGATTGTAAATAAAGCGGAGAGGAGAGAGCAAGAGGGGAGTGTGTTGGGGTGTATGTGTGTGCATGAGTTTTAGATTCTACGTGTGTGTGTGTTAGTCTTTGTCTTTGTGAGTGTTCGCTGTTGTGTGCATGGGATTTTTTTTTTTTCTTGTGGTGTATTTGTGTGCATGACGGTGTGCGGCTGTGCGCCTGCACCTTTTGGCTTATACCCAAAAGCAGTGTTGCAAGCCCATGAAACTTCAGAAAGAGAGAGAAAGAGTCTTGGGAGGCTTTGGGACGTCTCACGGGAGCACCTTAGCCCGCTACGAATCCCCCAACAAAGCCAAAGGAAGCCCCTATGAAGCCTTATGAAGCTTTTATGAGGGCCAGGCAGGGCCCAGCTCTACCCCCAGCCACTGATTCAGGGTTAGCCAGGTTTTCGTCCTTCTCATGTTAAAGGTTAGCTGTGAGAGCGGGGTAATCTGACCGCAGATCGGTGATTATAGGCCGATGCTGTATGATGGGCTTTGAAGCTCGTATGAAGGCATTGAAAGGGAGTGATCGAAAGAGAGAGTTAGATTATAGACTAATGTCATACCTTAAGTTGTGAAGCCATTATAAAAGGGTCAAGAAAGTCAGAGAGTGAGGGACCCAAGATCTTAGATTGCGCACTAATATCATAACTTAACTCACAAAGCCACTAAAAACAGGCTGTAAAAGACCCCAGACCTCAGAATATGGACTACTGTTCAACCTTAAGCTATTAAGAAGAATTGAATGTGGAGAAACCCACAGTCCTCTGCGGATCCTCAATTAATGTGGAACATTTTGGCAGTATTCAATCCCCGCTAAGCTGAATATACCACACATCTTATGTATTTGTCTAAAGTAAACACCTGGTTTATGGCTGCATGTGTGCTGCTGTTTGCTTTCTACCTGCTGTTTTATATTTCTAGAAATTTTAACTGATAGAGAAAGCTGTCTTAATTTTGTGTTTCAGCTATGTGTGTGTATAGCTTTGCCTGTGTGTGTTCTGGTGCAAATAGGAGTGTTTGTGTAAACGGTCAGTATATGTAGCTAATTGCTCTCTCTGTGGCTTTCCCTGGTGGGAGGTATCACTGAGGTCACCTCAAAACTAATGACTTGAATGTGAATTTGATCCCCATCTCTGCTTTATCGATTATTGAGATTCATAGCAAACTTTAACCTTGAGGTTCAGTAAAATAGCCAAGGTAGGGCACACACACACACCAGCAAATAAAAGTGTTTGTGCATCATTAAATATTTAGCAATTCGAGTTGCCGCTTCAATTTTCCTAGGGCTTCAGTTTAAACATTTTGGATGCTGCAACACCATAAATTAATCATAGTTTTATTAAATGTAGATTTTCTTTTCTCTATTTCTTCCTTTCTGGTATTGGTTTTAGCTTCCCCCTATTCAGTCTGTCCCACCACGACCAACACAGCCTGGTGCGTGGCCCTAAAAGCATTACAGCAATACGCATGCAACATTTCTCTATTTCTATTTCACACACTCAAATACACATGCACGCCCACAAAGTCAAGGTCCGTCCTGTAAATATTCAACACACACACATACTCAGGAGCGCATACACACCTCTACATATTCAGTGCACACACCTTCTCAATATTCACTAGCCTTGGCCACCGATGGCTGACAGTTTATGTTATATTCAATGAATACTGAATTTAGTGAAAAGGTTTTAGGAGCTATGAAGAAACATTGACTCACAAAACAGCATACAGAACAAAAAAAAAGGGGGGTGGAAGGAAGCAAATCTTAAATTTTAAATTCAAACTAAAAAGGGCCTGTGAAAGCAAACCTAACCAAGGAACCTGACTAGTGGTTTATTATGCATCCGCTCAATGTACTAAACTACTAAGTGTAGGACAATGGGGTTTTATTGCATGGAGACGGAGGAGATGGTTGAAAAGGGAATGTGATTGAAGGGATGCAGTCAGGAGTATGAGCTCAAGTGGCCTGCTTAAGGTAAAGAGTGCCATCTATTGATGAAGTCTGGCAGCGCTTCTTTTGTCTCTCAACAAAAGGGCTGCTGCCCCGACTCAGTGTAAGCAGTGCAATACTTTCACTCCTTCCTTCTCTGCCTCTGAAAGGCATTCAGTGCCTCTTCTGTGGTGGAGTTCGTCGTTTGGCTTTGAAGGTGGCTCGCAGTTCATATTTTCCCACTCATGCTGAACTTGAGTAACCTCTGTGTATGCATGTTTTGTAAATCATTCTATTAACCTTGGTCCGCTGGAAGACGTGAAGTATTTAAGAAGTGAAGCATTGTGTTAATCTTTACTCATGTCATCTATTTCTTTCTTTAAATATGGTGAAAAACAAAATCAACTCAGCCTCAAGAACTATCTGACACCATTTTATTAATATCGCAACTGGAAAATGTCTTTTTTTTCCATGTCAGTTGAATTAGACCTACTCACTAATGAATCTGGAACAACAGCAGTCTGAAGTGAAATGCTGCTCTTTATCTCACACTTTTCTTCCTCTGTCCGTCTGTCTCTCTGTCTCTCTCTCTCTCTCTCTCCCTCCCTCTCTCTCCTGCTCAAGCTGGAGGGGAGTTGGCAGGCCCGTTGCAGGAGAGGGCGACCCAAGCGCGGTAATGGAGGGTGCCCTGAATGGAGGAAAGGGCTAGCAGAGGAGAAAATAAGGTAAAAAGGGAGAGAGGGAAAGAAGCTTCCCCTCTTATCCCATTTCCCATCGTCCCCTGTGTAAGCTCAGTAATCAAAAACATTTCGCTTTTTTTACATGCGGCATACAGTAGGCTGTTTAACTGAACATGTGTTGAACAGAACAGCCCTAAGCTCTAAATACGTACATTGTTTAAGAGAGTCTACAAAGCAAAATGCCTAACTTCTAGGTCTATCATACATAATATCATTATTCGCCAAGATCTGAAAACCAACTGAAAATGGCTGTTCTGTTTGGCATATTTCCGTTCCTGAGTGAATCTAACAGAAATATCAAAATGTGTATCGATGGGACACGGTAGGTAAGCAGATGTTAGGTCATGGAGTTCAGAGTTCAGAGGTGAGACCCCTGGTTGACCCTGGTGTGTCACCAGAGCTGCGGTGATGACATCAGCAAGCATGTATCACCCAGCGGAGTGTGTGTTTGTGTGTGTCTGTTTGTGCGCACCATAGTTGTGGTGGTGGGCTTTGGCTTCGACATGACCTCAATGCAACGGTCTTTCGTCTTAGGGAATTTCTCCTTGGTTAAGTTTGAGCCATTGGAACATTTTCATTGTCAACCGGCAATTTAAAACTCGGCATGGAGACTTTATAGGTTACATTCTGAATTATTGCATTTTATTACATTTAAACCAATTTTAGATACCGAATGGTAAAACAATTGCTGTGTCTGCATATTATATCCATTTGCAGAATCATGCTGTTTACTGTTAACCCAGTATTATCTAATAACTGCAAAGACATGAAAGGTTTTTAAGCAACAACACCATACTAATGGCTTCCATCTGTGCTGTGGGAAATCCCCTCCTTTCTCCACAGGATGCCTCCTCTCTTTCTTTCCTTTCTCTCTCCCACTCTGTTCATCCTATCATGTGTTCTCTCCATGGACCGATCTATCAGGCATTTTCTTTCCTTTTTGTTTTGGCTGTTCTGCTCCTGCTTCAGCTTTTACTACCACTAAGTTACTCTATTAGTATCTGTTTTAAGTTTAGTGCTGATACATTAAGTCAGTTAATGTGTTGAGATGCAGACAGATAGTCAGCTATAATTTATTTGGAATATAAATTTAACAATTTGTATTTTACATCTTTTTTCAAGATAATTAATTAAAATTGCCAAGCTTTTGCTGGTTATGCCTTCACAACTGCTAAGATTGACTTTTTACTTTCATTTTATGAATAATACTGTACTTTTGAGTTTTTTACATAAAATGTTGCATCTCTACTGGTAGTCTAGGGGTGTCAGACGCTGACCATAAAATTGTAGTGTCTCCAATTCCAGCCCATCTTTAGCTGATTTCCAGCTTTCTACTATATACTTTATAAATATAAATATAAATATAAATATATATATATTTTTTAAGTCTTGAAAAATACCTCAAACTTTGAACTAATTAATTTTGATTTAAGTAATTTTTTAAAAGTAAAAATGACAAGAATTCTGTGGTCCCTGCTTCTTTGGACTGTTGGTCGGACAAAACATGTCATTTGAACAAATTACTTTTGGTTGTGGGAAACTGATGGACAGTTTTCACTGTTTTCTGACATATTATATATGAAGTGATTAATCAATTAACCAAGACAACAATCTGCAGATAACTGTAATAATAATTGAAAGTTGCACTCTTAACAAAATGTGGGCTTTAGTAACTAGTGGCAGTTAATAGACTAAATGATTAGCTGAAAAAATATAAAATAATGTATAGAGTCAGTGGGCTAAATATTGAACTGTGCATTAATTTTTCTGTATTTTTTTTGGATGTGTCAATTTAACACAAATGCCAATATAAACTAATAAAGTCAAATGCTGACTGTGTGCTCTTTCCCTGCATAGTCATTCTTGTTTTAACTGTAAAATCCATAAATATACTAACTTCAGTTCATTGTACCAAAACTTTTGCCTGTCCAAGGTCCAAATGTTTTTTTTACTATTCATAAACTTGTAAATTTTCATTTCTATATTTGCTTTTAGAGATGTGGGTCAACAGTAGGGGTGGTTTGTTTTGGTCTGTGTGTGCATGTGGAGGGGGTTTGTCGGGGTGTCGAGGCTCACTGAGCGACCGAAGCAAGGCTGTGGAGGGAGGTTTGTGGAAATGGTAATCATTTGTCGTATTGATCTCGCTGTAGCCAGGGCAGCTGGCACACACAAACTCACTCGCGCACATGTACACACACACTTGTAGACACTAACTGACTCACATACACACAGACGCGCAGTTGCGTGGCAGGAATAGACCCCTTCATATTGATCCCCTTCACATTCCCTTAGCTTGGCTGCCACACACACATTCACGCATACACACACATACTCACACTTTCTGCGCCTATATTAAACACTCCTCTAAATCTGGATTTTCAGGAAACTTAATATTGGAATTAAGTACTTGGAATTAAGTATGTATTTTTGTGTTTGTTTTTAGGAATATTTTTGATAATAATGAATGTGAAAAAAATTAAATGAGTTTTAAAGAAAGATATTGGGATGACTAAAATATAGTGACAAATTTGTATTAATTCACCTGATAGTAAGCAACATCAATTGTTTTTTTGTTTGTGTGTGCAGGTCAATGGCTGTGAGGCTGGAGACGGAGGTGGCAGAGCTCAGGAGGAATCTGCAGCAGGCTGTCGATCACAAACTCAAGGCAGAGCGAGAGAAACAGGATGCGCAGGACCAGGTAAATAAATACACACCACACCTGAGTGACATAGCCACTGTAAATAACATATTTGTGTTTGTTTAAATCGGCTTGGAGCAGAGCACAGGCAAGGTGTTTGTCATCTGAACCATTGAGATACTGTCTGTACTCACAGAAAGCTATAGCAATTTTACCACTTAATATTATTTTAATGTAATTATCCAATCCGTCTGCAGTCATCATATTGATTTCTGTAGTTGACCCGGCGCTTTTCACACTTAAAGTACGTTAAAGAAGGTTGTTCTAAGCCTACTGTACTACATAAACACAAATATTTATACCCTTATGTGAAGGTCTTCTCTCCTCTCATGCCCTCCAAGGTCTTCCTCCCCTCTCCTCCCATTCTCTTCTCACTCCCTGCACCCCCTTCTTACCTTTTTGATGATTAGTGGCA
This sequence comes from Morone saxatilis, assembly GCF_004916995.1. Taxonomy (NCBI): domain Eukaryota; kingdom Metazoa; phylum Chordata; class Actinopteri; family Moronidae; genus Morone; species Morone saxatilis. The sequence continues at coordinate 8,658,636 of NW_023339650.1, forward strand.
TATATCCGGTGCTACAGCCCGGATTATCTTGTCCAAGACAGGGAGGGGTGTATGTGGGACCTAAACCTGGCAAGGTGATTTGGAGCGTTAATTCCTGGGTGTAATATTCCCTGATATTCCCTAATGTTCTGGCTGCGAGCGGGGGGTTGGGGGGTGCGGTCTCTGGGGAAAGCGGTTGTCAGAGCTGAGCCGCCGCTGTACAAAGGCAGAATGGATAATTAAGGGTAAAGCCAGGACAGGGAAGTGATGTTCATTTAGATTCGACAAAGTTTGAATTCTGTCTTAAGCTGCCGTGCACTGTGGTGCTCTCTTGGATCTTGATTTTCCATTTAGTTCAGATTCTTCCTAAAGTTTTCTCCTTTTCTCTCTCCCTTTTCTGCTTTTCTGTTGCTTTATTTTTCTCTCTCCTGTTTTCTGCCCCTCTCTATTCTCACTCTTTTTTTCCTACGTGTTTCCGTGTCTTCTTCTCTCTCCGTTTCTTTCTCTTTCACTCGCTCTCCCTCGTATTACACTTTTTTTCACTCTGTCCTTGTGAATAATGCAGCCCGCATAGCGTGGTTCTCCTTTTTTCTCTTAACATTAGTGCACCAAGGTTTGACAATAGTGATTGCCCAGGGCCAGTAAGACACTGACTTAGGCCAGTTGATTGGTCAGTCAATAGCCAAGCCAGTGCTCGCCAAGGGTTCTTCATCTATTTCTATATGTTGAAAATTCTTTCATCTCTTTTCTCTGTTGTACAATTTCTGATCAAACACATTGCAAGACATGTCAGAGTTAGTCATGGATCTGTCAGGTCAGAGTCTTGCATGAGGAAGACATGGTAATAGCTACTATGGTATGAATATAAGCACAAAGTAAAGCTCTATCTTATATAAAATAATCAACCTGATGTTCATTACCATTATCTGTATTCCACAATTATGCATTATAACAAGTTTTCATAAAACAAGAACTTAAATAACAATTTTTTTTTAATTTCATAAAATTTGCCCTTATTGATTGTTATAATATAGAATATATTTTTTAATGATAAATTGATAAAATTAAATTGATTGACTTTCACTGAAAAATCTTACTCACTGTAAACAATTTTTAGTATTTTCAGATCAAGTTTTTTTCTCATTATTAAAGCAACAGGTTCACATTTTGGGAAATATGCTTATTCTCTTTTATGCCAAGAATACGGTGGACTCTTATATCTGCTCGGTAGCAAATTAGCTTACCTTAGAATAAAACTGAAAACAGGGTAAAGGAGCAATACAATATACAAACAATAAGCACCTACTCGCACCTATAAAGCTCACTAATTAACATGTTATATTTTGTTTGTTTAATCAAAGTGTAAAAACATCAAGTTGCGGCTGTCCTTGGGTTATGTGATATTAATTCTTAGCCTGGAACAGTGACTTCCTAGAGATTTTTCATTACTGTGAGATTGCCAGCCAACCAGAAGCGAGTCTAGAAACTTTGACAGATCCAGGCTAGCTGTTTCCCCCTGCTTCCAGTCTTTATGCAAAGCCAAGCTAACCGGCTGCAGACTGAAGCCTTATGTTTAACGGTATTTTGAGGGCGTTATCGATTTTCTCATCTAACTCTCGGCAAGAAAGTGAATGATCTTATTTCCCAGTATGTCAAACTATTCCTTCAAGGCATTGATACTACAAACAGATGCTGTGCCTGTAACAACAGCCAGCAGCATCTAGTTTCTCTGACAGTAAAGCACACAGTGCAATGCCCTATCACCTGGCGCTAATGGGCTGACAAACTAGAGGAATTCAGAAACATATAATTCATGGAGTTCCACTCTGGAACGCTGATTACTGTTTAAGAGAAGCTTTAATTATTTGTTGAGCTCTGAAGACTGTGCAAAATGAAGGCAGTGTTTAAAGTACAACAAAGGTCATTTGATACTTGATCTTTTTAAAGGATTCAACCAATCAACCTTATACTTTTTGTTTATTTTATGCCTGCATTTGCAGTAAACAGTTTGGGAGTGCATGTATCTGTATGTTATCTGGCTGGTCTCCTGCACTCATACACAATCCCTCACATTTTCCGTTGCTGTCTTCCATCATCTCAACAACAGATGAGCTTTTCAATGAATTTGACTCCAAACAGTGTTTAAACACCAGTGTGATGGCTGCTCTGACTATGACTCCTTCATTAGGTCCCAATCTCTGTTATTGACCAGCAGAAGATGAATTATCCGCTGGTGAAAAAAATCAAAGGGTTTGAAATGGTAAATGGTACACTACAGTGGCCTATAGAGGAAATCTATATTACAAATTGCCTCGGTGCACAGTAGCTGAACCTCAGATAGCTCTGTCTTTCTCTGTGTGTATGTCTTTGTATGCAACAGTGTGTATATGTTTGTGTTTATGGTGTGTGTGTTACATTTAGAGACTTGTTTGTGTTTTCTGGGTCTGTTTAGTGTTTCTTTTCTGATACTAGTGCAGTCCTCGTTCAAAACGTGCTGGTTCGGAACGGGCCGATTGGTCGGCCTTCAGTATTGCTGCTTACATCGTTCTCAATATCATTGACCTGCAGAGCCGGAGAGCCCTCTCAGTTGTAGACGCAGCAGTTCCAGTGCCACCAGTCTCCCCCCCCCAAACACAGTATTATTAACATATGCCACCAATATTTACAGTATATTGATGTGTTCCCAAAAAAGGAGCCACACCTGTTGTTTTTTTCTGCTTCTTTGCTAAATAACATTCAATTGATTGAATGTAGGCCAAAGATGCACTCACACATGGAAAAAAAATCGTTAGGGTTAAAACTACACAATTTAAAAATGTCATTAAAGTCTAACATTATCATCATTTGTGGGAGATGCTGAAAGAAAAGCCCTGCCACTGAAATCTAATTCCCAAGTTTTTCCTCCAGGCGTAACTGTGTATGAACGAAATCTTTACTGCTATATCATTACTATTCATAAAATTCAGGAATTACCCCAGGTACCCCAAGTTATAGCTGGTTCCAAAGGCCTTACAAAGGATAGGCTGACATTATTTATTGAAGGTAGCTTTCTACATGGCTCTGGATATAACGTAGGCTCGCGCATGCATGCATACGTCGAAAGCTGTGGGTCGACAACTGCTGGGGCTCTCTGGCTCTGCAGGGCGATGTTTCTCAGCTTTTTTGGGAACCGCTCATCCAAACTACTGCACACTCAATACTGCACTTCCTGGGATCCTCAGGAATACACCCGCCAAGTGTGAAGTCCGTCTGACAGTTGTCGAGAATATCGGAGCACATACAGAATGATTCCTTCAGTTTTAGGGGGATGAAGTATTTGCATGACATCCACCAGACAGTTTTGTGCTTGCACACATACACACACAACACCACACACACACACACACACACACACACAAACACACACACACTTACTTCACTCGACCCTGTCACACTGCATGAGTCCAGTTCAAATAAAAGTTGTGGTAAACACGAGGCATGTTTTTGTGACTGATCAGATCATCCCTCACTCCTTTTCCTTCTCTCTCTCTCTCTCTCTCTTTCTCTCTCTCTCTCTCTCTTCTCTCTCTCCTATGCCACACACACACACACAATCACAGTCATTAGTGTGTTTACCTCAACTTCCTTTAGCATGGAGTAAAAGATTTCAAACAGTTTTAATGAGAATTTGCAGAGAAGTTTTCATAGAGCAAAAGTTTATAAGCATGTTTTCATTCCCATAAACTTTTCTCAGTTGCCCCAAATCTTTACAACTATTGATGTCATTCTATAGAAATACAATTAGATAGTAGCTTTTAATCACTCTGAGTCAGTGGGGGATCTGCCTAGTGATTAGAGAAACAAGCCTGCTAAGTAACCTTGAACAAGACTCTGAATCTCAAAAATACACAGTTTTACTCTGCACAGTGGTTGGACAGTGGGGTGGGCGAAGCAAAATGTAATTTGCTCCAGTTTCCTCTATTTTCTTCACCACTCCAGCAGTTATAGACTGTGATTTAGCTGCATAACGTTGCTGTTATCTAATCATTTTTGGATAAGATGCACACATTTTTACCTTTGTGGGTGAACTTCGCAAACATGAGCGCGTAGTATTTTCATTTTTGTGATGCTAAAGGGAGTTGGTCTCTGGAACGGTATTATGTTCATTGATCTCACTCATTATACCTGATAGAGGCCCCTCAGCCTGGGCTAATTAGCTTAGAATGACCCACACTAGATCACCGTTTTTACACATGCACACACTAACACACACACACACACACAGGTTTGATAATGGAGAAATGAGGACAGACAAATGAAGCTCATTTGTTTAGTTGATGAATAAAGAGAAGTGGTCCAATTGTCTGACTGTTTAACCATGGAATGGACTTTTACTATTTGTTCAGCGTGTGTGTATGTGTGTGTGTCCTCGTGTCCCATTACCCTCAAGCACAGCTCATTAAGCTACAGTCCTGTAATTCATTTGAGAGATGGGACGGACAGTCGAACAGACAAACCAACTATTTTCTCACGTTTTTTTGTCCTTCTTAGCTGTCACATTGTTTGTTTGCCTGTGTTTCTGTGTATGGATGTGGATGAAAAGTTGTTGTATGCAAAGGTTCATGGGAGGGGCATATGAGGCATGATGATTTTAATAAAGCGCAAGAAATATATTTAAAAGTGGTTTCTCTCTCAGTCTTAGGTCATGTTTAGTTTAATAGATATAGTCTTTTTATGTGTTGAATTACTAAAACCTTTTGTTCTCCATGTTCTCAAAACTTGTATTTACCTCGTTAGTTCTAGCCGGTTATCAAGGTAAATTCATATCAGTTAGTGAAAGTTCAGACTCTTCACTTTTATATACAGTACCTGTGTGCTGATGACCTTGGCCAAGGTTTATAACACTTGAAAAATGAGTGGAAATTAGTCTTTACAAATCATACCTGCCACTCATTTAACAGCGTCTAAAAGTAAGTAGGAATGCTATTATTGTAATTATTCAAGGCTAACCTTTAATTATCTCACCTTCTCTGCAAGTTTTACTCCACTAAAATTCTCTTCACAGATTCGAAAATAGCTATATAATATCACTCTTTTAAACTATTTCTCATACTCATTCTCAAACTCAGAACCAAAGAATAAAAACTAAGCTTAAATTTCTAAGATTAATAAAATAAAAATGGAAAACTGTGAAAGTATGCTTTTTTATTTATTTAACCATTTTACCACAGCAGCATGCTTTTTTCTTTTCCTATTTTCTAAGATAATTAGTTATTTATTTTTTGAGCAAACATCATATGTCATGCTTCTGTCCAAGAGAACATCTAACTTTATACCACAAGTGAACCGGGAGATTGGCCCTGGCACATTTTGTTTTCCTGTACAGAAATTGTTTCCTACAAATCAATCATGTAGGAGAAAATAACTAGTTATAAATATCCGCTCCCACCGATTTATGTTATTTATTTTCCAACATTTTATTGAAGTGTTGAACAAATAAACAATTCAGGAAAAGTTATACGCATACTGTATGTTACAGTTATTTGCTACAGGGCTGGCAGAAGTCCTGCTGCATCAGCTCATCACTAAACAATACAGCAACAATAAAAATTTAAAATTGTTCTTTTGTGTTGCTGATGTCAGCTGAGCACTGTTGCAGGCTGGTCACCTGGACAACGAAACATCGGCCAGTCTGCCAAATGGGAATCCCTCTCATCCAGGACACATATATAGCTTTCTATTATTGGAAATATAGCAGTCTTAGAAACTGCACAACACTATTTGCATCTTTTTTCCAGTAATTCTGTTGCACTACTTCAACCTCAGGAACTAACTGATGCAGAAATGTCGCACTAACACTATGAAACTGAATTACTTCTAAGGCTGGGTGTTGTTTAGTCTAGGAATACCAGACTAACTCACAAATGTGAATTCTCCTGGATTTTCTTAGTTTATTTTTGATTTCCAAGTGCGTTACCAACAGGCGCAGACCAATACCAGAACCGATAGACCTGCAAACAATCAGAGTAACGAAACATGTGATGTAGCGTAGTTGGTAAATTAAACTTAGCAAATCATGTCAAAAGTATGGCAAGCACATCTGATAAGCAAAATCTTAAAGTGCAGTTGTTTGTTCTTTCATACTGATTTGATAGTGTATTCAACAGAAACAGATCCACACTGCTATTACAACATACAATGTACAGTCATTGTATAAAACCTGCCCAATATTAGATAAATAGCTGTGACTGGCCCAGGTAATCTGTCTGAATGGGAGGGTGATGCATCTGCAAGAGCAAATAATAATAATCAGCTTGTAGATTCTTCTGGTACCCAGGTTAGGTGTTGATTGAGATTATACTAATTTAATTCCATACCAAAGCAATGCCATTTGTGTATACTTTACTTTAAATATTGAAAATTACTTTCTGCAAAACACCCCTTCAATTAAAAAAAGGAACCAAACTTCTCTAAACGTTATCTAAAATGAGGATCCTTGCAAGACCTTTTCTTCCATAAAATGCTGTCTAAATGGCAATATTAGGATTTAATTTAGAAACTGTATGACCAAAAGCTAAGTAAAGAAGGTTATAAATCTTGTTCTTTGCCAGCTTTCTTCATTTGGTTGTTTCTGACATTCAGTGACGTGGACACATTTCTGTCTGTACCCAAAACCCTGAGTTCCCTCTATATATTAAAAGGCTACTAGATGGGGGAACTTCATGTGGCTGGGAAGTGGTTGAGAAACGTCTGCCGAGGCTGGTAATGTGGTTGTGCTCATGCAGGCTAGATGCAAGATAGGGGACTTCAATAATGGCAGCCACTGATAAACAACCCAGCAGCATGTGTAGGAGAGAGTGAGATGAAAGGACTCTGGGAAAGGAGTCAGGCCATGCAGCAGCAGATGAAGGTAATTAAAGAAGCCATCATCAGCATCATTAATATGCTAGATCTGCCGTGGCCCACTGACTAGTCTAATGGAGAACATGTCATCATCATCACCATTAGGGAGAGTGGGACACACACAAACACACACACACACTGTCTTAATGTTGGGTCACGCCATGATTATCACCATTAAGCCTAGAGTGAGAAGACCTGCTTAGGAAACCTCATTCTCTCCTGCCATGGTACACTCACACATACAGTACACACACACCGACACACACACACACACGCTTGTAGATCTTTAATTCAGACCCTGTGAGTGATAAGTATGCATATTTAAGTGATGTCAGGCCTGTTGGGTCTTTTAATTAGACAGAATGAATGAATGTTTTATAAAAACGTGTTTAACAATAAATGTGTTCATTAATTTGATGAGAGGATGTGCTCTGATGAGCTGAGTGGAACAGAGTAATGGCTCGTATTCAGCTCTGGAGGTTTGATGGTGATGGTAGCAACAACCCGGCTATCTGTTTCTGATTTTTCCCTCATCTTCATGTTCTCTCTCTTTACCCAGAAAAAGTTAACTTTGAATTATGTTTATCTCACGACCTTGGACAGTTTGGTCTGTTTTAGTGAAAATGCATTTTTTTTGTCCTGTACAGCTAATGTGCAATGTGATACCCTTCCACAGCTCCATGGAGAATAGAATAGATGGAAAATCCATTAACTGCTAAAGTCCCCACAATGTTGTTTTTTTCTCTCTGCAGGTATGCTTTGTGGTTTGTCATGAAAGTTCATTCAGATGTTTAAGTTCAGAAAAAGATTGTGTGTGAGTCCACAAAGTCCATCTTATATCTTTTGTCAATGAAAAGTGTGGGCTGTGCACTGGACAGCTCTGCCTTATTTTGATAGAATAAACCATCAAAATGATAAATACTGTTGCAGCAGCTGCAAAGATTCCAAATCCTTCACCAGCACTGCAGTAGTCAACTCATATTCTCTAGCTTAGACCTGAAAGGACCAGTAGTATCACCAAACTTGGTTATAAGTGTGTCCCAAATGCATTTTGTTGCCCCTTTTAGCCCCCATCATCAGCTAAAATATTTGTGCAACAAAACCAATCTAAATGTTAAGCAGGTATGCTACTTTACTCCTCCCCCCGCTTGCAATCACACCTCCTTTGTCCCGTTTTCTCCAAATGTCCCCCCCCCTTCTCTCTCTCTTTCTCTCTCTCTCTCTCACACACTCTCCCCCTTTTTCTCACACACCCTTTCACTGCCTCCCCTGACACTGGTGGAAACGGAGTGATGGTGTGTAATTTAGTCCTAATCACAACATCAGACTTGCGCTGCGATTTACATCCCTCCACCAGCCGAGCCAGTCAGACAGTCAGGAGGGAGATGTTAATGTGAGACCACAGGTAATTACTGTCATTACAGCACGCCACAGATCCTGCCAGTGTGCGTGCATGTCTGTGTATACGTGTGCGCATGTGGAGGTGTGTGCAGATGCATTGTGAGTGTGGGTGTGTTTTGAGCTTTTGAATGGTACGGTTTGATATTTTTTGTGTATATAATTAATATTGGAGTATTAAGGGGTGGTTTTGGCCAATAATTTAACAACAAAACTTCCTTCACATGGAGATCCTTCGATGCGTGAGACCAAATAGGAATGAAATCGCAAACAGGGGACAATATTTATGCCATTGTTGATAAATGTAATTACAATTGATGCTCTGACTCAGTTTACTCTTCAAAATTGAATGACTTGCTTGATGTAATTTCATTGTTACCCCAGTTTTTCTTCATTGCTTTATTTATTGAAATGCAGCCCTTCCTTAATCTAAACGTAATTAAAAGTGTAATTTTTTATCATGTTGTGAAATTTGAATTATTGATTATGTGTCACTGGCATCTCTACAACTTCCGTTTTTAACTAAGGCAACCATGACAGCAGCTCGCCATGCATGTTGCAGTGATTTTTCATTTATTTTTTTGCAATGAAATTGAGGAGAAAGTAAAATTTGCATTCATTAAAAATTGGAGGCAACTTGTTTCAGTGAACACAACTAGAAATAAGGAAGTGAGTTTGGTGACTTATGACTCAACGTTTTTCTAAGGAAAACTACGATGATCGGTCAAATATGCAGAAAGTTGCAGTGATTGGACAAAATTGCAAGGTCATGCACAATTTACTGGGATTGGTTGAATTTGCATTGATTGTTGCAAACTGTTGGGACTTGGCTATGTAACAAAACTGACGGGTCAAATTTTTAACCTGCTGCCCTCTCTGCAGCCCAGGGTGGTGCAGGATTAAATATTGGCTTCTCTTTGATAAAGTTCTAAATAACCTACAAGATTTTCACCTCAGGGAACTTTCACTTTCACCTTGGGGTGCACAAGCAATAGTCCTTTAACCAGTCTGGGTGTTGCCCATAGGAGTTTGGCTAATATATCAAGACACACTGTTCAGCCACCACCAATCACTAGATCAACAAACAGACACGAAGATACCAGACTTTATGAACATTGCATACAGTTTCTGTTTTATTTTTAATCTTGATGATTCCCCGTCCATTCTTCGCTCTTATTGCCTTAAGCCTTTTGATGATGAATTGTAGGATTACTGTTTTTGATACTCCAGCACATTTTTTCATTCCGCTCTGCATCAACAGTGTCTCATTATCTCTTTCTTACATTTAGCTCTGTGGTGTTTTCTAGATAAACATCAACAAGAAAATATTTTGGTGAGGGTATGGTTATTCAAAATACACACACAGACATACACACACACACACACACACACACGTGATTTAACTCACACAGCCGTTGATATTTTGACATTTTAGGTTAATCATATGACATTTTTGGGGATTCTTAAATCATGGACCGCATATTGGAAACTTTTTTTCATGTTTGCCAAAGTCTTTATGGGAAGATGGGATGGTATATCAAGGTGTTTCCATGGTGATAAGGGTAATGTGTCAGGGTCCCTAGAGTTTAGGCCTGGAAAGGTCCTGACTGATAAGCAGAATGAAAAAGTCAGCAGTTTGGCCAGTGCCATCCCATCCCTGTTTTCACCCCTCACCCATCTTCTGCTCTCTCCAATCTTGTCTTCAGTCTGCTTCTGCTCTCCCTCATCCTCCATCTTTCCTCCTTTGCTCCTGCTTAATACCTCACACTGCTATTTATACCTGCCTCTGCAAATGCCATCTCTTTCATTACCCCATTATTTTCCATTTACTTAATTTTTCTCTTGTGTTACTATTATGCTCTATTTGTGACATTTATTCTCACCCTGTCCCTGCTTCCCATCTATTAGAGCCTCACTCATCCCCCTTATTTTACCTTCCTTTATTTCACACCTTTGACTCCCTCCTCTCCACATTTGCCAGTGTTAGACGTTAATACTGTCCTTGAAAGAATGTAGTAATATTTTTGTTTTAACTAAAACCCATTAAAAGGACAATGAAGTGAATTTTCATCTTTTAGTTTTTCTTCATTATTTTAAAAGTTAAAATAGGACAGGAAATGTGAAAAAAACACACACAACATTGTACGTTGTTACCATTTAAATTGTTGACAGCTTACGTTGTCATAGATAATGTTTGACTGTGTATTGTAGGTTGACACACTCCGGTCAGAGCTGGAGGGGACATGGTCTGACAATACAAACCTTCGCCATGAGAGCCAGCTGGTCATGACGAATGTCAACAGTTGGATTACTGAACAAAAGTATGACCACACTAACACTGTGATGTGGTGTTTTTTCTTTATTATTCATTTCATTTGCATATGAAAAGCTGTTATTAAAATTAACATTGGTTTCCTGTATGTTTTGGTTGATATTGTGTGTGTGTGTGTGTTTTCACACTGCAAGGCCCATAGGCACTGAATAAATGTTAAAGAAACACTTCATTCAGAAGTGTTTTGCATTTAGACTTCTCTTATTAGTGCTGCAAAATATGCTGTTTAAATTGCAGGTGTTTATACACTCATAAAAGTCTTACCTAGTGTAGTTTTTAATTTTATGATTAGATGATTAGAAGTCTGTCTTCTCCCCTCAGGGCTTCCAACGAGAGCATCATTGCCCAGATGAAGGCCCAAAACAAGCTGCTGCTTATCGTCACTGAAGAAAAAGAGTGAGTTTATTCATTTTATTAAATTTTTTTTTCAGTGAGATTTTTTGGCACACTAGTTTATCAATGAGTGAATTTGTGTGTGGGTGTACGTTTGTGTGTCTCAATCTTGTGCAGTGTATTTGTGTACTAAAGATGACTAAACATGGGAGAAAAAAAAAAACGCTCAGCTAAAAGGCTACACCTGCAAACTAGGTCACCTTTCCCACCAGAAGAGTTTGCGATTATAGTGCATGTGTGTGTGCATTTACAGTAATGGTGTGATGTGTGTGGTTATGTGTTGTGTATGTTTCTGTGCATGTGTTGGAGTAATTCAGGTGGACGTATTTGCACCTTTTTCATTTTGCATGTCTGCATCATCATGACTCACACACACACACACACACACGCACATTCACAGGGACATGGGCGTGACGTATTCCTCTTTCCAGTGATCAAAGTGGTCTAGCCATCTCCTGTCATCCCACCCCCCTGCGGTGCCATGCCTCCCTCAGCCCCGCCCAGCAGCACCATAGCCGATTGTCGCTCGCTCAACTGACGTGACTGTCTGCGTGTGTAATTTTTTTCTCATGTGTTTGTTATGGTAACCTGTAGCAATGGTAACAGTCTTCATACAACCTGGAACACACTACATGAAGTTGTGTTTCATAGACGGTTTAGAACTTTCCCCCCGAATATACAGAGAAGCGATATGTTCCTACTTCCCCTCCTGTTAAATAAAACTACTTAATGCGTCTGCTGTGTATTTTAGTGGTACAATAAACATCCGAATAAGAACTTGTTTTAAAAGTTCTTGATACTGAGAATTGGTGGCATAACAAAACACTGAAATAAATAGCGACAAGGGTAAGTGATAAATGGTTGTGGAAATATAGCATTTCATTATAATGGATCAGGATATGTGTGTGTGTGTGTGTGTGTGTTTGAGATAATGCCTGAACTGCTAGTTAAAGGCTGTTCTGGAAGCAGAGAAACACAGACACCATTGCTGTAGTGTGGCAGAATATTTTGTCTGCCATGTTAACAAGAGTCTCTTGATGATAATAGGTGTCTGTCTTTCCCTGCGTCTGCCTCTCTATGTATATTTCTCTGTTTAACTCGGTCTCTGCATCTCCTTGGTTTTGTCAGACATCTTCAGGAGGCTAATGACACATTGAAGGCGGAGGTAAAGAGACTGAAAGAAGTGGCGGATGAGAAGGAGAGAGACACGGAACGCTTCAAGGTGAACAAGTGCAGAGTGGAAAAGCAATGAAGTACAAATAGGGAGAGACAAAAGAGAGTCGATCACAAACAGGTTTGTTTTTCATTTTATAATTGTTTGCAGGCCCAGATTCGAGACCAGGGCACCCGGCAAGACGAGAGAACGTGAGTCATCTGTGTGTGTGTGTGTGTGAGTGGGCAGGCGTGACCGTACATGTAAGTGCATGCATTTGTGTGCATCCACCAGCTGACCAGAGTTTAGCATTCACATCCAACAAAAGCGTTGCCCACCATGTTTCGCTCTTTCACACACAATCTAGCCCGAACAAAGCTGATGATGATAATAACAGCTGGAGTGCCAAGTTGTGAATGAAACACCCCATGGGCCTAGCCACCTGTGTGTGTCCGCGAGTGTGTGTGTGTGCGTGTTATGTCTCTTCTTCAATCTGAATATGTTATTCATGCTGGGCCTTTAACAATGATTACACTCCAATCAAGGACCCATCCTCTCCTGCCTGCCACCCCCATGGCTGTCAAACAGCATTCATCAGTAGAGAGGAGATATATTTATTATGTTCATTAAGGCAATTAAAATGAATGTGGCACAGATGGGATTGGGTGTAGGATGGAAGTGAGAATGAAGGGCGTGCGCGTGTGGGAGAGGGTGTTTGTGGGGGCACCTGCCTGCAGCAGTACTCCCCATACCCCCAGTGTGACCCCCTAAGGTCTCCCTCATTAACACCCCCTCCCCCTTACCCACCTCACCCTGTTTCACAGACATGCACACACTCATGTTGCACCCCTCCCCTAATGAACCACCAGGCTCTGTTTCCAAAACGGATCAGATTTGTTTTGACTGGGGTAGGTTTCCAATGCTATTCAAAGCTGTCAGTCATTTTAATGATATCATTAAGGGGCTGCGACAGAAAGATGAATCGCTTTTCTTTGTCTTTCCCTCATAATTGCGAATGAGCAAGAGAGAGGGACAGAGCGAGAGAGGCAGTTCATATAGATGTATGCATAAGAGGGGTTTTGATTGAGCGAATATAATAACATGGAACGAGATAAAAACAGTGAATGAAAGCCTCTTCTATAGTGTCTCCCCATCCATTCTCTCTTTTTTCCCCTTCCTCTTTTCTTTATTATGAGGATTCTTAATTTATTTTATTTCATTATTGGGAGACACACACACACACCCAAAATGCCATATGTATGAATATCATACATCTATAAGGCAACAGATATGTCATGATATTTGCATGGCAGCCATATACATTCAGTGTATAAATCTCATTACTGGTGGCAAAGGGGATATCTTCACAGTGTCTCCCACCTGTCACTATCAGTGACAGCAATCAACACGGCGTGAAGGTTTTGTCATTAGATATGCCTTTATTAAAGAAATTTATTATGATTACATGGCCTACTGTTCCAGAGCAGCTGGAGTGTCACAGCTTCATGTTGTGGATGACATTCGGTATTAGTAAGGCCCGCAGAAAGGTGAGGAAAGGAGGAATAGAGAAGATAGATTAGATTGATAAAATAAACAGATTTCTGTTATATTCATGTTTGAAAAGTTGTTTTATAGGCAAAATAAGTGAATAATACGGAATTCAACATGTACTTTAATACAAAGTATGTCAACTTTGCAGTTTTTATTGATTTTGTTCAATTTTTGCAACATAAAAATGTAAATCAGAAGTAGTACTGTGGGTTTTGGTGGAGTTTTGCAACCCTACTGATCTGACAATTGTATGGCCTTGTTGGCCCAACTAGAAACATCCCAGCAATATTGTCTCAATTCACAGCATAAAATATTATCAGAGGTTAACAGTAATGTAAACTGAGAGAACAATGCCATCTCAAGGTCCTTTTTCTTGCTTAAGAATGAAGAAGATGATGAAGGCTTTCAGCGGGTTCAGTCTATCTTGAAATTCAAACTGGTGCATCAAAAAGCAAAACAAGTGAGACAAGATCTGGAAATACAGGATCTGGAGCACACGGCTGTAGTATAAACTTTTTAATAAGTGGCAGCACAGAGCGTGTCTTCACTTTGACTATAACCGTGTGCTCTGGATCTCAACTTTCCATATCCATTTAGTAGCTGTTCTGGAGCTTTCAATCATATCACATAATCCTCCTCAGCAGCAGGTTTCACAGTCATTGTATTATAGATGTTGGAATCTAAAGTAATGCAAGAATCTCACAACAAGGTCTATTTATTAGGAATAACAGCTAAAACAATAAAACTGAGATGCCTGTTGTTCTGAAATTGTAAACGTACTGGGAATGCAAAACAGGGGGAAAAAAATCAGCTTCAATAGCTAAAATCTGTTGCAATCCTAATTGGGCAAATAATGCACTACATGAACTATCAGTCACCCCATCAAAAACATGTTGTTCAACATGCCTGTAAAAAAACGTCTCCAAGTTCTACTGTATGTCTATCATGGTCTGTTTTCTAAAATCTTCCTGTTGCATAGGAAAGATGATGCTTCTTGTCCTGCTTTCCCCTCCCTGTCTTCCCCCCAGAAGTGTTCAATATCAGGAGAAAAAAGAAGAATGGGCTCTGATAACAGCCCTTACCAAACAAAAAGTGGCTGCTGTTTGTGCCATGGAACAGTGTTTATCTGGGTGGCATGCAATTCAAAGTAGAGAAAATGCAAATATATTTAGTATGTTTCTCAACAGCAGTTATACTCTAGTCTCAAATTAATTAAATTATTTCTAATCAAAACTTTCACATTTCACCTCAAATGATTTCAGATAATATCTGAAAATATGAAAATACCAGTGCACACTGAAATACACTGAGTGGTAGAAGCAGAGATGGATGCTGTTTGCTGTGACTGTCAGACACATCCCATGTGGGGAAAACGCTCATAAAGCATCAGACTTGATCAGTCGCACCACTAACAATGTGCTTCCAATTAAGAGCAGCCAGTGATCACAGCAGAGGATTTGTACAAACAGAGAGAACTGAAGTGACAGAGAAACAGGGAGATAAGAAGGAGACTGTGTGAGAAGACAGTCAAGTCTTGCATAAAATTTGAGATGAGCGCAGTAAATAAGAACGATGAGAGCAAGATTGGAGCAAGAGGAACCATGTAGTTTATTGCCGGGTTTAGAGAGCATGGCAGCTTGGCTTTGACACTAATGACTGTAATTATACACACGCTGATTGGGTTAGGCCGCTAATTACACACATCCATGTTTGCGTGTAAACACAGGAACACATGTTTACACAGGCGTCATGCCAAGCGCTCAGCGCATCGCTGCTTTCTCACATCGGGTGCATAAATCTCACACAGTTGTCTCAGCGGCGGTGATGTTTCATGATCTGCTGAAGACCACATTAGCATCTAGGAAAGAGTTTAAATCATGTGAAGAATCTGTGGATCTGTGGTGCTTTGGATTTTAATGCCTCCTGTTTTTCCTTCGTTGTAGCAATGGAAACATGGAGCTCATCTTTTAAAAGGCATTTACAATTTGAAAGCTCAAAGGAAATTTCTGCATTTCTTCTTATTAATGTTCTTTGTATCATCATTATGGTGTGAAATTAAAAGATTTGGATGGGTCAGTTGCAATTATGTTCAGTTTATGAATGTCATTTTCAGGAAATTAAGTTTCGTTAAAAAAATGCTTACTTGGGACAAGCTTAATTAGGTAGTCGGTTAATAGGCAGTGATTCAGATTATGTTCTGTCAGCTTGTGTATGTATGGAATATCATATCAATTTTCATGTTTGTACATTTTTGGGCAAAATGTCGGTGTGTGTATATATACATATATACATGTACATATATATGCACACATTTGCATACATATACTGTTGGTAGGTAGGTATGTGCATATTGAGTGCTTTGGATCATATTTCTTTCCTTTCTTTCCTGTCTTGACTTAGTGCTGCACATAAACGACTATTGCACATCATCAGTGCTTCACCATAACTGGTTTTGTTTTTCTTTTTAGCTATTTGGCTGTTTTTTTGTTTTGTTTTTTTTTTGTTTTTTTTTTTGTTTTTTTTTTAAAAACCAAAAGAGAAACCCCTGTCAATAGATTGTGGGGATAGCACAGTGGATAGTTTTTTGAATGCACTGGTGTAACTATCAGTCTTATGTTTCTGTTATTGTCTCTTGGTTGAGGTTTACCAGAGACGGTTACAAATACATGGGAGCGGAATTGTTTCACTAATGAATCTCATAAACTTTTCAGACAAAAACGTCAGTTCACATATTGGCGTCTCCCTCAAGTGTCTCCTCAGATCTTAAATGTTTTAAGTTATGGTTAATAGGGCAAGTTTGTGTTTTCTGTGTGTGTGTGTGTGTGTGTGTGTGTGTGTGTGTCTCAGCTCACCCACATCTACAGAAACAATAATGCCATTTATTATCATTTCGATGAGCATGTGCATCTTCTCAACTGAAGCAAAACGGGACCGTCTTTCCATCCGCTGCTCTGATAGAAAATCCCAGCTTGCTCTTTTACAAGAAAATTAACATTGGGGAGGTACAGTGGTACTTTAATGGGCTGAGAAGTCTTCAGTAAAGTATTTAGAAGGTTTTTTCCGAATGCTAACTGGACAGGTTCACTGGGGCATGAAAGAAAGAGCGTAAAGCGGGGGCAGCAAGCTCTTCAGCCCGTACAGAGCACCATTATCCACCGTCGTTAATTTAATAGACATTCCTTAAGTCAGTCCTCGGTCTGAAGATAGCAGACCCTAACATTTGTTTGTCATTTCCCAAAACGTTTTTAATAAACAGTTAAAATCTTAAATGGCTTCTTGTACTCTTAATGTTCCCTGGCTGCGGTTGCGTTCGTTTTGTTTTTGTGTTATTATTTTTTGCAGTTTTATATGCGCTTTTATATATAATTTAATGATTTCTGGAACCCATTTGCTCACCCATCTTTGAGTTTAGTAATAAGTTATAATGAAAATTTGCTATAATGAAGATGATGTACGCCAACTTTTTTATGCCTCAGATTTCAAGGACATTTGATTGAAACTGTTTTGTCTTGCAAATTCATATCAGTGTACAAAAATACTGGTGCTTAAAAAAATAGACTTTGTATGGTATGAGTCAGTTTCAAGCAGCAGCTGGAAAGTGAAGTTTTTATTATTCTGTTTTCTGACTGCAGGTGCAAAGATTTACTGTAAAGATATCAAACTTAATTTTTCAGATGTTTGTGTGTGTGTGTGTGTGTGTGTGTGTGTGTGCATACATTTGTGTTACAGCATGGAAACGCAGGGTTTTGTGGCTCTAAACCTCAGCAAAATCGAGGACATGCAGACAAAACTGCGACGCAACCTGGAGGCCATCGGAATGCTAAATCAACAAGTAAGCGCGCACACAAACACACATATACACACGCACCAGGTCCTGGCAGTCCTTTTACCCGACTGTTACAAACACACACCCACACACCGGCCCACCTGCTGTTGAGCTCACACAGAAGAGGAAGCTTTCATGCGTCCAACTTCAAACACACACACGCACTTACACACAAGCGCACACAGACATCCATTTCCTCTTCCTACGATAAAAGTGAAAAGTCGGCAGCGGGGCGGGGGTGTGTATGCATTGTGGGGAAGGGGGGACAAATCGTATCGGGAAAAAGCAGTGACGTTTCTTTCCACTGGTAAATGATTTCCCTTTCATGAAACTGAGAGAGGGATGTATATCAATACAGCCGTGCTGATCTCTCCATGACAGCATAGGGAAATGGCCCGCTGTGATAAAACAATGTGGGGGGAAAAACACAGAGGAATATTCTGAGGAAAAGCTGACATTTTTTACTGTGTTGAACTTCACAAGAGTCAACAAATCACCAAAGGAGAGACGAATCAAAAGTACTCCTCAGCCCCCTCAGTTCTCCAAAACTCCAGGGCCTGGGGAATGGCTCACCCGACTTTTGTTAGTCTGGCCCGCTGATTGACGGGGGTACGACGAAAGCTGGTACTTGTTGAAGTTTTTAATGCTGTGTTGTTTTCTGTGAAAAGCAAATGGCATTAGCTGCATGTGTGAGGAGGAGGAAGGTGGAGCAGAGGAAGAGGCAGACAGAGAGAAAGAGAGAGGTGTTGTTTAACAGGTCAGGTGTGTAATAGCACCTCTTAATCTCTAGTGTGAATCATTACACATATCGATCCAACATGGACAGTCTGCACACACACAAACATACAAGCACAGTTGGAACGGATAGGATATAGACAGTTCATTTATACAAGGCTATTCCCCTCTCTGTCCACTGGACACACATACTTACATACACACTTGCACACACACGCAAAGAGATATCAGTAAAGAAGCTGAATGGAATGTCTTAGTTTATCTAAGTGAAAGTGTTGGGTTATGAATCAGGTCTGTGTCTCTGTTTTGGATCAGTCTCATTTACTCATAGTCACGAGATGCATATCAACACTGGCTATACAACGCACGCGTGCATGATTTCCATCCGACTGTCAAGAAAATTTCATGCGAACCTTTGAAATGTCACACGAAATTAGATGCGAATTAAGTGATTTCCCATCATCTGGGATGAAGATGAACATCAGTGGAAAAAGCTGAGATTTCTTTCAAGACTTGATTAGCATTAGGCAAGCTGTTATTGTGCTTTAGTGTCATCTAATGTCCAGGTTGTTTCATGCTTTTAATGCAAAGATGAAAAAGAGATGCGTGAGGCAATATTCCAGCACACCCTTCACTACAGGCAGCTGCAGGGAGTGATGGATAGACAAGTATGGCACGTTATTTCCAAATTCCCACAACTTCTTTTGCACTGTTGTTTTTAGTGGGAAGACAGTGCAAACAGATCCAAAGCTCCGTTGAAACATAACATTTTAAAACTTTTTGGCCGACATGAAATTTGCTCAAAGTTTGCTGTCTCTGTTCAGATTTTTTCCTAGCTTAGTAATTTATTTTTTTTAATATAATTCTTATTAAAATACCTGAATGGAAACCCTGCTTTACAAATGACAAAGTGCAAACACGCTCGTGCACCAGCTATAAAACACCCCCTTCTGTGTCTTTCTGTCTGTCTCTTTCTTTCTTTCTCCCCCACTTATACACATCCTTTTCATCCAAACATATGCACACCAGTTCACCCACTGTATGTGAAGGTTGAGGAGACAAGCTGTGATTTTTAATTTCACCCCCCTCCCTTGCAATTAGGGAAGCATCCAGAGCATCTAAAGACGAGGAAAATTAAACAGGTCCCCTTGAATATACGGTTAATTATAAATGTCAACCTCGCTGTTTTTCATCTAGAAATTCTATTGCTTTTGGCATAACATAAAATGAACACGTTGTAGGATGTTTGCCTGTTGAAGATAGCAAATACTCTTTAAGCGTCTTAGGATAGTTTTGACACATCGACATGTCACCGGTTCTTCGAGGGTTAAGCCTAAGACCTCACTATTCATAGTCATCAGATGTAATACATTTGCTCAGATTTATTAGGCGCGTGTGTGTGTCTATGTGTGTGCACGATGTCTGGAAGGGTAATGTTAGCAGAACCGTCCGGAAATGTGTCTGTCTCATCTCCGTTTGTGTTTTTCTCTCTCCCTAACACATAGACACACACATATGCACACACACACACACACACAAACGCACACACATGGCCAGACATGTCGATGTGACATCATTCTTCAACCGCAGCTTTCACACAGACACACACGCACACTAAAAAACAGATGTGGATGAGTGCAACTGTCATTACCCGACGTGTCTCTTTGTCTCTCCATCCTTTAATTTCTTATTTTACTCTTCCTCATAGCTAAAAATACATAATTTCAACTCTTTTATTCTCTTTTATCTGCCTTATTACAATTTTCAGACTGGCACTTTTTGCATATAATTACCACGCTGTACAACAAATGTAAATGCTATTATTTTTTTGCATTTAAAGCTACGTTTTAACTCACACTCGTCCCTGCCTTTACCCAAATGTCCTTGTCAAAAAATAAAACACCCTCAATTTAGCTAGTCTGTAATTGTGTTTCAGGGAGCCCAATCATGTTCTGACGATGTGCGATTTGTTTTGTGTCACGGATGATTTTGTGTCAAATCGACCTCTAATGATCGCTCAAATTGGTTGTTTTCATGTAGAAATTTACACCGTCGCATGACTCCCACGTGCAACCATTTCAAACTGTGAACACAATACTCTCCCGAAACCCCAGTCGCAGTTTTTTCCATTTGCATTTCTGTTTCAACAGGCATGAAAGTAGCTGTGAAAGATGAATTAAGCACGTAATAGGATGTCAGCTACCTCATCAACTTGATAGTTGTTGACTTTTGATGGTTGATATTTATTGGCAACTTCAAATCATTCTTTTTTTTTTTGTTTGGTTGATTTAACTAAATGAGTGTGATGCTTAAACTTCCTTGAAAGTTCTCCAACAGTGGTCTCTCCTCCCTCAGTCGGTGTCACGGTCACACATAAAGGTTTTTTTTTCATTCCAAAAAATATTGTTATTCTCTTTGTGTGTACATGTCTTACTCTGTGCATACGTCTCTTTCTTTTTCTCTCCAGTTAAACGCCCTCAGCGGGGAGAATAAGCGGTTGCGTAGGCAGCTGGAGGAGGAGAGGTCCATGCGACTGCTCCTTCCTCTTCCCACCTCCCAGCAGAGCTCCTCCGTAGACCTCCCCTTCTCCCTCAGTGCCCGCCCACCTCCTCCCTCCACCTCTCTACCCTCATCCCTCCGCCTCCCTCATCCCCTGAGCCTGGACACAGCAGTGGGAGACACTAACAGGACTGTAACCCAAACCAAGCTGAGCAGAACTAGGCTAGAGCGACCAGGTGAGTCCCAGGCTTTGGGTGAAGCGTTCTGGATTAGGCCGCCTGGCTCTGCCTCCCTGGAAGATGCTCGGTCTGGGAGGACAAGCAGGGATCTGACCAAATGAAGCCCCCTGAAGACTTTGACCTGTCATGACTTTTTGACCTCCAGCTGCTCACCAGGGAGTGTACTCAGTATGAGGTTAATGTCCTGCAGGTCAAAGTCAAGTCCCTGGGTGCTTTTTGCCTGAGGGGGCCTCCAGAACCAGTGAATGATGGAATTCCATCAAATCGAAATCTCAAAAATGTCTCTACTACTACACCATGAAGACATTTACCCCGAGAACATATTCACTTTTTTCATTTCTTACTTTAAAAAAAAAAAAATTGGTTGCATCCTTAAAGTGTTGCAATGCTCTGAGCAGTGTTAGCTTACAACATTAGCAATTACTTCCTCTTTTGCAACAAAACTGTAGCACCAAGCACTAAAATATTGTTTGTGTCTGTACCTTTTAAAAATTCCATCAGTTCTAAGGAACTATAATCAATTTAATTCCACTTAAATGAACTAAACAGAACAAGTGACTAACTGCAAATTCTTTAGTGTTGATGAATGTGTCTCACACTGGAGATAGAAGCTTTGGATAAATGAGGGACGGCAGATAATCAGTATCCATAGACATACCTCAGATGTTGATGCGAATGGCTGTAACACAGTCTCTGATTACGCTGCAGCTGTGCGCCATGTGTCCTCCATCTACTGCGGTGAATGTGGCCGTGTGTCTTTATGTGAGGGTACATCATGTGTCTGCGTGCTTCTGTCTCTCTGTGAGTGCCTGTGGGTGAGTGTGTGCTTGTGTGTGATTTAATGTTTATTATTGTAGATGCTGTTTTATATTTTTGTTTTATTGTTTAAAAACTATTTATTGATCTTTTTTTTCCCTCTGTGGCTGTGTTTAAGCCCCGCGTGTCGTAAAGGTGGAAAAATAAAAACAGATACATTTGTAAATGGTCGTAAATTTTCCCCATTTTTATTTTCCCTGTCAGTGTGCCAACATTATCTTATTTCTACCAGTTGGATTTATGTAACAACATGCTAACAATGCTACCTGTTACCATGGCATAATTAGGCATTCGTACAGTTTTACATGACTGCTGAGACACAAAGATGGTGACAACATTTATAAGCAGCAACATTTTTTTTTTACAAAAGATCTAAAATGCGGCTTTAAAGCAGGGACTATGGCACACTCACGCCATATTGACTTGTTATTTTTCCGTGTGCGTCTACAGGTGACTCATGGCTCTTTTTATGGTCATAGTGGTTGAACAAGAGCATTGCTCATTCACACAAGCAGATAGGAAAAGAAGCATGCAAATATCTGAACTTAAACAGAAGGAGCACTATTATACTGTGATAATGAGAATTCTGGGGAAAGCAGGTCTCAGACCACAATTGGCTTCCTCATCTTGCCATTCTCTCACACTGTCTCCCCCCACCTGTCTTCCACTCTTTTTTTTTTCCTTCATTGGTTCTGTACATACATAGCTGTTGTATAGCCGGTCAGGATGTCGTACATTTTAATGATTTCGAGCAGAACTGCATGTCCTTGTTAGCTCGGTTTTCCTCATTTGCCATGTCACACTCAAAAATACCCTTCTTTTATGTGCAAACACACATGTGTGCACCCACTCACACATCTACACGCATTTATATTCTTTCACAAACACACACACACTCTTACACAAACGGCACAGTCATTAAAAATGAAACCACAGGCTTTTTGAAAACTCCCAGGACTGAGGGAAAAGTCAGCGGCGCAGCGGTGAAAAGAGTCCCCCTGGAAACAATGAGGAGAATGATCATTTGTTGTTCTTGAAAACCCGGTGAGGTTTCACAGAGGTTAAGCTTCCCTTTGATGTGTTTTTAACTCGTTTCAGCTCTGTGGAGGGATTAGTCAGCCTCTCACACACACAAACACAAATGCACACATTCACACACACAAGCACATACAGGCTCTTAATTTCCACACCATGAGCTTTTCTCTCACAAAGGCGGAAAGCACAGAACAGGCTTCTTCCTAACCTAATTTCATCAAATGAGAGTGGGTGGTACTTCACTGCTGTATGTGTGGTCCCTTGGAAATCTGTGGTAAACCAGCAAAATATTGCAAGTCAGTATTTTCTTTTTATTCCAAATTAACGTCAGGCTGTTTGTGAACAGTGTGGGCCCACAACCACGAGAGACGGAGAAAGAGAGACAGAGTAGCTGTTGATCATCACAGCACTCATTACAGTGTTTACGAGGCATTATTTGATCCCTATTTCAAGATACAAATGATTGGGGTGCTTGTGCCTATGATGTGTGTGTGTGTGTGGTTTTTTTTTTTTTTTTTTTTGTTATCAGCTCCAGTCTGGGCTTCCCTGTAGGTCTCTGTGTGGTTGCCCATGCTAATAATCACACAAAAAGCTTGCATTCGTAGCCCATGTCGTAAGCCCTGCAACAAATAGTGTTTGCAAATGATTCTTAGTGTTTGTTTTAACCAACTTAGAGTACCAGATGGGTGGAGATACACTGTACAAGGGCAATTCACAACGACAATTTGCAATGGTTATGAACCCAAAGAGGAAAGTAATTTTTATTTTAGGTTTATTTGTTACATCACATCTCAATAATTTGCTCACTATTAGCTGTAAGATTCTTGCAGAAACCCACTAAAATGAAGCAAAAAGGTTTCATTCTCACTCTGATTTTATTTGTTTTATTTGAACTAAAAGTTAATTCATAAAATAGTTTTTCTTGATTGTGGCATTACCGAAATGGTGATAAGTTAACTGCTTTGGCTCTACTGTACCACCTTACAGTGATAGGAAGTAGTAAGGAAGAAAGTAAATTTTTTTGGTCTACCTTAATATATAAACTAGTCTGTACAGACCCACAGTCTGACACAGTTTGCATGCATCAGTTTATGAACAACTGAGAATAGTTCCAGGGAAACTTTAGGAATTTTATAAATATTTTATATGTACTGATTATATATAAATCACCATTTTTAAAATTGTCATTATCATGACAACCTTTATATACAACACCTGGAACAACCCTTCTGTCATGTGAAAAGGACTTTAGGTTGGACCATCCCAGTATTCTGCCACTGTTAAAATGACTGTCAGTGGGAGAGACGGTTCTGTCACACAGCAAACAGAAAATGACAGAACAGCAACAGAGGGTGAGAAAGAAAGAAAACTGACAGGAGTGCTGGCAATGTGTCTCCTCTAAAAGTTAGGTCACTAAAAAAAGGAAAGCAAGAAAAAGAAGACAGTTGTTCACACAATGTTTCACTTTTAAAAAGGTGGGTTTTTGTTATGTGGTTACTTTTTATAGTCTATACAGCTACACTATAGCAAAATGCTGACATTCTTTTGGGGCAGGTGAATTTACGCTGTAGGCAGAGACTCATCTTCACACTGACAAAATGTCCCAGCAGAAGTCCTCAATCCTTAACCCCCAATCCACAGACACTTATTATTTACATTTAGTATTTAATTTTGTCACATATTAAAGAGTGAGTCACATTTTTCATCTGTAAACGTATTTATGGCCTCTACAGCCGACAATGAATGCCATTAATCATATGCTTAATTTCAACATTTTCTAAATTAACTCCTGTACTAAAAGAACAGAAAAATCATTTTTGCACTGCTCTCCATGAACTGAAACTTCCAACTGGTTTGCAGTTTTGGCTCCATTTCAGTCATTCATTCAGGTATTTTGCCTTGCCTTGCTTAGCCTTGCCAGAAGCTTCAAGTTTTGGGCAGAAAACTGTTACTGCTCTCAAGTCACGACTACATTCATTGACATAATATCCATCCATTATATTCTATGAAGATATAAGCAGGCAGTAAGATAAAGTACGATTCCATAGTGTTAGAGAAAAATATTCAGATAAATAAAAACTTGCACATGCAAGATTTGTATTAGCTACAATATTGTCATTAGAATAAAACCCAACTTAGTATAAAAGTGGATAGTTCATTAAATATGATTAAACCACCATTAGTTTACAGTGCTGTATAATGATTTCATTTGCAGGAAGTGTGGCCCTATTGGGAACCCTTTGCATTGCCAAAATCATGCTTATGTACATTCCATTAAATAACACAAGACCACAAACATAAACCCCACAACCTGCTGTAAATGCAAATCTCCCAAAGGAGGACTTTGTAGCGGCCATAACCAATACTACTTATTTGACTCCTATGACCATTGAGTAGTAAGAAAAATAAAAGGGAAGAGCTTTTTTCTCATTGGTAGAAATACCAACTCTTTGACAGTAGGTATTACTCAGTCTTGAGAGTTACTGTGGAGTAATTGTCAGTGCTTTTGTATAATGGGATATGGGTACACCGTGCACTGAAGTCAAACCACAACTCTGATTGGCTGCAAAATGGGAACACATTGCTTCTGCATTACGTTGTCTGGCTGTTAAGCTGGCTGACTGATCGGAACTTTCTTCATAATTGGCAGGATAGTTATTTTCTTTGTAGCTAGTTATCTAGTTATTTAGTGACTTTTTATACAATGCTGTACTTGGCAACCAAGAGTGCAGATACAGTGCATTTTTTGTACACATTTTGTTGAGCTGAGTGGAGGTTGGGGGAAACAGTGGGGGGAATTCATGAAAGGAAAGACAGAGGAATCAGCAAAGGTAGACCTGGAAGGGAGTTAAAGATAAAAAGCAGGGACTACAATACCCAGAAGCACTTGAATTGATAGATGAATGGTGGGATAAGCTAGTCTGAAGTCTAATAATGTGAGATACTCTGATCCCTGTAGGCTAAATAGCTCTCAGGAGCAGGTAGAGTTTTGCTGCTGTCAATAAAGAAGCAGACTCTCCTGCTGACATTTTAAACAATGCAAAATGTTTTTTGAAGAGACTGGCCAGTTGGTCAAGCTAACGGTAATTAGCCCGAAAGCTTAAATTTGTCATCTAAATCCATGTTTCTGTTTTACATTGTGTTGGTAGGCAATGTGAAATTATTCAAATCCAAAAAGCGTTCCTTTCCTAATATTAGTATTTTTGATTGTCACGTTTCAGTGTTCCTGTGCTCTTTGAATGGGAAATGAAATTTTTTTTTTCTCCCCATTCACTCTCATTGCCTGGAGAAATGGGTCTTAAAATAACACATTTAGCTCATAAATGGGCAGGATCATAAATCTATTGCTGTGCAATCAAAGTGAAAAGAAAGAAGAAAAAGTTACCCCATTTCCGGAGCACATACAGTAAGTGAATGATAAAGATGATGAGCAATATTTGGACTACAGTATGGATACTCCGATAGCCAGGAAGCCTTCCAATTTTAAATAGTTTTAAAAAATAAACCATAAATTTGACATCTGTTCTTAATTCAACAACATACTGTACACCACCAACAACTATTCATAGGAAATGTCAGTTGTTTTTCCCAGGATAAAGGTGCTGCCTTCCATCATAAATATTGTGTATTTTAACGTGGAGTATAGCAGAACACAGGGGACATATGACTGATTTTTGTGTCTATGTTGCCATCTCATACTGTAATGGGTAAGTTGACCATCAGGCCAATTTCTCAAAAAAGTTGATGTGTTCCCTCAAGGAGTAAAGGAAGAGGTAAAAGGAAATGGGCAAAAATGGTACGGTTTAAGACAGTAGGAAACCTAGAGGGAAAAGGAGATTACGAGACAATTTGAGGTAAAGGAAAAGAGTTGAAGACTACAGGGAAAGAGAAAAGGAAGTAGTGAAAGAGGGATGCATGGGAGAAGAGACTGAAAGAACGTTGCTGGGGATTTAGGGAATACGTTTGGGAATGAAGGGGAAAAAGGCAGAGTGAGAGACGGATGCAGAGGGAGACCGACAGCGTAATGAAGGGAAGGAGGTGCAGTGTGTGATTTAGAGAGGAGAGAGGTTAAGATGGGGAAAGAAGAGGAGGAAGAGAGTAATGGGACATTTAGGGAAAGGTGGTGAGATGGAAAGAAAAGTGAAAGGTGAGAGAAGCATGTGACGGGTAGAATGAGAGATGGAGGAACGAGGGAGACACTGGAGATTTAGCGAGGGGAAAGATGGGAAAAGAGCAGAATGAGAGAAAGAAAGAATGAGAGAGTAGGGGGAGATTTAGGGTATATATGGAAGAGAGAGTGCCAAAGAAGAGCATATTGTCCTTATCGGCCTGCTCCAGAAAGCCTGCTCCCTAATGGGGCCGGTGTGAAGGGGAAATGAGGACTAGGCCTGATGCTACCTGATTAGCCATCGACTCAAACACACATCAAAGGCTGGGAGGGAGGGGAAGAAGGAAGGCGTCCAAGGTGTGTGCGTGTGGTTGTGGGCTGAAGGTGAGTCACCATCACCTCATTCAGCGGGACCACGAATGAAAATCACTCTCACTTTCCCCACACACACACACACACATACACAGACACATGACCATTTTCTTCAACCTTGAAAAGGAAAGCTGCTCTGAATAAGGAGATCCTCTGAATGGGGCTACGGAAGAGAAGGAGGGGGCGGAGGGAGAGTGGAAGGAGGGGTAAATAGACAAAAAGGTGGCGGGAGGCGTGGATACGGCGGAAAAGGGAGGGAGAAGGGAGGAAGGGGAGGGAGACATCAAAAAGAGTCATCATGCTCCATATTAGCGAAATAATGAAATTTGCCTTTTAGCTAATGACATCTCGGGACAGCTCTGTTAGTTTTCACATAAATTACAGCAGGCTGGACTGCATCTCTCACTCGCTACCTCGGCACAAAGCCATTCACACAGGCACACACGCTCACACATACCTGCGCGTGGACACAAGGAAAACACACACACACCCACACACACCATCAGTGGCACAGCGTCGGTGTTCCTGTTTGAAATTCAACGCTCTCAGAGACCTATATCCCTTTTCTATTCCACACCCTGAATTCATTACTGTCACACACACTCACACACCTATAATCATATTCATCATACTCGCCGAAGCCTCCCCTACCTCACTACCTAAATTTCTATCCAAGGGAGCCCCAATATGGCTGCTGATGACCTTCATTAGTCTCCCCTTTTCTTTCTCTTCCACATTTTACCTACTGTATTTGTTTTTTATCTCTCTCACACTGTGCATGTTCACAGACGTGCCCTCTCAGTGTTTTTTCTTCTCTTTCTCTTATTTTCCTCTCTGTCACACTCATTCAGACACTTTGTTTCATGTCTCTGTTTTCTTCACATATTCTTTCATGCAGTTTCCTATATGCCTTTCCTTCTGTTTCTCTTTTTTTCTCCCTCTGTTTTTTCATCTGTCACTCTTTTCTCATTACTCCCTCTCTCTGTTTCATTAGCATACAGAGTAAGAAGATGGCGCTGGGGGTAATCTGCGCGAGTCGGCGGTGACAAAATGGAGGGCGTCATCAGAGGTCGTGGCGCTGTCATCAACCGCCAAACCGCCACTGATGTCTGTCTGTCATACACTCACACTCATGCATGCATCACACACATTTGCAGTGCACAGGGGAGGAAGAAGAAACATGTATCCATAATCAGGTGTGACACATCACAGAGTAAATGCTGCAATCTCACCTGACAGCCACATACACATGTACATACATGCAATGTTTGCACTGTGGACCACCGCAACGTAAACAGACATTGACAGGTATCTGAGTATATTCTGAGATGCACATAACGGAAGCTTTAATAAATACAGCCAGTTTGTTTTGTTTTGGCTTTTTTCTAGTTGTTGAATTAAAATCAGGGTTTTAAAAGATGATTCCCTTTAGGCCTATCAGGAACCATTTTTTCCATCTTCAGGTATCAGTGATAATCAATTCAGTAGACTGATTATCAAAAAATGCCTCTAATTAGTGTTTACATGATTTACTGATCGATTTTTATAGTTAGGATGTCTTTTCTGATTGACAACCTACTCTGTCTTCCTGTGGATGCACATATTCAAAGATCTTCGCTACCTTGCACGTGTACTTTCAGGCACATTGTAACACAGGTAAAATGCGTTTATAACATAAGATGTTCCTTTATTGATCCCCCGTGGGAGAATTTCAAGAAATTCTGAACTGTAGAGTCATTAAATTAGCATGAAATTGTGTTAAATGGCTAACACACAAGTCATTTTCTTCTTCAGTCTGGTGAATGTTGTTAATTCAGCCTAGAAAATGTGAAACAATAAAGCAAAACTATGTAACGTTTGCTAAATAACAGCCACCAGCGCCACAAGTGAGAAATATGGGATCATGGCAGGCCTATTAAATGGTAAAACGCTGTAAAACAGTGGCACAAGTACAGAAGAGTCATTAAGTCAAATAACTGGGATGTAATTTACACAGAAACTAGTTTGCTAACCTTTGGTAACATTACACTGAAAAGGGGTTAATTTTGTTATTTCATCTTTCAAAAGTTACTTAATGTAGCTGTGCGTCAAACTTTGGGATTCTCAAAAACATGGGCTAATGTTAGTGACTAAGCATGATGTTATTAATATTTCCATTACATAATAAACAGTATTATGTAATTGTCATGTCAAAGTTGTTGATCGGGTGTACCTCATTGAACAAAAAAACAAAACAAAGTAGTGACTTTTTTAGTAATGATGTACAGGTTGGCTTAGCATACCTACTGAGCAAGGGGATCTCCAGTTTTCCACGTGGATCACTTCCAGGAACAGATTTTAGATCAGGTTCTTTTGTGTAAAATGTTTTAGTTTTGGAGACCTCCTTGCACTGTCTATTTGTCACGCCCTGTTAGTGCTGCAAGATTTTCCAAACAGTTCCCCAAACAACAGTAGTACAGTGAGCTAGTGAAAAGGGGAATTTCTACATTGGTTATATGTGTGGTTGACCAGTGTTTGAAGCTCTGTACAGAAGTGATTAAGCAATGCACCACATTTAGTTGCAACACTTATGACCAACATAAGATTTTGAGCAGAACAATTAACATACTGCAGTTTTACTGTACAAGGCTATCTATGCATACTTTTTAACTAATCAAAGCCATCACAACTTTATAGAAATAGCTAAATTCACTCTCTGACCTTCACAGAAAGTGGTTTTCATTTATAAATCCTCTCATGTTTTTCTTCCTCATCAAGGGAGAAACAGCAATGTAGCATGACAGTGTAGCAGAACTAAAAGCATGGGTGTGTGTTGATCAGTTGATGGCCTCCTACTTTGTTTTTGAATAGAAATTCCTTACTTATTAATATCTGATTGCTTGACGAGTCAGCTGCATCTCAACAAAGTAAAGTGTGTTGGGCTTAGAGAATGAGAGGGAGAGTGTTAGAGTAGAAAGAGGATGGAAGGGTGGAAAAGAGGCACTGTAAAAGAAAAAAAAATGTTCTAAGGAGTGGTAGCCAATGAAAGAGAGAGAAATAGGAAAAGAGAGGACAAACAGAGAGTGAAGGATGAATTCCCAGGAGACAGTGTTAAGTTGTATTGGTGTGTGAGCTTGTCACTAATAGTGTCCCTGCCATGGTTATGAGAGCTGGAAATACTTTGGTGCTAATAGACAGATTATGGAAAGAAACGAAGCATGTCCTGAAATCCTCTTAGCAAGACTTCACCTTTTTATTTATTTATTTCCTGCCATATTCCTTTCTTTCTTTCTCTCTTCCTCTCTCTACCTCGGTGGCCTTGGCATTGTCTCGTTGAACGTGTTTCATGTTTTGTCTGACGCTTGGCGGGTAGTGTTGTCTCTCTCTCTCCCCCTCTCTCTCTCTCTCTATCTTTTTCCGTCTCACACGTTTTCAAAAGGCACTTTATTTATTGTCCCGGGGGAGCACTACATTATGCATTAACCTGTTCAATTATGCATTCATTTATGCAGCCGTTGCCTTATGTAAATGCACTTTATGATTAAACAAATTGTTTCGCTGTTTGGCCGTGTGTTCCCCACATTGAGTGTTTGCCAGTGACATCATGCAGCAGTAGCAAGAGACTCCATGTCTGTAGTGTGTATGTGTGAGTCCTATTTGTGCCCTATTAAACTGGTGAAGGGGCCTTGGAGATTGAAAGAACACTCTGTGGGCTTCACAGACTGAACAGGGAAAGGCAAGGGTTTCTTCAGCTTCTATATGTAGTCCCCCCTAACCCAGAAGGTCACTAAGGAAGCCAACAGAAAAAAAAAATAATAATTTTTTGGATGTTTTTGGACAATCATAGTATGTAAGCTGGTTTTGGTTATCCACACTTCCATATGTTAAAATCAAAGAGATGAAGTTGTATCCAGCTTTTGAATTAGGGAGTATTTAACAAACATGTATCAAATCAGTGTAGCCAGTTTCACCTTAACCTTAACACTATTGGGGACTTTTTCCTTTATTAAATATCTAACTGTACAGAGAAAGACAGGAAATGAGGGGACTGACAGTGGTATGACATGCAACGTAAATCCACACTAGGAATAATACCGTTGTGGTTATATGGCATGTGCTTTAATCATTGATCTACCAGGACGCCCATAACAATTTTTAATTAAACTTTTTGCTTGCATTAGGAGTTCTAGTTAAGATATTCCTTCTGTGGATGGATCTTTGGTTAAATCACACCTTATTTTAACAGAGGAATTGATCTGTCTGAAAGTTGTTCCTTGTGTATTTTCAGAGAAACGGACCTTCGGAGTAGTAATAAAGAATAATGGGCAGTCCCATTCAACATGGCATATTAAACTTTATTTGTATATACACAGAACAGATTGTTAGGTAAGCAAAATGCTTGCTTTGAAATGTAAGTGTACAAATAAACAAGGTTTCTTATCCAGATTTGTTGCTAAATGTATAGAATATACAGTGTACAATGTCTATAAAATCCCTCTTTCTACTGTATATAAGCCACAACAAATAGCCCACAGGAATTTCATGAAGAAAAGACAGCAGAGAAATACATATCCACCATCGTCACACTGCAGTATTTTGTTGTAAAGTGACATTTTAAGTGAGAAGAGCATGTTGATCTTTTAAAAAAACAAACCTGGATCCCAAGACATGAGTGAATGTGAATGTTTTTTTTTATTCACCATCATCATTTAGTTAGTATTAATTCTGACTTTTGTTTTCTGTAATTGAAAGCACACCTTGACCAACTTTTTCAACACAACGCACAAAAAAACCATATCTGCGTTGCTTCGTAGTACTCTGCAAAAGTGTCAGAAGTTTTTCTTTTCTTGGCTACATTTTTGTTAGAAAGCAAACAGTGAAATCACTATGGGTACCGCCGCCAGACAATATTTGTACTTTCATGAGATCAACTAAATGGGTGTGTGCCAAGCAATGAAGTTGTTATACCACAGCGATATCACTGTGTCAAAAAAATATAAGTATAACTCTGAAACAACCACTAATTTAAAACAAATATCCTTAATAGGCATTGTTACAATGTCAGCTGAGGCCTTAGAAGTCTCCTATTGACTAAAGACTAAGTGAGTTGCTCCAGACATCTTAATCACAGCTATATATAGCCTTTCCCCTATCTGACAAGAGAAATGAGCAGCCATTTAAGACAGATGAACTGTGTCTGGATGGCGGGTAGACTTATCTAAACCGCAGCCACACCTTTGATCTACTCCAGAATCTCCCATTGGTTTCCATCTGATACAGACTATCTGATTTACCCACACCACTGAGGAATGAGAAATTTTAAAGGAGAAGAGATGAATGGAATATGCATTAAGACACCTTGACTATGCAGTCACTCTATTTTTCTGCCTTGCTTTCCCCTTTTTCCTCCTCATACGCAGCCATTCTTCAATCATGCGGTTGTAACATTGACTGTGCCCCCCCTCCACCACCTTCTTCCTCTTTCTCTCTCTTCACCTCTATCTCTCTCCTTCCCTGCTCTCCTCCCTCAGTGCGCCTCCCTCGCTCCATCTCTCTGTCTCTGCCGGGGTGTGAGTGAGTGATGGAGTTTTAGTGGACCCTGCGAGCGGTCCTGTGGTTTTTCAGTGCCACACATCAGAGGCAGAGCATTAGCCCTCTGCATGCTTCAGGAGTTTGGCTTGGCAGAGCACCAGGCCCTAACTACCTCCTCTCCAGCACTCGCTGCTGCCAGCGCAGGCCAGACAAACTACCTGAACCCCATTCGCAATATACATGAAATTATGCCGATGTCCCACTGTTTATATTTATATTCATTAACCTTTATAAGGACGTATGTGTGTTTTTATTACATTAATTTTCTGAGTGTACCCTGACACAGAATGAGTTAAAGCAAGTTTATATTGGCTGTTTTGAAGGAAATTGGGTCCCTATCTGCATAATATACAGTAAATCTTCATTATCCAAACCTCAGAAAGACTGTACAGACTGAATGGTTGAAGGAACAAGCGTAATGAAGAGAATATGCACAGCAATGCAAAGTTATAGTCTGATAATTTTGTACATTAATAATAAAGCTACATGGGACTTGCATCTTAGAGCAATAAAATTATGTGGGCTTTATAAGAAAGTTGGTCCTGGTGGAGATACTGGGCCGAAGGAAGCGTGAGAAGTATAAAGAAAGGATAATGCCTATGTTGGTGTGTGATTCATGCAGTGTTACATACACTGGTGCACAATATATTATGTGTGTGTGTGTGTG
>NW_023339650.1:8692220-8710267 GCF_004916995.1 Morone saxatilis
GTGTGTGTGTGAGAAAGAGAGGGAGAGTTCCCAACTGCCTGCAGCCCCTCTTGCAGTACTTGCAATTTCATTTACAGTAACTGTAATTAAAGACAGATGAACATTGGTAATCTGGGTTTAAAACACTGCGGGGTCACGATAGCACATGAGTGTTGGATAAAAGCAAACGTAAACATCCATTTATTATTTACCACATATTAGAGAGCATGCTGTATGTGGTCAGTACTGCGGCACTGAGAGTTCTGACATTACCTCTGATTGCAGATATTTCTAAAGTCCCTGTTATTAATTGGGTTTTTTAGAATAGGGTTTTTTGTCGCTTTTTACTGTGGACAAGAGGACAATTATTCTCACCCTTGGACTTTGGGTCATTAAAACACTTCTCATTCGGGGACCCACACGAAACGAGTCCCTGACATTTTTTTGTCCCAAGACATATGTTGAAAACAGCTTTATTGTGACTGGCGGTCTGATGGAAGTAGGAGGGCGTCAAGAGTCACTATGGTAGACAGATAGCCTCAGGCTGTGCCACACACCACCTTCACTGTCTGTGTGTGTATTCATGTGTGCACATGACTCGGTGTGTGATTCTGCAGATGTACATCACACATATCAATACAAAACTCTAAAGCCTGCATTTTAATTATGCTTCTTTATTAAATAGTAATCACTGAAATGCTGCATTGGCATAATTTATTACATTTCTAATGAAGGACAGGGAAATATGCTCACTCCACACATCATGTTCCAGCTAATTTCTGGACATTACATTTGGCTAATACACATCTGAAACAGCTCTCTGGTGGTGTTGCAACAGAATAATTTATCAAAACAAATGCTCCATTTTATGCTGTCCCTCAATTGAATGTGACCAGCACTAAAAGATGCAATACTTAGGCATGCAATATGCATGAAATTATGCTAATGCACAACACTTGCATTCATTTATATCTACATATGGGCATCTGTAATTTTATGACTTAAATTTTGTAAGTGTAGGCTAACATTGAATGATTCACAATATATAGATATATAAAAGCAGACTCGGAACCAGCCTTTTCATGACTTCATTGACAAGACTAAAAACATATAAAAATGAAAGACTACATTCAAAGTAACACATATACATTAGAACTTCATCAATACAAATTTGCTGAAATGTTCACATGAGTTGTGTGGTTTTCGAAAGAAGCATAATCACTGGAATATGCAGCAATGCAAAAACATACTCTAGAATTATGTGTATTTATCTGTGCATGGAACGGCATGAAATTTAAAGAGATATTTTGAATGATTGTTTTGTAGTTTGAATCTATTAAGTATTAAATATGAAATTTTTCATGTGCAGTGTTCTTAATATTTTATGGTCTCAATCACCTCCAGCAGGATTTTTGGCAATGAACCACAAGGTAATTTAAATTTTTATATTCATGCATTTGAATCAATCATTTAAATTGATGCATCACACTTGTTTTATAACAACAGAATCTCTCTCCGAGCAGTAGTACTGAAAGTTGGAGTATCAGTTTTTTCTTTTTTCAATACTAAGTCAGAAGATATAGCTATATGCTATTAAATGCTGCCTAAATGGATGTTTAGGGGTACACACACCCTCCCCATACACACATATGCATATTACAAACATTCAGCATGCTGGTGACACCCCAGTAGTCACATGCTTGGCTATATATCTATGATAATGGTTACTATGCTGATGATCAGAGCTATTTACTTTAAATGGGTCATTATCAGTGGAAGATTCTACCTTGTGATGGTGATGAGGGCTTTTGACAGATATATTGCCAAGCGGGAATAGGTGGTGATGATGAGCCACAGAAGTGTGCTACTATTCTGTGCTTTCATTCTCTCCTTGTGTCTCTCCACCTCATCGTCGCTTCACCTCTTTGTCCTTTGGTTCAATTTACGAATCACAAGTCAGGAGCAGTCAAGTGCTGCCATTCTGCCGCACAACTGCGTGTCTCGGAATACTAAAAGAAGACAGTGGAAATGTATTAGTTACACAAAGTCTGTGCCATGTTTTTATTGAATTATGAAGAATTTATGATAGCAATTTGATCTGGTGTATCACTTTCAGCTAGGCTCTTGTTCTGCATGTTTAAGATATAGTGCAGCACTTGAGTATCTGTCTCTTTGGGGAGTTGGCAGGGAGCAAAGCATGCTGTGTGATGCTCCGCTCATCCTAATCACAGCTTTGACTCTTCAAAGAAAATATGATGACTCAAATTCATATTTGACACGGTAATAATAAAACTACTTAAAACTATAAAGTCTCTCCCAATTCCCCCATTTTCATAAGTCCATGTTTATCTCCCCATTTTAATTAGTAAGTGGCATTAATTTCTGCTGTTGCGTTTATCACCAATCATTTACAAGCACAAGGATGATCATGTTAATATTACCGAATTATGGAATACATTCCCTAGGTTAATTAGGTTGTTCTTTTTAATTAGAATGTAATTGTGAGAATTGGTGTCTTTTCAAGGGGAAATGCAGGCCATCAGACAGTGCAGGCAGTGCAGTTTGAATGTGGCTGAGACTGTAGGCAACAGTGCCCTCTAGATGTCAAAAAGGGACCTGCATTACTGTTTCTGTGTGCTGAAACTATCCTTTTTTAGACTTAGGAGGGTGGTTTGTGTGTGTGAGCACACACTGTGCGTGTGTATCCCTGTGTTCATGCATGTGTAGATTTTAATAAAGTGCATTTTTGTGTAATAGGCCCATATGGGGAAAAAATCTTTCATTTGAAAAATGCTCCACTACAGAATGATTCATCAGTGAGTCACAAGTTTACACTCATAGAGCAATATCCATTTTTGAGGCCTTTACTTGGGCATACTTATGATGTGTGGTAACGCATTTTTCTCCTGCTAAAATTAATGTTTGATGTTTTGGATTGACAATCACATTAGTATAAAGAGTGAATGTGTTGCAGAACAGCCTTTCCACTGAACTGAAAAGACTGTTTCTGCTTTGATTTAGAAACAGATGGTTATTTTACTGTCTTAGAACTGTTTTAAAATAAAACTGCATTTGCATGATGGGATTTTCTTTTAGAAACGACGTGTACATGCGTGTGAGTGTATATGTTTGTGTGTGTGTAAGAGAGAGAGAGAGAGAGACGGTGAGAGACAAGGAACAGTGAGATGGCTTCTCTGAGGGAGAAAGGATTTTTATTGTTTAGGCTTGGGTTAAGTGTTATGGGTCAAATTAGGTTTTGAAAAGGTTATGTTAGTTGAGCCTCAGAAGTCAGAAGGTTGAGTTTTAGGGGTGAGGGTTAAGTTTAAGCAGGGCTGTAGCTACAATTGAGAACACTAAGGTCATGTAATCATTACTATTTGTGCAATTGTTTAGTGGTTTAGTGACATCAGGAGGAGCTTACTTTCCTATATTATATGCACATATTACACATATTGTTTAAGAAGACTTATTCTAATATTACAAGATATAAATAAATATCTTAGAGACAAGACTAAATTAAATTTAAATACATTAAATTCTATTCTCCATTATAGAGCCTTGAAATAACATTTATAATGTAGGGAATTTTTTTTTTCAAAAATGGACCCTCAGGGTGTTGCAGACAGGCACAGAAGTCAATTTATATTCACATGTTCCATACACCATCATGCATGTCCCTGACCTATCTCTCACAATAGGTGGTCCATATAAGCATTTGGCGCTCATTCAGTCTGCATACAACAAGGCTGAGTTCTGCATCCTCGCTACTACACTGCTGTGTAAACCTCCCCATCCTCTTCATGCATTAGCACTTAGTTGTACATGAATTTTATATGTTGTATGCAGAGCCACACCACCAAAAAAAATAAAAAAACGTACTGTTGCAATAAATGGAAATATAATTAAAACACTGTCGTGTTGGGGAACATAGAACAAGTTTAGGTATGTTGACAAGAAAAGGATTGCAGATTAATATCCTCAACTGGAGGTCCTTGTGAGTTACGCGTCTGTACACGTGTGGACATCGTTCTGTCTGTCTGTCTTCTTACACACCTGTGTCTGTTTGCCTACAAGTTACACACATCAGCCTACAACTTAATCATTCAGTGCAGTCCCTCTCCCACCATCACACCCACAAACAGCAAACATAC
The DNA here is from genome assembly GCF_004916995.1 of Morone saxatilis. NCBI lineage: Eukaryota > Metazoa > Chordata > Actinopteri > Moronidae > Morone > Morone saxatilis. Next base: position 8,696,351 of record NW_023339650.1, read on the forward strand.
CAGGCCACAGGTAAACAGCACTATCTCTAGGCCAATCCTTCACATGGGGTAAGGCAATTACAAACTCTGCATGTCACCCCGCCATGCCACCTACATCACACACACACACACACACACATCTATGCACACACTCGGAGACACACCCCTCAGGTCTCGAACCACCCTGCACACTTTCTCACTATTTCATGTCTCTCCTTCCCTCTCCCTCCCTCTCTGCATGTCATTCTCTGTCACTCGCCTTGTGCAAAATTGCACTGAGGCGAGCTGCCACAGTATTGAGGAATAGTGTCATATACTGGCAATTTCCTCCCTAGGTGTCAGGCATACTTTACCTTAATATGTCTGCAGCGACTCTTAATAAAACAGTCTTGTCTATATACATATCTCTACCGCAGCCCGGCCTGTGCCACACTGCACACGGCACTCAATAGCATGCTGTTAAATATTTACCTCCGCTGAATGTCAATGGAGGAGGAGTAGGTGGAGAGGAGGAAAGGAGACAGAGGAGAAAAATGGAAAAATGTGTCCCCGGTTGGTGTTTTAGCTGTCTGGATCTGTTGCAAGGCAGTCTGGGAGAAATTCCATATCAGCCAGCGGAATGTTTTAGGATATCGTGACGCCATATCAATGTAGTCTGCTTGCTTGAGTGGAAAAAAAGAAAAAGAAAAATATGGCGAGAATTGGAAATTGAAAAATAGTTGGGTATTTGTGACTCAGACAGGAAAAAGGAAGTATTTAGATGCACAAAAATTTACTGTGCCTGTCTGCCTTGTGTTCATGATCTTCAAGCCTCGCACACTGTGTCAGACCTCAACGTACTGACAAGCCTTTGACTCAAGAATGAACAGTAGGTCCCCCGCAGAGCGTCTGGGCAAAACTTTAACCAAGAAAGACTATTGTGGGTTGGGATCAAGCCATGCATTGCATGATTTCACTGCTAACCATGCTTCTTCTGGCGGACTTGTTTTTATTTTTGCATCCCACATAGGCAGAGCTGTATTGTGTTAGATAGACATTTTCAGTACAGTAGGGTTGAGGAACATTTGACATTTGACCTTAACTTCCAAGGTTCTGGCAGGCGTGTTGGATGTCACCAATCTCAAAATGGTTTATGGCTTGTTTTAACTTGACTCTGGCTTTCTTCAATGCTGTCTCATGTAGAGGACTGATAAAAACGCAATATACAGCATGCCTGTTATATTCAGGGAGATAACACAGGGAGTGCTGGGTATGTGTCTTTGGCTTTCAGAGCCACTGGTAAACTGAAATAATCCTGCTGTACATACAGCAGTTACCCTGGATAATCACTAATACTGTGAATTATCGACCCTTCCTGAGTATTTACCCTGGATAGCTGCACATGGAAACCGAAAATCCACTGTCCAACCCCATGCGAACTTTATCACTTAGCAGCAGTGTTCATTTGAGCGAAAGTTAGAAAAGTATCTCCTGGATGTTAACTATGTGGCAGGTGATCCTGATAATAATCATGAGCTTGAAGGAAGGAAAGCTAACATCTCCTTTAAGTGCAGATTCTACAGTTCAGACTTAGAGGCAGAAATATTCTCAGCGAGGGGAAACCGAAAAAAAGGAAGAAAAACGGCGGCTGGGTTTTTAATGACTTTCTGCACATTAGAATAATCTGTCATTTCAATTAGCGGGATTGTCATCTATGAGATGTCTCCTGCTGCACCCACACATAGACACACCCACGTGTGCGCACATACACACTCACATACCACACATACCTATACCTTGAGGTTGTCATCTGTACCCCTCATGGGAGAGAAGCAGGGATGTCAAAGCAACCCCCCCCCCCCNNNNCCCCCCCACCACCACCACTACGACGACGACGACGACACACACACATCACCAACACCACCACCACAACTACACACGCACCATCCCTAAAAAACAAAGCAAGGTTTCAAGGGAAATTGCTTGACAGCAGCTTAAAAGCCAGTCAGGAATAACTTATCAGGCGAGGGCTGCCATCGTGCCTCGCGGGGTCATTTCATTACGATTACCTTACCCTCCTTAACTCAAAGAGGGAGTGGAAAAGAGGGAATGAGTAAGAGAGAGAGAGAGAGAGAGAAAGTGGGTGGGGGGTGCAGGTGAGGTGGTAGTGGTGGTGGTGATGGCAGGGGGGGGTAAACTCTTCAAGAAAGATAGATAGAAAGGAAGCCAAAGTTTCAGAAAGTGCTTAACTTTTACTTTTCTTCTTTCTCACTCTCTGGTTTTTAAACTTGTCTCAGTAATGAGCTTACATCTTTTTTTTGGCTGCCACCATATACAGTATGTTATCTGCTGTTTCCTCTCTTCTGCAGCTATTATGGGATGTTTCAAGCTGTAGAAAGAAATAAAAAAAAAGAACGTGAACTGTTTATTTGTTTTTCTTATATTGTCTCTGGTTTTTAAGGTCAACATTTATTTACGGTGGAACATATTTGACCCAAGACCTTATTTCCCTGAGGGGCTTTTGCTGCCGTCAGTACTGTGTGTGCAACAGCAGGGATTTCATTCAGAGAGAAGGAACTTGCCCTCATGTCCAGTGCAGTAACTTCATTAAACTTTTTTTTTGTTTATTTAGGATTACTTGACCCACTTTCAAGCTGTTATTACTTATATCCAATTATGTTTTCTAGGGTAAGGAAGCATGTATTTCTTTTTCTTTTGTACCTCAAGGCAATTAAGTGGCTTCCAGAAAATAAGGCAGAATGGCATGTAGGGATGATGTTATGATTGCTAATTATGCTCTGATGCAGCCCTGAGAAATGCTCTGCGCTCTGGCTTTTGTCCGGCCGGCTTTGCCAGGCCCAGATAATATTTATGAAATGTAGACATTCTTGGGGCTAAGGCAGAGTCTTTATAATAGGAGACAGATGGGGTCTGCTTTGGATTAAGAACATCGACTCCACTATCTGTGGGAACACCTTCTCTTCACGTGTGTGCACTTAAATGTGTGCGCACATTTGCCTGAGCGCATTTGCATCTGTGCGTATGTGCGCCCAAGTGCTCACCCATGTGTGAATGTGCGCGCGTGTGTAAACGCAATTGTCTTTGACAGCCGCAGTGTAGTTATTTTTTAATGCATTTCTGAGTTATGATAACCATCGCACAGTCTGCCCCTTCCAATGGCTTATATATCTGACAGTGGAAATGGGAATAATTGTACAAAAACGCTTCTCAATAACAACAAAAAATCCCTTACAATTACATAGCTGGAGTTCATTTGGGCCAAAATTTTGTTATTGCCAACAACCAAAGATATGTTTCCGAGTAAATGTCTCTCCAGTCCTGATTCATCAGAACCAATGAACCTCCAGTACCTCATTGAGATGAAGAGATATGCAATACGAAGGCAAATTGCAGATAATATCCCCCTGACAAACAGCACTATACACTATAGTGTATTGTTTACACTGCTAACATGCCATCCTAATGACATCAAGCTTACACTCTAATGATAGCATGATAACTCCAAAAGCACAAATGATCTTCAGACGAGTTCAGCAGGCAAAATGTTGTTCTATCTGTCTATGGTTTGCAGTTATTGAGATTTAATTATGTCAATGTGATTCCCAAAAAGGGTGAGAACAAGTAAAAGCATTGTGTTATGTTCGGTACCATGGTAGATGTGTGTTATGTTCATTAGATTCCAGAGTAAACCATAAAATCAGATGAAGTCTCAGGATTCATATAGGTGGTTTCTCCTGGCACTGGATGATAATGACACCAGGATATCCGCTGCATGACTGCCTATCGCTCTTTCTCCTTTATCTCTCTGCTTTCTCTCTTCTCCCCCCCCCCTGCACCTCTTTCTCACCCCTCTCTTTCTTTGCTCTATCTTTGCCTCTTCTTCCACCTCTCTTTCTTCTTCTTCTTTGGTTCCCTCTCTCTTTTTCCTCTTTCCTCTTTCTATCTCTCCTTCACATACACCTCCCCTCCCTCTAGAGCAGAGGTTGACAGGATAAGAAACATGTTTCAATAAGACAGTCCAGGAAAGGAAGGATTGATAGTGAGACAAAGGAAGGCTTTACTGCAGTATATAAATGCATGTGTGTATGTGGGTGCGTAAATGTGTTTCTCTGAGTATTCTTACATGTATGCGCTCCTGTCTGAGCTGTACACTTGGGTCTTTCAGCTGGAAGAGACAGAAAATGGAGTAAAACTTGAATGATTGCATTACCATTGAACGAGGCTCAGATTCAACCAGCAAAACACTGCTTCCATGAAATACGTTGGCTGAAATTCATAAAGACACTAACACTCCAGACCTGAGCAAAGAAATCAATATTTTTGAAAATATTTTCTCTTGTTTGAACTACTTTAGAAACGCTGGACTTCACTTTTCTTACACTCTAAGATCCCAAAAACTTAAAACCTCCTCAGTAAATTTAAACAAAACTCATAAACCCTAATGCAGATTTTTTAAGTTGGTGTCTTCAACTTCTCTGCTGCAAAGTAAGTGCTGTAGTATGCATATGCATGTCGGACGGAAATCTCCAGTTGACAGTTTCAAAGACAAGAGAAACAAGGTTGAATCAAGTCTATTTTGCCCCATATTAATACTTATCCTCTGCCAAATTGAGCAGATGGAAATTAAGTGAATCTATTGAGGCCATATTAGTCCCATTTGGGTAAGTGTCATTGAAAAGATAGTGAACAGAGCTAAGTCGAATGACACTTTCAGCTCAATGAATTAGGCACAGTTAAGGATTAGCCCACAATGGAGGTCAATTGATTAACAGTGTTAAATACAGTATTAAATGTTGAAGTTTGAATAAAGGGAACATGAGGGGGGAAGAGAAAAGGGGTGATTCACATGAAACTTGGAAGCGATATCCTTTGTTTTTGTGTTTTCTCATCTATCACGGGTCAGGTTGGCATAATCGTATTTTAACAACTAGTATGTTTTCGCCCTTGTTGAAATTCTGTTTCTGGAGAATCAAAGACTTGGATCTTCCTCCTTTCATCCTTCCTTCCCTCTCTCCTTCCAGCCTTTTATTTCACTCCCCCTCCGCCGTATCTTTCCTGTCATATCCCATCTTTTGTCGTTTGCCTAGTTTCATCCCCCAACAATGGGGGTGAAAATTACATTTTAGCTGGAACGTTTCATGTTGCAAAGCGCCAGCCGGTGTAATCTTTTTTGCAAAGGTGAAAACATCAGGCTGCATTTGCTGCACTTCATGTATGTAAATCAGAACAGTGATGCACACCTTCTGAGGCCAGCTAGACGATGTGTTTAGACTGCTTAGAGACATACAATGTAAGCTCTCAGTGTGCATGCGTGCGAGTGTGCCGTTTGACTGTGCATGAGGGAGTGAGTGTGTATGTGTGTGTCTAGGCCTATGTTTATACCCTTTAGTGACAGCCTCAACATAATCTGGGCTTGCTCTACAGGCATGGTGGGATGATACTTCAAAGTAAGTACCTGCTAACAGACATTAGTCCATGTAAACAGGGCATACTCTACCTAAGCTGGGTGTGTAGTAGTATGTTTGTGTGTGTGCATATATCTTGTTTGTGAGTGCATATGTAGGTGCAATAGCATATTAATGCAATTATACACTTGTGTGGCGGAGTTTTATGTCCGTGTGTGTGGTTGTAATATTATGTCATGCTGAGCTGGACAATTCAGCATCTGTGCACAAGTGCTTGTTTGAGTGTATATGGGAGTGTGTGTGGTGTGTTTGCATGTCATATTGTCTCTGCGGTGGCAGGTGAGAGAGTCAAATGTAATGAGGCTGTCTCCCTTATGGTTTAAACATGAGCACGGAAAGATGGAGACAGTGAGGGAGAATCAGTTTAGTTTCTTGAGGCAGGGAAATAAAGAGGGACTGAGCCTTCAGCTGAGTAACAGTTTGCCACATTTCACTGCAAGGAAAACCCTGTGTTAAAAAAATGCATTTTTACATCTTTGCATGGATTCATTTTACAGACTTTTATATAGCCTGTGTTGGAGTGCATAAAGTATGAAAAACTGCATATTGCAAGGTCGCAGTTGGGATAATGTCTTTTGTAATGGTTTGACAGGATACTGAGGCCATGCATGACCCTGATGACCGCAGCATATGGTGCATACTGTATGCCATTCTATCCTCCATTCTGTCTTCAGTTCTATCTCCAAAATACATTTTATAACTTATTCATTTCCTTTGCCAGATTCAGTTTGGAGGACATTTAATTGATGCCTGGATTTATTATCACTGGCGGCTTTTTTTCCAGTGCAGCATATGTGACATTCTTAACCTGCACAGAAATCAAACGTAGGTGGTTGGAATTGATGCTGTAGTATAAAAAGCACAGGATTTTTATACAAGAGACAGTAGTGCATCGAGTGTTAAGATAAGACTACTAAACAACTTGGTTGTGATTTAACCAAAATACCATAATCTTTCCTGAACTTTAAGCAAGTGCTTGAGCTTTATATACTATAATGTTTAAATAATATATTATAATATATAATATTTGAATAAATAAACATAACTTTTAGGGGAGAGGGTCTTTTTCATGAATCAAGTAAAACAAGAAACACAATCAGATGATGTCTTCTCGCTCTGTCATTTATTTTCACTTTTTGTAAAAGAAAAATAGATTTAAAAGCTCAATATGACTCACTGACTTAGATTATATGTTAAGACAGATAGCCTCCAAGTCCAACACCTTTACCCTATACTTTCCAGTGATTCTGACAGGATATATATCAAGTGCACTTATCAAACACCATTATCACACCTTTGGATGTACTGGTGGTCACCCAACCTGCCCAAACCAGCCTCTTCATCATAACACCACACCACCACACCATGTTTCATTTCCACTGATAGAAATAAGAGAGCAGATCAGAAGAATGTGCAAAAAATCACCTTTGCAGACATCATTGCCACACTGAGATTTTTTTATTTTTATGATTTGCCTCTCATCGGGCATATCTTTGCACTTTCCTCCTTTGAATCCCTCCTCTGCTCTTCTTTTCTGTCACTTATGTCGCTTCCCACCATGTCCAGGCTCGTTCCTTATCACTGCATGTTCAACACAGGCTGAGGGACTCCTCTCCCTTTCCCTGTCCTCCCTCTCTCTTTTCCTTCCTCTTTCCTGCCAAGACAATAGGCACGCAGGATAACCCCTTACTCTAGAATTAATTATCTGCCCCTTTAATTCTGGGCCACGCTGATTAGCTCTGTATGTAAAATGGAGTCCATATTAACATAATATTTGGCTATCTCCTCTAAGCTGAGGTCCCTTGACCTTTTCAGCCTCCTAAGTCTCTCTCTCTCTCTCTGTCATCTTCTACTCTCAGGAGGTACCTGACAGTCCCAGCCTATGAATGTGATTTGAAGGGGTAAATTAGATTTCGCTCCTCTCTCTCTTTCCCTCACGTTTCCCATCCCTCCCTCCACTCTGTATGTGTATGAAACTAACGACAGTTCATTTCGAGGCCTGGGTATAATTATGTGTGCTTTTTTTCTCTATCATTGACTGCTCTGATGGCAAGGCTGATATGCTGTGTTAATATAAACGTTTAGCCGGGTTATTATGAGCCCTGAGAGTCGTAAAGGACAGCCGACCTGCACGCTGATTGTCTCCCATACAGGACGTCCACCTTCACTGTCTGCTGCTATTCTTCTCTTTATCGCTGTCCTCCGTCTCTCTGTTCCTCTAGTTATCGCTATCTTGTTGCTTTTTTCTATCTTTGTCTATGCTCAATGTAATGTTCCCTGGCAGAATTAGACAGACCGGAGAGAGAGCTTTCAAATCAACTTTCTTGAATGGTCATGAATGGTTGGCACACTTAAGTTGGCTGCTGCAGGACTTGTGATAATGTCAATTGAGGAAATGAACGTTAGTGTGGTGCCTGAGATCAGGGGAGCCGACACGCCATCGCAGCAGATTCATCACGTGGACGAGCAATGCAGCAGAGGTTATTTAAAGGAAAAATTCAACCTTCAAGAATTTCCCACAGTCCAAGATGCATCTTAAATGGCTTGTTTTGTCAGACCAAAACAAAAAAAGATGTTATATTTAGACTGATATCAGACAGGATTTTTTGGATTAAGATATGACTTTTAAGATGAGTTGATAATCAAAGTTGTTAAAAATTAATTTTCTGCCAATTGACAAACTTTTTCAGCAGTCCAATCCTTTACATTTTTGTTTTAGCATATTTGCTTTCCCATTTTTGTTTGGTGAATCCCCCTATTAGAGAATTGGCTGTGATTACTCACAAGGCTGTCACATGTGTTTATGAGCTGTTGACGTTGTCAGTGGAAAAATCGGTGTGTTTCTCTTCTTTTATGGATTTCGACTCTTTGGACTCTCACTTAACATTGGCGCATTCTACAAACGCTGCATAGTTAACATCAGAGCTGTGCCGTGGTGCATTTTTGCATGGTGGGAAGCATCTTCTTCAATTGCCTGAACGTCAACTTACAGTCACTTAATTAAAAGAGCTTCTAATTTTACAAAAGAATGTGTGTATTCTTTCTTTTATTATAAAAAAGTAGCTTAAAAATGTTTTTTGTCCGTCTGCAGTTCTTAATGTCCGACCTTTGCATCATTACTTGAACATATCACACGTTGCACAAAGTCACAAGTACAGAGGCTTCAGATACGTATCTGGATTATGGCACATCAGTATATCATGATGTTTGCAACTATATTTGATGGTATTGTTACTGGGCTACTTCTTTTACATGTTAGCTTGTTGAGCTTGACAGTTCACTCTTGACCTTGAAAACAGCAATTAACAAAACTCTGCAACACCAATTTTCAGCTTACTTTTAATACAATGTAACACAGTTACACACAGTGCATCTAATAACTACAGTCCCACAATGTTGGACAATCCTTGTTTATTAGTTTCAAATGCTTAGTCCTACTTACATCAAACTCCACACACGCACACAAACACACTTCAGGTTTTTTCCACCACTGCTCTCTCGCTCACATAGAATTAGCATGCTGTTACAATATCCACAATATAAGCCAAGGAAATAGGCCTTTAATTGTCCAGTAGTGTATGGGAGATTGGCTGTGTGTGTGTGTGTGTGTGTGTGTGTGTGGCTGCGCTCTTCCTCCTTCTCTTTAGGCCATTAGATACGGTGTATGTTGTTTCAGCTCTGCACAGGTAAACAGTCAGAAGGACATTAGCTTCCAATCAGCCTCCACTATATCACCTAGAAGTTTAATTAATTTCAATCCATAGGGCATGCAGTGTATGGAACATCCACATTTCTATGTGTGTGTGTGTGTGTTTGTGTGTCTGTTTCCATTAAGACTTCTATATAACCCTTTCACGGTCAGGGTGTCTAAAACTGCTGGAAAGGTCAGCACTCTCTTAAGCCTGCCTTACATTTTAATTGACTATCTTCCACGCTCTCCACCCGCACACACATACACACACGTGCACTGTATCTATACACACACACTCCCCCATCATTACGGCGGGTATGGATCCCAGTATGAATTGATGATCTCCTATCTAAAGCCTAATCACTCTGCAGGACCTTAGGGAGGCTCAGTGATCCGTTTCCCTCTACTACTTTGCGGGAAACCCACACTCACACGCTGAGCCTGTTGATGAGTAGAAAATGAGCATTCTACCTGGTTTAATATTGTAGTTCATCACAAAGTCCTGTGGAAAATTGAAACGGACATAAAATGGCACTGGGAGACAGGCATCAAGATTGGTGTGATTGGAGGAAGTGAAGGATTAATAGTAGCATGCAGAAGCAAATTTAGATCAAAAATTTGGTGATGATTTGCCTTTTATTGGCAAGTAATCACATGTAATGACTGCATATAGATCTAAGATCTATGAAATAAGGTGAAAGAAAGACAGACGCATGCACAGATATGTTGATCATGGATTGCCTTTGATCACTGGTGTCTTTGTTAAAGGACCAGCAATTGTTTGATCCAACAAAAGATAGATTTATTGTTTAAAAATCTTTTTTTTTAAATTAAATATATAATAAATAGAGTAAATTTGCAGTAGATCACGAATAGACATTTTTAGTAGGTTCAAAATAATCTGTTCTGTTCAACAAATTGCAGGTCCTCCTGTGATAAAGGTCCTATGTTCTACACAAGACCAGTTAACCTGCCCCACAAGAAGAGGAGCTTTGTCCTCAGAGGCTAATGCTGCTGTTTACAATAGTCCCTCGTGTGTTCAGTGTAGTGTTGGCTGGCTAGGGAGTTAAATATGGACCATCATCATTATACTTTACTGGAAGACGCAACGGGAGAAACAATTAGACCCCCAAAAAATGAGAGAAGAGAGACAAAAGACAGAGCAGCAAAGATAGAAAAGAGAGACGACATGTGGTACTGTATGTGTGGGCTTTTCAAGTCTGAAAGCTCTGTGGATGGACAAAGGACTTTTAAAGGACACAGAACTTGCTTGTTTTCTCTTTAACTACTAAATTTGGTACAGTCCAAGAACAGTGTCATATTGATTGAAAAGTGGAAAAAAAGATTGAGAAAAATTCATTTTAAAATCACGTAGGGCTCCTTTAAAACATGTTACAAAAACATCATTATATGGATTTTTAAGTTATGATAATTTCCAGTTTGTTTGTTAAAATCCTTAGTTGTTAAGAGCCAGACAGACAGACACAGACATGATTATGGAGACCCTGATATACAGACAGACCCTGGGTGGCAGCTATTCAAACATCTACATAATGCCCATTGATGCACCATTTCCTGAAGGAGCAAGACAGGACCTCTACATACACACACATACATACATGCACACACACACAAACAAAATGGCAATAACACAGGCCTGCTTTGTCTCAGCCTTTTGGAAGTAGAGAAAAGGGGAGTGTGAAAATGAGTGAGCGAGAGAAAAGAAGCCCAGGATGAGGTGTGTTATTCAGCCTCGCCACGGGGGGTTAGGACAACTAGGAGACCAGGAGAGTCTACCCATTGTCCACACATGCCACATGCAAACACACATACACACACACCGGACAGAAAGCAGGCTCTTCCACAGCAAAACCCAATATGTTGCAACATTTGCCAAAGAAAAGTGAAAATGAGTGTAAATTGAGGTTATTTTCTCCACCTCTCCCTCACTACCTCACACTTGTTATCCAGTCACCCTCGGCTGTGATGGGGGTTCATTCTACACTCCTTTCTGTGTCTGAGGTTCAGCACAGCCACCATATGCAGGTGCCACCAGAAATGCAAGTAAGGAACAGGGAGCTGGAATTACTTTTTGCTCAACTTACTTATTTTTTTACATAGATTTCTCATACAAAGCAGCGACAAAACTGCCAGCTTTTGATTATCTGTGTTTGCATTAGTGTGAATTTGAATTTAGGTATTCACTCTGACCATGGATCAATGAGCAACAATCCTTCTTAAACCAGCACCTTAGAGTGAACTGTTAATCATAGATTGCCTCTCTCTCAGTTAAATGTGTAAGGATTCAACTTGCAAAATAATATTAATATAATTAGAGTTAATTTGATTTTTCACTCTCAGTTCACTGGAGGCTTCAAGTTTCTACTTCATACTTGTTGCATACTGGAGCAGTTTATATAGGTCATACAGAGGCATCAGTCTTAAATTCAGACTCATAACCAGTGTAAAAACCTTGTAGTACATTTAAAAGGACTTTGATTATATTGTACAACCCTAAACATCGTCAGATGTAATAAGCACATGAAATGAACCTTCCAAGCAAAATATTCTGACTAAAACCATCCAGCCACAGTCACAATTTCACACTTAGAACAGTTCCTTGTCTCACATATCCCCCCCGCCCATGGAAACCAGACATTACAACCAAAATATTGCACCTGTTAGTTATGCCAACAAAAACAACTTATTACAACATTGATCAGTTCTCAAAGCTTTGGTGTATATCTTTCTTTCACACGTGTCATTCTGTGGTAGCACCGCAATAAACAAGCAACAAACTGTGAATGAGGCTCTGGAAGGAGCATAAGAGTATCAAACTGGAAGAAGTGATAGAATAGGACATTTTATGTATAACAGGACAATACTAAGTCATGATCCAGTGAAGAATATAGAGTATATTAATTTGGGTTTGGAAAAAATCTCTTGCTGAATTAAATGTGTGCATATTACACGTCTCTGTTATTGTATTGTATGCAGTGTATTTCTTCATTTACCAAAAACCATGTGAACCCAGACTTGAAATGACTTCTGGAATGGTCAACAAAAAGACTTCATTACTTTGTGAGAAACAAAGCTGTTGTCTGGTGATTTAAGAATAATATAAATCAGCAAGTTCCAGCTAATAGAGGAAAATGTACTGTTACCAGTAGAAAAGAAATCATTTTGTGCTTCATTGCCACTTCACATCCTGTTTTGCACCTCCAAATAACATTTTTTATGCATTTTGTTTGTGTGTAGAGGTCAAAAGGAATCCAGAAGTAGCTGATGCATAGTTGTTTATGATACATGAATATCACATACAGTAAATCTAGGCCTGAGCATATTTAATAATGTATTAGATGTACTGATTTTTGTGTCATTGATAGCCATCTTTCAAGACAGTCTTTTAAAACATGCTTTTTGCTCTGCCCTGTCAAAATTCAGTCGAAACCAAGTGTACAAAATATTGGGAATGTGTGCTTTTTCCCAGAGACGGGCTGATCAAGGGATTCCACAGCAAAGCTTCGATCCTTTATTGATTTCACCTTTTTAAACTGTCTCTCCTAAGAATGAAATTCAGATTATGAGAAAGACACGGGTTAAAAAAGGATTTGCAAATTGACACGTGGATTGTGAAAAACTGGATGGAACTCATTATTAAAATGCCAGTCCTAATATTTTGTACACTCAGTGTTTATTAGTGGAGCTGAGGTCCTAATTTGAACTGTCTTCACGCATACATCATGCTACAAGACACAAGCTCTCTTTTCCTTTTAGTACACGATACCCAGTACAAAGTGGGAACATGTAACACATGTGGTTGCTTTGAAAAAAAAGTTGATAAGGGTTGATAATGATATAGAGAACTACAGTAGAAACTGTCATCATTTGTTCTTTGTGTAGCACCTTCCAGTCTCACAAATCAAAACTCCAAACCAGAGGCTCTCCATTTGTCTCCAAGCATTTTGATCATTCTGCTTTATCAGTTTCAAAGACAATGTTGCAAAAAAAACGTGTCACAATAGCAAGGCAATTGTGACACTTGGGAGAGAAAAGATAGAGCTTCGATGAAGGCGTTCATTGTTGTTAAGCACCAAACATGTCTGTTTGTGTTCTCATTCTGTACTTTGCTGATGGCTTATTCTAGCTGGTCCACTGCTTTAAGTAGGTGAATGCAATTTGTAAATGTTGACTTCTGTCAGGTAAGTTTTTTGTGTGCTTTCGCTAAGTAAAGAAAAGAAATATCTTTGAGTTGTAGCCATGCAAATTCACAGAACAACAATAAATTAATGAATTTTCCATAAATTATTGAAATGTAGCACAAGAAACATTGCTGTACATGACATGCTGACAATTTCAGACTCATTTTACAATGCATGTACATTAATAGTAACTGCAGTTTGCTCTGTTGTCAGATGAATGAATGGGCTATTTGCGTTTTGGATTCAAACAGTTTGTAGAAAAAACACAAAAAAGCTCCTGAAGAATAGCCAGATTGGCGAGCTGTGACATAATGAGGAGAAAAAAACTGACCACTACAACCCAAGTCCTCATCATTTCATATTATGATCACTTAAACTGACGCACAGGCATTGGCTTGGCAAATGTTCCATAATGTGCTTGAATGTAATGTGTTCATTACAGGTGGATTTGTGAGAGATGGAAACGAGGAGAGGAAATCACGTTCAGAGAGAGACCAAGCTGAGATGCTCAAGAGGAGAAAAATGGTGATGTCAATCTTTTCTTTAATTGCCAGGGATCAAGAGGTGTGTGTGTGTGTGT
>NW_023339650.1:8710328-8710506 GCF_004916995.1 Morone saxatilis
TGTACTCTGCTGTGCTCTATGTTTATGAGTGCTGTGTAATGGTAGATTCACAAGCTACTCCCATTGGGCCGCGGCGCCTCTGACCTTTGACCTTGAAATCTCCAGTCAGGTTTAATGATCCAATCCTCTCACACCCTGAAATATGTTACCATAGAAACATACCCCCCCCCCCCCCCCC
>NW_023339650.1:8710606-8716286 GCF_004916995.1 Morone saxatilis
CAGTCATAATGCAGGAGAGTTCTCCATCCATGTCTAATTCAGTCTCAAGCCAAGTCGGTGACCTCTGAAGAGATGTTTGCAGTCTGATCAGTACATCCACAGATGTACTGTTTGTCTCCCTGAGGCAGATTTGAGGCTTTCTTTAGGTTAAATATACACTTAATATAATTGGCCTCTGCAATACCCCCTGCAAAATAGTGTTCCCCCTGAAAGACTCTGGAAACATTTGCATTACATGATTAAAAACTGATAAGAGACAAAAAATAAAAGTGTTTTGAATCTATTGAATGGATAATAAACTGTTATTTTACTCTATAAAACGTTGTTTTACTATATGTATATTTAAAGTTAAATTATGTTATGTGATAGCCAGCTCCTTTGGCCATTTTAATTCTAAGTTTATGTGGATATGTTGGCATATTGCATCTTTTCTGTATTTATGTCTTACATTCTTTGTTAAAAATGTACCCATAGTCATGTTTTACGCATAGTTGTTTGCAAGTCTGATTAAATATTTGAGAACATAGCCAATTTGATCATAATCATGAATACTAATGACCAGTTACACATGGCTGCGTGACTTTAAATCTGCATATTACAGATTCATATTACATTCTACATTAAAATAGAAGCAATAAAAGTCATGGCAAGCTAAATGTTAGCCAGATAAAGTTAACAGTGTATGGATTCTGCATGTCCAGCTATCGGGGAAGAGGAAGGAATGGTCCCTTTTAATCAATGTGAGTAATATTTGTGTCTGTGAGCTGGGGACCAGCCACATTATCATGTCAAGTTACAAATTAAAATGCCTGGCCGCTAACAGACTGGGGATATAAATGGGCCATCATGGCCATCTAAGTGTTCTAATGACATTTTTCGCCTGCCAGACAATTAATTCTATCAATCTGCATAACCTTTCCCAAAGCTCAGAAAACAATGGCATTTTTATGGGTCAAAATGAATGGAGTCCAACTGAAAAGTATGCTTAGGCAATCATTACATTATTTAACAAATGTATTTAATTGGATTTTGATGCCTGGGTGTCTGTTTCTGAAGCGCCGGGGCCAGTGCACTGACTCCAGCTCTGGCTAATTCAATAGGCTAAATGGAATCACTGGAAACACTCTGCAATCATCACTGCATTAGGACGCTCATTCCCATCATGTAAACATTGCTTTGAGCTCTTGCCATTTATCCTCTGGTCTCACTGTCTCTGTTTCCCCTTTATTTCCACCACTTCTCAAGACATTCTTTCATCCTCCGTTTAATGAAAGTTGAGGTTGAGTTCCGTTTTGGACTCAAGTGAATTCACAAAAAGCAATTTACCAAAAAGCTAGCACTTCTAGACGCATGAACTGCTTAGCTCTTCACTTTTCATAAATTAGGGGTGGAAGGCTTCCATCAGACAGGGTCTCGAAGGGATTGGGAAGGTGCTAAGCATGTCTGCCTTTAACGGAGGTGAAAAACAGACTAATTCATTAAGCATTGATCACCACAAATGACAGCAAAGTGCTTCGACATTTAGCGGGCAAATAACTGACAAATTGGCACACAATTTTTGTACATTTCCAACTCTTTAATGGGTAAAGTATGGAGCAAAAAGGCAATAAAAATGTTAGCAGACAACCCGATGAACCCACACCCAGCCCATTATGCTCACCACTCCTTATGGCTAAACGCCCTTAATGTCTTAAACTGCGGGCAAGGGCTGCCCTAATGATGCATTTTGGTGAGTGTTTCTTACTTTTTGATCAAAATTACATGTTTTATTTGATTCTTTTAAATGCAGTTTGTAATAGGAGCCCCATTATGCAGTGGACGAATGGACCCATTATGAACGGTTAGGCTGAAAGTACCTGAGTATGTATTTGAGTAAATGTGCTTAATCTTGGATGGCCTAATATCATTTCTATCAACACTCCACCCTGTTCCGGCCTGTGAGATGAATACTGATATGACCTCATTATTGTATTAACATTGGTCGGGCTGCATAGCTAGCAGATACACACACATTCCACCCGCACAGAAAAAGGCAGAACGCAAACATATCACATTTATAAAATTTGGCAGCACACACACTGTCTGCAGACACATAAACGGACAGAGACGTATAACTACTGATTCTGTATTTTTAACAGATTCAGCCTTTGGCACAGCTTCTGCTCAAGGACAATTAAAAGGGGTTAGGCCATGTCAGTCAATACTGGAACTCTGGCAGACAACACCGAACGTGCGTGAGAGTGTGTGTTTGGGAGAAAGTGTGAGGCTGGAGCGGTGCTAGATGAGCAGTGAGCTGACCTGAGCCCCAGCAAGACTTTATTAATCAAGGCAGGAAACGTGTGCGACCTCTCAAGCCTGGCCTAAAGACTTTGCTCGCTGTCTTCCTGTGATGTCTGTTTCTCCATCCCAATGCTCTTTCTCAGTTTGTGTTGCTGGCCTTATTTTCCTCATTTCTCTCTCAGTGCTGGCAGTGCCTACCTTACTGTCTCTCCGCATGCTCCGCTGATAAATTTTGTCTCTGAGAAGATCAGATAGCAGCGCAGGGATTTCAAAACAATACCTCTTCAAGCAGGGACTCTGAAAGGTGGTAATGATTTACAGCATTATACCTGTGGAGACCCAAGAACTCCTGTGTCTCAATGATTCATCTGTTTCATCTTCTCATTACATGGCCACAGATGGATTGATGTCTGGTACTACTTCCCTTTAAAACCTTGTTGTTGTTGAGCTAAGTTGTGCTCATTTGCAGAATTTTGTGGTTGGTTGTGATTAAGTGTTTGTGGCTTCCTGTGGTTATTTTACTATTTGGTGCTTATCAGGCTTTCTTTGTGGTATTTTACAATCGGTTGTGGTTGTTTGTGTAATACTGGCTGTATGTGGTAAAGGCCATGTTTTCCATAAACCCTTGCTTCCTGTAACAATGAACTAGTTTAACAACTCCCTTATCCTGGCATTGTTTTGTGTCTGTTCATGTTTATTTACTTAAAAGGATGTGGTTAGTTACCAGCATTGATCATGTAAAAAGGACATTCCTAGTTGATTTTGTACAAAATACAACTAGTTACAGTTTCAGGCTAAAAGATACCAGGAATTGTCATCATTGTCAATTCTTGAAATTAATAGGATTTTCTTTATATTAAAGTAAAGTTTAAACCCTGCTGTTTAGTGCTAGATCCTCAATGATTCTAATTCTTTTTATTCACAAAGAAACCCAACTGTTAGCTTGAGTGAAGAAGATGGAATGAAGAGAAAAATAGCCTTGAAAAGTTACTTTGTTTGAAATTTTGAGAAATCTAATAGCAGTTATCAGTGCCTATTGCTCTCAGTGAATACTGCTGACATGATTTGAGGAGTGCGCTGTCAAAAGAATACGCAGAACCAGAAGTAGCTGTGAAGTACATTTCACTTGGGGGTCTCAACATTCTTATACCAAATGACGCAAATAAGGCAGAAAAGAATGATTAATGTGATTGCATGAGTGATTGCAGGATTGATTGATGGTTGGTCTCTTGTAATAAAAAGTTTGTTACAAATAATGTATTTTTTGTTACAAGAAAAGGGAGCAGCCGAGTTGGGAGGAAAGCACCCAGACAAGTTGGTGCAATATTGACTGTGCCATCTGTGATGTGTGTGACTTCAAAGCTACAATTACTTTGAGCGGTTTTAAGACTGATACCTGCTCATGTTAAGAGGCAGCCTCTCACCTCCGGAGAGCTGCCTGCCAGACGAGAAATAATTCATTTTTAAGAAACTGAGGCAAGGGCAAATTCTGCCGCGCAGCTCTCCTCACATCCATCTTCAAAGAGAACCAAGCTCCTATATGAAACAATGGAATATTTGGTGTCTTATTCATGTCATGGGGCTTTTTGCCAGTGCAGGGTCCTTTAATTCCTCTATTGTTACTGACAGGCCCTACTGGGAAGGCCTAAGAGGCTTTTTGGACCCCACTGGACACTCTTAAACATAGACCAATCAGAATGCACAATAACAAGTTGAACATTCATTCCAGAACTGCAGGGATTTTGGTATCAGGATGATCTCCATCTTTAGAGAGACAATAAAAAGTCCCAAAGACATCCTGGGTGTTTCCACGAGAGGCCATTTTGTTCGCTGCAGCTGTTTCCTCATGTCTCTTAAATGACAGCTTTGCTGCAGCCATTAACATGCATGCCACTGAAACAAGTATTATAGTTTAATTCCTACCATGAAAAGCTTCCAGAGGCATAAAAACGGAGCCACGTTATGGAGGGGGGTGCAAAGACAGACAAGCTCCAGAGGCCTCATTGCTTGTGTGTTGCGTTGACTTAATGGCAAATGGATGTCATTGGAATTTCGAGCGAGGCAGCAAGATCTTATCGCACAGATAAATGAATTAATATTTTACACTTCAGCTGGATTTTTTTTCTGCTACAAGAAGGCTAGAGTTGAGGGGGGAGTCAAGTAAATTAAGAAAAAAGAAAAGAGAATAGGAGAGAATAGGAGAGAAATAAGAGCTTGGGATGTGAACTCTTCTAATGTTATTCAGAGGCAGTGAGTCATGTAAGAGAAAAGGATCTTTTCTTGTACCAGTCAAGGACATTATCTGCTCCTGCTAGCAGTTATTAGCATTAGCATTTATATATTCAATGCAATTTTGAGGTCTGGTGATACTCTGAGGGGTCAGGAGAGAAAAAAACGAAATGAGGGAAGAAGGATAAAAAAGGTCTTTTCTCTGTGTGCAATTGGCGCTAACCAGGACAGAATAACCAATGAGGTAAGACACAAGGACATTTCATGCTGGAATTCAATCTGTGATCAGAACTCAAATTCTCTCCATCAACAGGAGGAGGCCACAACTGGAACAAAGCAGAAATAATATGGACAATTTCAGTATGATCAAGGAATACACCTTTTGTTTAAGATACTTAACTATTGGACTTCATATCTAGTTGCTGATTTAAATAAGAAATTGTGCACTTATTTAGTAAAATGTATTAATATTGTACATTTAGCGAGTTAAACCCACCCAAGATCCACACTCTAAAGACGTGTGATAACGTTTTTGTGGGTCAGAGTGTATTCAAAGCAAATGGTCTGAATAATTTACAATTGGGTGTTAAATTGTGTTTTCCATGACAGAAAAGTGGGGGAGGTGATCCACTTGATGGACACTCACACAAAACACACAAAGTGGCTGAAACATAGTCAGCTAATGGTTTGGCCCCCCCAGCACAGGAGGGTCAAAGATCATGAGCTCAAGCACTCAGACGGTTTGACGCAGCTAAATGCATTATCTGTCCAATTTAAAGACAATAAA
Organism: Morone saxatilis; assembly: GCF_004916995.1. Classification (NCBI taxonomy): domain Eukaryota; kingdom Metazoa; phylum Chordata; class Actinopteri; family Moronidae; genus Morone; species Morone saxatilis. The sequence continues at coordinate 8,715,903 of NW_023339650.1, forward strand.
AGACAATCAAAATGGTCTATACCTCGCTGCATAATTTGGGCCATAATGATGTAGATGATTTTAAGATGCTTCTTTTGAGAGAAAGCCCTCTTTTGAACTGCTTCACTTCTCTTTCACAGAATATACAGATATACAGAATTCCTTGCAGTTGGCAAATAAATGATAATACATCCAGAAAATACCAAAAAAAGAAGTGTAGATTTAAGATAAGATGTTCCTTTATTGATCCCCCATGGGAGAAATTCAAATTTTAGATTTCCTTAGTATTCTTAGTATTTACCCTCCACCAACCTCTTATTTTTATGCTCCAAAAATACACCTGCACCCATACGATTTGTCAAGTCAAGTCAAGTCAACTTTATTGTCAGATGTGCTATACATGCA
>NW_023339650.1:8716302-8716623 GCF_004916995.1 Morone saxatilis
ACAAATGAAATTTCAGTCCTCTCGGACCCATTTTCATTGTTCTTTCAGGCAGGCATTATTTAATTAACATAGTAATATGTTGTGGACTTGAACATGCCATTTCAAATGTCTAAGCACCATTACACAGTGTAGTTTCTCTGACTTGAAAGACAATAGGTACTGCCACTTCAGTGATAGCTCCGTATTTCATGCACCTACATCATTTTGAAGGCAGATGGGATGTAATGCCGATCATTTCTACTGGCGATGTGCATTAAGGAAGCTCTAAAAACAAAATGGGCTTTTTCTGTAGAGACAACAGAGCTAAAAAAAAAAGAAAGT
>NW_023339650.1:8716639-8716906 GCF_004916995.1 Morone saxatilis
GCTTCAGTTTTTCATTTTAATATAGAGCAACTGCAATCCATGAATCTTTTATCGACATTCATATTTCAATATAGTTTTATATATACTACCTATGTGAAAGATCATCTTTAAATAAATTCATCCCTTAGTGTGTTCACAAAAGTCATCTAATCTCAGATATAATGAGTCTCTTTATTCTCATCATCTTTGTGTTTGTTCCCTGAGTAATTTGGGGGGCCCTAAGTGTCACAATTTACACCCCCAACCCCCCTCTTCCTCCTCCTCCTC
>NW_023339650.1:8716929-8726311 GCF_004916995.1 Morone saxatilis
CACATACACACACACACACCCACTGCCCACCTTGTCCTAGACAGTCATTGTGCAGTTGTATTAAGTGGTAGGGGGCAGAATAGGAGGGGATCGGGCACAGAGAGGGGAGCACATTCTCTTCTGAGGCTGACTTTGAGATTGTTATTATCATTTTCAAAGCATCAAAGCTTTCTCTCGCGCTTTTTCTCACTCTCTCTCCATCCAAGCTTAAAGAGATGAAAGTTTGCCTTTGTTCCATCCCCTGCTACATTACCTCTATGCATTAGGCCTCCTCTTTATCCGTGAAATTACCTTTTAGCTTTCTCATTCAGCGCAGGCAGTCTGCATGCGACGAGATGGCTCGCACTTTTTCACCACATCATATCCCCCCTGCACACCTCTCTCTCACACACCCTCTCTCCCTCTCCCTCTCTCTCTCTCTTCTAAAAAGATTGTTGCATTTGCAGTTTGATTTTGTCTACACCTCTCTCTCTCTCAATTTCACTGTATCTCTCTCGCTCTCTCTCCACTTCATATAAGGTCCATCTGTCCCTTCATTATATGGTTAGTGTTGTTCTTTGATCGTTCTATCTCCAAAGCAAACACAGGGGTCTGTGTTGTTCCCCCAATCACGCAGATGGCTCAGAGATGATGGCTGAGATGTTTCTGTTCTCGCTGCTGTTCAGAGAGCCACTTTCCCAGCCTCTTAAAGCACCCTTTGAAAGCTGACAGGAACACCTCTAAGAAGAAAAGTTGCTTGATCTTCATGCAAAAACACTTTCCTCCCCCCTTTGGTTTTGAATGTGTTTTTTTCCCCTCTTTGATTGGGCTCTCTCCTCTAATCTCTCTCTCGTCTCTCTCTCTCTCTCTCTATCTCTGTCTATCATATCTATCTATCTAGTCTATCATCTATCTATATATTATATATTATATATAGTATATATACTGCTCATGGCGATTATTTAAGCAACCATCGTCTTAACTGGAAACTTGGACCAGGTGAAATATTTTATATAGTATTATATTTCACAATCCACAGTAAAACATCTCCTAACTAACATTCATTACAAGCCATGAATGGATAAGTAGTGTAAGGTCAACGCCTCTGCAACCCTGCCAAGCAATAGATTTTAAAATGTTTCCCCCTTCCATAAAATGCTCGTAGAGTAGCCGGTGTTTGCTTTGCAACAATACACGTGAGTAAAAGTCTTTCCATACTCATAAATCATCTTCCAGAGAAGCACTATGGCATGTTTGGCCGCAAGACTAATATACAAATGAGCAAAATGTATTATGTGTAAGGTATGGGAGATACAACACAGACAGCATAACACATTCACACAGCTGAAGACTCTTGCAGACTAATTAATTAAACTTTTTATCCATGTAGGAATTTTAATGAAGATGTAAATTGTTCGTTTAACATGAGCCATAGGACAATGGAGGGCTTCTGCTGTCAAAGTCAATTACAGACTCAGCATAGTCCCAGACTTATGAAAACTAATCCCAAGCTGTGTCTGTGTGTTGTGTGTTGTGTGTGTGTGTGTGTGTGTGTTGTGGTTGGTGTGTGTGTGGTTGTGCGTGCGTGTGGCGTCTGGACACAAAGATGAGACCATGGAGGACTTGGTTGCATGCATTAAGTGGTGTGTGTTGTTGTGTGTGTGTGTGTAGCTTCTGTCTTAGTGTAAGCAGAATGTTTTATACTCATTCTGGGCAGTTATGCCAATATAAAAATATCTACCAACCAAATCTAATCAGAGATAGAAGCTAGTTCTGTGGTGTTGGAGGAGGGTTATAACTTCTTAGAAAATGTTCTGATTATAACTCCCTCTGGAGGTGTTTTCTAGTGAAGTTGCTTCAGTCTCTATACTGTAAAATTGAACTGAAGTAGCAGTATTTGTACAATTGTAAATGAATTACTGTAATGTATATTAATGGTTGTATGCAAGGTATGTTGTAAGTTTTAACTCTTAAACATATGCTATAACAATATAGATAAAACAACATATTTACAGTAGATTTAATTCTCTTTCAAGTTGATATAAAAAACTATAAATGCACACATTAATGCTAACAGTGATATATAGATTTGTGCAGTTTCTACAGCACTATGTTCGAATTGTCATAAATAGAGCTAAAACAATTAGTTAATTGATTTAATTGACAACAAAATGCCAAAAAATCCTCTTTTTGCAGCTTCTCAAATGTGAATATTTGCTATTTTTATAGTCAGCTACAATTTTCTTTGAATTTGTACTAATAGAACTAAACAAGCAATTTGAATATATAACCTCGGGCTTTGGAATGCTTATAGACTAAATAATTGATCATTAAAACAATTGTTAACTGTCCCTTGTGCATATTAGTGATAATTTTACTAAATGGCTACGCAGTGATTGTATTCATAAGTGTCTTTCTATAGATTAAATCTTAATAACTAGTATACAATATCAGAGATGCTGTATTAACATTTTATCTGAAACATATAGACCCCATTCAGTTTTTCACCTGCTTATCATCAACCGGATCTCATTTTTACCCACCTTTCTGTTTACTAATTCAACACAGTTTATCACTCAAAAAGTCAAAAACAGTAGTGAAAAATCTTGTCAAACTTTCTAATGCGACTTGTCATGCCAATGGACAACTGACACAAATTCTGTTGACAGAACTCAAATACCCAAATGAGCTCAGTGGCGTAAGCCATGCAGGCGGAGGTTTGCTTGTGTGGAAAGTCATTTATAAACGCCAAGGGTAGCCATTCATGCTCAATGATTTAGGACTTTCAAAACACATTTCTAGCTCATTTGAATAATAATGGTCATAAAAAACATTGCCTGAGGCGCAGCAAGCATACATCAAGCAACAACAAATGCCTTCTGAAGTTGTCGAAAGGCCCACAAACACGAAAACAATTAGGACACACAACTTAATTTGCGAAGTGTATGTTTCTCTGTTATGCCATGCTCATTTTAATGAGTTTGAAGGCAGTAGTGTCCTGTAGTTTGTGCTGCTGATTGATTGACTGTTACAGCCATACAGTGCAGGCTTAGACAGGCTTCTATTAAACCGCACCATGTGTATGTAGGCGTACACTTATGTGTGTTTACACATACACAAACAAAAACACATTTTGCTTTCCCTGGTTTCTCATGCCTGACTTAATCGCACCAGGTAGCTGATGATAAGACATTCAAACACCCACATGCACGCACTCACACAAAGATGGATCAAACAAACCTATCCACTTCAAACAGATGACCTCATGATTGCCTTACATCAAAACTAGCATGCAATTAAGGCTGAGTAGTGTTCATCAGCCTTGCCTCGCTTTGTCCGGAGGCTTTTCATTGTCCAGCACACTTAGCAGCAAACATCAGTGTAGAGAATCAAAAGATGAGTGCAATTATGTATCGCCAGTCTGTAAAAAAAAAAAGTCAACACTTAAGTCTTGAATAAAGAGAAATTTTGATTTTACCATACATTCTCGCCATGCAGTTGCCTTGACCCCAGACATAAAACATGGGAAACAATATCAGTCTAAACTGCAAGAAAAAATAAACTAAGCATACATTATGATAGCATAAAACTTTTTATGATATTGTTCTTTTGAAATTGCGCATTTACAATTGAACATTTGTCATTTGTACTGATCTGTTAAATGTAACACACACCCTAACAGGTAGACGTATTATGACATAAAGTACTACTATATATACTACTGCAGACATGACGGACACTAGTCAAATAGCTCTTTAAAGGATCACCAGTAGATGGATCTGGACAGTTTAAAGCAATAGTATGTAACTTTTCTACCTAAAAAATAACATCATTTTGATGCTACACTGACTTGTAATAGGACGAATGGTGCATCTGTCATTCCCACTCTGTGCCCTGAATGTCTGTTCATGCACTATGCAACTTTGGGCTCCAGGTACAATCTCCTGTGAGTGCATAATGTTCGGGGGAGTCACACAGCTATCCATATTTATGACAATGGTGTATAAGTGTACCAAGTGAGAAAATAAATTTAAAATCTTACATAATGTTGCATTAAATAGCGTTAGTAACTTTTGATTTTTATTTTTCTATGTGGTAAACCACTCCCATCTGTTTGTGTAAGTGGTTAAAGTAAGTTGGAAAAACTTTTACGTTTCAGTTCAAAGGTGGACCCAAGTGCAGAACACAGACAGATAACATTTAATTGTTTAACAGATTTATTACAGGAAGATACAGGGGAATGTAGGTGAAGCGAAGAGGAGATGACGACTGTCAGGGACCAAGGACTGTGGCTGGCAGGGGATTACAGGCAGACAGACAGATGAGAAGGAATATACAAAATCACAAGGAATATAAACTGAGTTGGCCTTAAAGTGTAGCTAGCACAGAGGTTGAACAACAATCTGGCACTGTGTAGAGCTTTGGTTGGAATACTGCAAGCTGATGATTGGGAGGTGAGCAGACTGGGAGTGATTGCAGACAGGTGTGAAGCTGGAAGCCACGAGCAAAGCCACACCCCCAAACACAATTACAGACGGGGAAAGCAGGAGACACGGGGGAGGAGGGAAACACAGGGAAACAAGTGGAGGCACAGCTGTGACCATGACAAAAACTGGTTGCATGTGCAATTGTTTTTTTCATAGAAAGTACAATGAAGCTAAAAGCAATTATTTGTAGCTTGTATAAGCTGTAATTCATGCCTTTTTGCACTTTAAACTGCAGCAAATATGATACAGTCTCACATTTATGAACTGTTTGCCTTATAGTCTGGTAGTATGTAGTGAAAATATCACTAGATATTGTGAATTTAAATATATTATTCGCTGAAATACTCAAGTCAGACACAGTTGGCATTGTCAACTAGACAATCCTGAGCAACATTTCTGATGGAGAGCAATCATAAGCATGTTAAATATGCTGAACATTTTCAAATGGAATGCTTAATTCATTATTACAACATGCCAGATATATACATTTTCATTTGTGCTCCATGGAATAGGAATGTAAAATAATGAGAAAATACAGAGTAAAGACACAGCACCTCATAATTATGACAATTATATAGTTTCCACAAGAAAACATGGCAACTTGTTTGCCAAATGGTTGTGGCACATTTCCGTAAGGTTCGAGTTTGAATCACAAAATGTTTCTTTTCCTGTTCTTGTCATACACAGCGGCCTCACTGATTGGCTTTTATTGTCTGTGTATAAATGAGAATCACGTTGTCTGTCTCCACTGGAGACCATGTACACGCATCCAGACAGTACATGAATCCACACATGAAACAACAGGCAGAGACACACGTACACTCTTTATGCACAGAGGACAATACCCACCGCAACCTAGATGGAACTGACACAAACAAGCGCAGCTCGCTGACTAAAAAAGCTCCCAGCAAACAATGCAAAGTGAAAAGATATTAATATTTAAATAGATCATTTGCAAGATTGGTATAATTAGTGGCTCATATTCATGTATTCACTTCAGGGATATCACATTGAGACATGTCTACTTATTCAAATAAGATGCAACATGTCACAGGGTGCATATATGCAAATGCACATATGCCGCTAATTACACATTGCCTGTCACAAAGAGAGAGAGGCTTTCAGCAAAAATGTTCAAAGTTTTCTATGAACTGTTCAACCAGGCTGCTCAGGCTGCTCAGGTCTAATTAAAACATGCATGTCCCCAAGGCCTTATCAAAGCACTGTAGAAATATTTACATCTCAAATAGAAGAGAATTAGCTAAATAAAGGACCTCCCTGGTGCTTTTGTCCTGCTCAGATTCCAGGCTCTGCACTAACAAACTTTATTTCTGATTGATACTGATAGTCCACCGCAGGGATTTGAGAATATTTTGACCTGAGGCGGGGGACTTTTATTTTGACATCTCCTCCCCTGGCACAATCCCAGATTTTACTGTACTTGACACCAGCTGTATTGAAGGCTGTTGTGATGGAGATTGTTATTTTAATGAGGTGGAAATGAGAGGTAAACCTTCTAGGAAGTGTTTCCTAATTAACCAAATGATTTGGCCTATAGGGTTGGCTACTGACAATTTCTACATTGTGTACCACACAAGATTGATAACGGTGTTTATTTTAAGGCATCAAAAGAAATCACAAACTGTTGGACTTTTTACAAGGGTACTGCAACTTTTGACTGATCCTTACTGATCATTTCATCATGGTTTGATTTGATGTAAAAACAATTGGCAAATCATTGAAGAAGAAACTCGTTTTATTTCAAAATATGTATCCAAATATCTAAATATTTACAACTGTAACTTACTTGAAATTGGGTATATTCATAATATATATTTCTACGATGCAGCAGGAGTGTTGAAGTCCATTTACTTCTCAAAACAGCCACTTGTACTGTGTGCTTACAGTAATAACATGGTTGACATATTTATTGCTGAACCAACTGTGGTGAAAACATCCATAAAACTCTCGCTGCTTCCCCTTCCTTACTGCCCATTCTGTTTGACCAACACACCAATGAGGCTTTAAACGCTTATTCGGTTTATATTTCCAAATTAGAAAAAGAAATTGAGAAAATTCTCTAAAAAGACAGGTGTAACAAAGGCATCTGTCATAAATGATTGTTGAAAAGGACATTTGTGTATCACTCTTTTGCTATCAGATATATATACATTCACGTTAACCTAAATTTGCATTTGCACACACAAACACAAAGGCTAAAGCATCCATTCTGGAGAGCTTAGAGTGCAGAGCTGTCCAGAAGCCTGTCTGTGTGAGGAAAATGTATGCAGCTCAAATCAAAGTGATGTTGCAAACAGTAATCTTTCTCTATTAAGGATGTCACTTTTTGCAATCTTTTCGCAATTGCGGCCTAATATCCTTCACCACTCCACTGCTGGGTTTGTGAGCTTCTGCAAGCACGCATACACACATACACTCACTGTCTCATCACACACATCCACGGTGTGTAGGTATCCGCTGAAGGAGTCAGTCATGTGTGTCTTTCAGATAGGAGTTGAGAAAGCCCTTGATTAGGACAGGAAGTCATGTGTGTAAAATTCACACTTTTTTACCACCCTTGTCTCTGTACATAGTGAAGGTAGTGTGTGTCTGGTGTGTATGTGTGTAGCGCACACATCTATAGAGATCATAATTAACTGACGTAAAGGTAAATAGTAATATAAAATTAATTACACGCTAACAGTGAATTCCTTTGTACCTTTTAAAGTGAGCTCAGTTCTAATTTCGGGGTAAAATAATTATATCCGGAGCTGTTTTGGAAATGAAACGCCTTGCCTCCGCTATGAAAGGCAAATTATTTACACTTGGTTTGTTTCTGATGATAAAATTCAAAATGGAGACCCAACAGTCTTGTGAACTGGAGATAAAAGGGGCTATTGTCTAATTCTACTGATCTTCCTCTGTTGCATTTAGATCTTCTTTTTTTTTTCGGTTTCATGATTAAACCTCATTTACTCAGCAATGCCCTGATTCACACTGAGAGTTGCACAAATTTCCCTTAGAATGCTAATGTTGACCAGTTGCCACCCCCGCTGAAGCAATTGGCAAGTCCACCCTAATATATGCATTTTTATATATTCATATATTTTACGCTTTTTATTGTAATGGTGTTTTGTGATTTCTTTTTTTGCTATGCTTACTCTTCTTCAGATTGTTTCATTTATGTCTGATTCTGCTGGCAACTTCCTACATTTCCCAAAATGCCTCTTAAAAACCCCCGGAGACTGTTCTTGAACATATTGCATCCAGCTGTTGAGTTTTATGAGTGGGTGGTGGAAGCGATGAAGATGAAGAAAGAACAAGGAAGTAAGCTTTTCCATTTGAGAAAAAGTGAGGGTCACCAATTACCCACGACACCACATGTCTTGTGACTGCATTTTGGCATTATGAACTATTGATGTGACTGTCACTGGAGAAATTGCTCCCTGATTCCTGAACATGACAATGGTCATGGCTTCCTCCTTGATTCTCACATTTTTCATCATGCATGATTACACTTACTGCAACATCTTTGTGTCTGCAGGAATAGGCTAATACGTCAAATACCACTTATTAAACTTTGTCCATGGCCTAATGAAAAGTAAGATGGATTTTGTTTAATTCCCACAAAACTAGCCATATTTTGCCGTGCTAGCAGCGTGGTTCTATGGACTGCAATGTGAGTTGGTCCGTTGGGTCACCACTCTAGCAAAAACCATGAGGTTAACACTTTTGGGTTTTAGTAATATCCTTTGGTAACTGTCACTTTTCTTCCTGTGCCATCCTGTGGTCAAAATTTCATGTCAGGGTGGCCATGGCCCCCCCTGGCCCCCCCTTTGACGGCACCCCTAGGCTGTAGTCTCCTGTGGATTTACTAAAAATGTGTAAGAAGAATGTAAGAAATTAGACATAAAGTGAAGGTCATGGGTTTGACTCCATCAATTGCCAGGGTATCCTATCCCATCAAATTGAAGCTTTTGGATCTGCTATTGAGTGATCTTAAGCAAGGGGGTTCCTTTGATTACGGAGGTTGGTGTTTGAACTAAACACTAAAACATCTAATTTAAGAGAAAAACACACCTTTAACTAGAAAAGCAAGTAAGACACAAAATCTGCCGCTTCTTTGGTAAGAATGGATGTGTTTCTTATGGTGAAACACAGCTATAGTGAAAGCGTTTTCAAAGAGAGGTATATCCAGCTATACTTAACTTTGATTCCATGCTGCTTAGTGAATAAATAAGGGCAGCATTCATGCACCTTATTACTGTGTGATATCACCTCTTATGGTGCAAAACATAACCCACCTACACGCTACAATTTGCAATACATTTAGTGTTATTGACCAAGGTCCATAGGCGCATTGTAATTTAAGGTACCAAGCACAGACTTTTACTGCACTTCACTACAGGGTTCCTAATATCCTTTGGATTGAAGGTGCTTTAGTTTACGCTGCAACCCTGTGAAAACATCAGAGGGGTAAAAAGGTAAGTATTTCCTCAATGCAGATGGAGTTATCTCAAATCATGGCTCTAGTATTTAGTCCTCTACCTCCTTTTTCTCCCTTCTCTTCTCCTCTCCTCCTTTTCTCTCTCGCCCCTTCTTTCTCAATTGTGTCCCTCGCCTCTGGCAAATGGGAGTCATTTGTTTGTGTGAACTTCCCATAACCCGCCGCGTGTGAGACACTTATCATTCAGAGTGGGGCTGCCTCTTCCTCAGTTGTAATACCTCCTATCTTCTTCTTCTCTTCTCTTCTTCTTCTTCTCCTCCATTTTTCCCTTTCACACCAGTCCCATGTCTGTTCCAGCTGACTCTCACTGTGGTTCATCATAAACGAGTGTACATCTTTCTCCATTCTTTCACTCCCTGCTCACCCATTTCCCCCTCTACAGCATGCCTCCCTTTCCTCTCTCTCTCTC
>NW_023339650.1:8726321-8818610 GCF_004916995.1 Morone saxatilis
TCTCTCCCTCCCTCTCTCTCTCCAATCTCATTCCCCATGTAATCTCGGGGTACAGAGGACCGTTTTCATTACTGCACTACTCATCTTATCATCCACCCTGTCATCTTCTCTGTCTCCTGTCTTTTTTATATTCCTTTATTTTAACAAGTCTGCATCTCAAAAGCCATCAGTGGTCCACCCCTTTTCATTTCCCTAATGTACCCCAACACACACACATCAACACACACACCCTACCCCGGCCCGAACCCCTAGTTTCATTGCCCTAACCTGGTTCCCATCATCATGATGTAGACTACACCCCAGCTCCCTGCAATTGTGTAAATCACTGTGTGTGTTTGTGTGTGTGTATAGCCAACAGTACAGTATGCGTTTTAAAATGTTTATGTTTTTGTGTGTGTATTATCTTTGCAGGAAAAATGAGTGGTAGTACGACAAAACAGATAACCTAAACACGGAATGAGAGAATAAAATGTGAGACCAAAAATAAAGATGGAGACAGAGAGAGGGGTGAGACATAAAGGGACAAACAGAGAGGAAGAGAGTGATTTTAAGGAGGGAAAGCTGTCATTGAAGGCCGAGGCAAGCCTTAACCCTCTTGCTTGCTTGCTTTAATCCCTCATTTATGTGAACTCAGCTTTGGAAATGAAGCTGTCACTGTATTTTTCTTCCCTTTACCCATGCTGTGGTATAATCAGAAACAACACGCATGCATGCGGCACACACACGCACGCACAGTCGCAGGACAGAGACACAGAAAATCACTCAGGAGAGGTTTTAAATTCATTCCAGAATTGGAGGCAGAGATTCGTACAGCCTCACCTTGTCTCCTAGAGGAGGAATCATTGGATATGTTGGAGACAGAGGGGAATTATGGGTAAATGCACTGGTGAGGAATGATAGTCTGCAATCTCCGGCTCTAATCTGGGATCGCTGACACATGTCATTCATTTCAGACTGTACCAATGCTCCCCTGCAGGGTGTGACTTTGCAATACTTTATGCCTGTTTTGAGACAAAAATCTATTCAAACTGTTTGGTAACAGCAGTGTAAAGCAAGATTTTCAAAAATGCTCACTCTCTCAAACACACTCTCATTAAAAACAATGCTACAACCAAGTAAGTGATGCTCACGGCATCAAATTGTGATTCAGTATTTTTTAAATTACATTTAATTGTTTTTCCATTTTTTATTATTTTGACATAGAATGACAGAGGAAGGGCAAAGTACATTGATAACAGCCATTAAAGGGCAATTTGTTTATTGTGAAACCACAGACTTGTACTGCCATCTAGTGGCTACAAGAGAAACAGAATAGATGGAATGATGGGTGGATGGAGGGGTGATTGGATGGATCAGTTATGTGATGACCAAAAAGGGGAAATAACTTTCTTCAAACCCTTTTGCAAATTTTAAACAGTTTCTAAAATGATGAAATAAATATATACAGAAAGGAAATTAACTACTACCCTGATACCTTACTTAAATAAGTAATATTAGTACACTTACTTCAAGAAGTAAATACATTTTATCATCAATGTATTTTCGTTTAGCAGGTTAGCTGAGAGTGAATTATTGTTTAGAAGTGTTTCATAACAAGTAAGAACATCTTAATATGCTGAGACTTGCTTTCCTATATACCTTTAAATATTTTGCACCAATTTCAAATGTAAAAGAAAGTGTGTGAGAAAGGTGCACTATGCAAACAAGCAAAAAATCACCACCTAGCCTGGGGAAAAAAAATATTATTTTAAAAATGACACCCTTAATTAACAAGTCAAACTAAGATGCAGCTAAAGAAAAAAGAAAAAAAATCATATTCCTATCCATCCTTTTTTCCTCCATCCCTCTTTTCCATCTTCATCCCTCTATTTCTCCCCCTCGTCATCCTCCTCAGGTGGAGCGAGCATCATACTGGTGTGTAATAGGGTGCTGTCAGTGTGGGCAGAGGCGAGGTGTGGGGAGGAGAGCGGTGCGTCTCAGATGAGATATGTGACTGGCATGCTAACGCACAGTTTTATCTGAGGAAAAAGAAAGAGACAGGGCCCCCACATCTCCTCACTATAGGCCTTTGATTAAAGCTCACTGGGTACACACGCATGCACACACTCCCAAAAACACATCTACAGAAGTGTACACACATGCACTCGCACAGATTATAAATAAATTGCAGGTAGGAGCGTACACACACATACAGTATATATGCATACACACATTCTCCCATTGTGGGTGGTGTTGTTTTGACCTAAGCCAGGTAGCGTGTCCATTATGGAGTTGATAGGAGGATTTGGCCATGTTGATTCTAGACAGCATCATCTCCTCTGCCGTAAATAACCTGAGTGTTTTCTCTGAGTCACACAACAATATACAGAGAATAAGAGCTCTCAGCTTTATCCCCTGGTCTCATCCACTGCACACAAACACTCACACATACACATAAACCCCAAGAAAATGATTGTGTGTGGATGGACATAAACAAAATAACAGATTTAAAAGTACAGTTGGCCCCAGCACAGCTCAGTTTCAACTCAAATTATCATTTCACATTCCAGTTTGGCTTTAAGGTTTGCCTCAAAGTGTGTTTTCTCAGACGGACGGTGGTGGAAACTAGTTAGATTTTAGATGAGCAGCATCATCCGGCAGTGCAGTCCCAATAGCTTGCCAATAAAGCTTTGGATACAAACTGTATGGAACAGTGGGGGAGCATGATGACTTTCATGAAGGAAGTAATGGACAAACCACACTCTTGTATGTGGGGGAACAATATTGAAATACATTCTGTCAATTTATCATCATCGGTCTGTCTATATTGTTTTCTTTTCAGGATCAAATATGAAAAAATGTCAATTTCCATTTTTCTAGCAATACGCACTGAAATGATTTGTTGTGGCTACAGATAAATGTTTGATTGGAAAGAAATTTCTCTTTTTCCATCTCACACCTTTCTCTTGTGAAAATGAATGAATGAATAAATGGCTACTTATTTCACACGATGTACTGATACATATACATCATTTAGTACAATAAGTAGTTCATTTACATTTGGTACTTTGTTGCATTTCCTCTTAAGACAGGAAGAGGGTGGTAGTGCGCTATACCACATTGTGACTTTTGTGAGTTGCTCACTGTATGTTTGTTATGCATTTTTAATCCACAATCAAATAATTCCAAATAAAATTCTCCAAAAATATTCAGAATAGTATTTTAATCAGTATCACTGTTAAAAAAATTGGAAATGTACACAATATCAACACAAACCAAAATAAAAAATACACAGTTGATTTTAGTTTTTTAGTTTAAGTTGGATAAAGCAAAACAATTTAAAATTGATGATCCAAATATTAGCTGTCATCTAACTGACTGTACCCAGTAAGTTATTAAAATATTACAATTTATCCACATTCCTTTTTGCATTTAACATGATACATTTACAAGATATATTTAAATAGTATTATTATTATCATGTTGATCTTGGTCACAAACTATTGTACCCCATTACACTATGTTTTAGATGCTGAATGCATGTATATTCAGGACCACTATGTAGGATTTAGTGACATCTAGTGGTGAAGTTGCAGATTGCAGCTAATTTAACAAATGGGAATGAAAGCATAATAGATCCTCTTAAATGTTACACACTGGACCCTCAGGTAAAAAAATCTGAATCTTGAAAATCAGCAACAATATTTCTGAAGTTCTTTAGAACACAATAACTAACCTCAGGTCAGTTTACAGGTGTGATGATGCATACTGTATAAACAAATTACACATTTATTTCTGTTCTGATAAGCCATGAGTTTTTCCAATTCTTACCGTCACCTTTGCAAGTTGTAATTAGATGGTATTTTGTACATTTGCACACACAGAAGAAGAAGGATGGAGGCCATTTTCTGCATAGTATGCTCATTCAAGCAAGAGATTAGTCAATAAAATCTAGAATTCAAAACAATACAAAGGTTTAATATGGCATATTTTACAAAAAAATGAAAGACTAATATCTTGTTTTACATTTGAATTGGCATCATGTCTTGGAGCTAGTGCCTGAGTTGAAAACCAGTATATTTGTTTTAGCTGACCACAAAAATGCACAGCATGTTTTGTTAAGTCCTAGTTTGCTGTGTCATTAGTTCACTGAATTTGAAGTTACACACTGAAGTTCAAAAGTGCTGCACATAGCAGCTTTAATTATGTCTTAGTTATTGCAACCCCACCGGGAGTCACAAGGGGAAGAAGCAGGGTGAAGTCTAACCACAGACACTGAACAGGGATCGCTTTCATAATTTTTATAACATGACTGGGATGATATTTAGGGTACAAGGAAACTGATCCTGTGCCAGCTCCTTTGACAGAGTGCAGGGAGAAGTCAGGAATCGTTCTGTGCGGAAGGCGAGGGACTGGCTGGAGGACAAAGTGGCTGGGGAAAGTGTTTGTACTTCTCTGGGGCAGGACCTTGAGGGGGCGATGGGATGGGAGTGTCTGGAGAGGCTACGGGAAGAGAGGGAGAGACATTTTACTTTTTTTCTTCTGCAAATTAAAATGTTTTGTGTGGAAAAAAAAAGTTATATATAATGTTATATATAGATGTGATCTTTAAAATGTATGTGGCCCACAGGAATGTTACATCTACAGCTGCTTTATAGATACAGTTCCCATAAATGTTCTGTGGCCATTAGGTGGTGTAATATTGCCAAATGCATTTTTTATTTTTAAATGAAAGCATACAATATGGTCAATGCTCATCAATTCTTGCAAATGTTATACTTTAATGGATTCTATTCATATTCAGGATGCTTATTTATTAGTTTCAGCAAAGTTAATGGAAACACATCTGGCACACAGTACAAATTGTACATCTACTTCAATTTGATATTTATGTGTATTTGTGTGTGTGTGTGTGTGTGTCAGAGGGTTTCTGAGAGGGGTTCGTGTGTTTATACGTATTCATGTCTCACAGTTGTCGAGAGCATATGGCTCTTACCTATCAGGGGAGCGTGAGTGACAGGCATGGTGCTGATGACCAGTGTGTGTCCAGTCAGAGGGTCCTGGGCCAGCTGGGTGTGTGCTGGGTGGTGCAGGTGTGTGGGCTCTGATGTAAGACCTGAACACATAACACAGCAGCTCATTAACCAACCATGGACTAGTGCCGGAGTTGTAACCAACTGACAGCAAGTTGTTGTTATACAGTTACAGCAGATGTTTTTCTGCATCTCAACTAGAAATATGTTATTTAATCAGGTGACATTTAAGGGCTCACACACTTAATGAAATCCTCCAAAACACAGATTTCGTCTCGCCCATGGTGGCATTTCACCTAACAAGCCCTCATTAGTCCAGAAAAAGGAATGGGTAGTTCACTTTGCATACGTTTTTTCAATAGTGCTCGAATAAATCTTTGTTTTGGAGATTTTAATTAATTGAGTGAGTCGAGTTTTACAAATGTATGCAGATTTGTTTTTCAGTCCGTGCCTTCAAAAGTGCATTTATATGTGTGCATGTTTTATAGTAATTGAGTCAAGCCTTCATAACTTGACTCACAATCTAATGTGTCAAAAATGCAAATAACCCTTAATTTCTTTGTATGTAGAGAGACATCATGTAATTTAATTTTCTTAACTGTTTGGTTTTGTTAGCTTGTTTTTTGGTTTCAAACTGTTAAGTAGCCCATACTGTCTGTTAAAAAGTTGCACATTCACATTACTAAATATAATATCATGTCACCAATATTTGAAAAGCAGTTCTTTTGTTAGTCCCACATTCCTACAGGATGCTGAAAAATAAAACACACACTGCTCTTTCTGTACACAGTCTTCTAAGTCAGGTTGTCATATTCAGGAGTAGTTTATGGTGAAAAATGGAAGACATTTTTGGGGATGACTTATTTCCATGCCTCATTTTGTGCTTGAGTCTTCTGTCATGGCCCTGCTTAAAAAAATGTTTTATGCATTCTACCTTTAACTACAGACTTCCTTATTTATACGCATTTAGATTTGTTTGCACCTGGCGGTATCTCATGTAGCAGAGTTGTCTATTTTGGCTTTGCCTAATATATATATGGAGTTATAGCATCTTTCTGCAAAATCCCTAACTTTTTTTACCAATTGTATATCTCAAGGAAAACTTTGCTGATGTTTTTGTTTTACATTGCTTCATACAGGAGCTCCATTGGAGCATTTGGTGGTCTTGCTGAAGGTCACCCTATTTTTCTGTCTGCAGGTTTACAAGCACAGACATGGGCTCCGTCTCACCTCCCAGCAGCATCTCCTGCAGCAGGTTGTCTATCTTGGCGAGGCCACAGAGCTTAATGAACTGAAGCTGTTCGATCATCTGCCAGGTGATGCTCTGCAGGGTGGGCAGCAGGAGTAACAGCTCTCCAAAACGACCCCTGGAGTCGTACTGACGGTCATTAATGTAGTCTTCCAGACTCATCTGGACCTGCACACACACACAAGGCCAAGACACCATCAGTGTAAGCAAACTGCGATTATCCTTTAACAGATATTTTGTACAAATGTTTAAAAATGCTAAATGAAATGTCATGTCAATACACAGGCTGTTTAAAAAAACCAAGACTTAGATGCTCTTCCTTAACTTTAATTGGAAATAAAGTATAATAGAGAAAAGACTCTGCTATAAGCTACAAAGACAAATGCTTGACCTACCTGCAGACGCATGGTTTTGATCTTTGATGGGTCCCGCAAAGACTTTGCATCTGCAGAGTGGGAAGCAAAGCGTGGAAGGGTTGGAGAAAGGGATTGAAGGACAGGAAGGTGAGGAAAAAAAACAGAAAGATCGGGGATGGAATTGAGGATATGAGTGGAATTGATGGAATGATTATGGTCAAACTGGGGCATGAAGGCAAAATGAGGGGATTTAGTGAAGGGAAGAGAAAAGGGGGGCAGGTAACACAAGATGGGGGCAGGGATTGTGGTCACACTAGGCCAAGGAGACATAAAAAAGCAATGGAGGGATTGGGACTTAACTTTGAGGGGAAATGTAACCAGATGGATGGGATTGGTTGGGAAAAGAGGGATCTGGACAAAAACGGCAATGGGTATTTTTAATCTTTTCCAATCTGTTTTTCTGGCTTTAATGCTCTCTTTTTTTATATATTACCTACTTGGAAACAATGTATTAGCTTTTATGATCCTCCATTATACAATAGCAACCCCTGTCAGCACATTATAACACATGATTGACGGTGCCAAGGTTATTACTAATGACAATTTACACAATCTTATTCTCATCTTGCTCAGGTAGTTTCAGTAACCTACATCAATATTGATCTGGTTCTCTATGAATGCATTATACATATAAATACATTCAATTACATATTGAGAGAATAGTTGGTGAAAAAACTTCTGATGGCTAAAAGTACTAAGCATTGCTTTTTTATTACCTGGATCAAAGAAGACAATGGCCTTGAGCGCTGCATACTCGTTGTCATCTATTTGAATATCCTGGAAGGGCTGGACCAGCTCGTCCAGCACTCTGTTAGCTACCCGACAGATCTCGGGTTCAGGACTGTTCCTGTGGATCACATAGCCATTACCTGCAGACCGAGAGAGTTTTGGTCAGTGGTTTTGTTGAGACAAATTGACAGGGAGTGGCTGTGTATGTATGGGATGGAGTGCTGGTGAAGGGTAAAGGGAATACTTTATACTTTTAACCTTGAGAGAAAGATAAGTTGGATTATAGAGTTTTGTAGGTGTGTGTGGAATGCCCTGAAGTATAGAAATGCAAAATATGTGTGTGTGTGCTTTGGTGTATGCAGTTGACAGATCTGCATACAGTATGATGTTGATATAATCCCTACTAATGAGTAATGCTGTTTACAAGGGACAAATTTTGAAGTCACAAAGAAACAGAATGTTTTAGTTAATCATTCTCAGCTAGCACAACATTTGATCAGTCTTCACACTTCAGTGCTGAACCACATTATTGCACAACATATAAATAAGATGCCGTTCTAGTGGTCAGTTTGTACCTAAAAGCAGGAAGTCCTTGAATGGCATTGACCTTTTGGCAACCCCAAGCAAGAGGTGTTCACCTGCATGAGCCCTGAGCAAGCTCACCTGGAGACAAACACGCACACAGTGAGAGACAAAGTTAAACAAAGAACACAAACAATGCAGCAATGCATCACCTTTTGTCCTTACATACATCACACAAGAGCCAGACTGTAGTAACACACAATCATTGCTCCAAATCTTCTCTCACCTGCAAGTGCAATTTGCTGATTAAAGAGGATCTTTATTCTATCCAAAGTGAAAGTGCATTGACAGAATAAGGACTTTTTAGAACAGCAGCACACTCACACAAGCTAAACACAACCAATAAAGACAGCATTTTAAAATCTTCTAACAAACATGATATACAAATTTGCATCAGAATGACAGCCTTAGAATAATTACAGATTACCCATCATGCATCACAGTCCTGTTACCTGGTCATCCAGTGGCAGTTCTCCAAAGGCAGGAATATATTTGGCCCATTCCACCAACACCAATAACTGCTGTCTCATAGAATCACAGACATCCCCAGCAGTGGCTGACTTCTGCTCTGATATGTCTGCTATTCCAAGTGGAACAGTGATCTGGAGGGAAACAGAAAATAAGAATTTACTGGGTTAAAATCTGTTTATTTCCTTGTGCATTTGTTATCAGCTCACATCAGGTCACATACAGCCATACATCAGTAGGAAATTCACATGGAAAATTGTCACCTGTTGGGACAGTGATTCTGCTTGGGCCAAAATAGTGATAGGTGGCAAGTCTTGGGAGTCAGGGATATTTCTTCGGGAGCTGATCCGATCTCTCTCGTTCTGTACCGCTAAAGTATACCAGACAGGTCAAGTTACTGTGTGTGTGCAAAATGGAAAGACAAAGAAAGAAGAAGAGAAAGAACAAGGAAGATATAGCGCTTCCTTTAATTTACTAAAACTTCAATAACTTTTAAATGGGAATATGTCTATTCTTTCCTGGTTTATAGTTTTCAAGAATGTGTTGGTTGTCACGAGTGTTGAGGGTTGGGATAGAAAAGAAATCCTAAATGCAAACAATGACAGCAGACACTAGGGCAGTTAATATTTAGGAAAATAGCTATACAGGCTGGCATCAGCAAGAGGAGTCAAACGTTAACCAGTTGCAATCCAGAACAACATGTTTGAATAACACATGATTAGGTGTCATAAAACTTTGTGCCAAGGTTATACCCCTCATAAATACACACACACACACTAAGTAATCACTTATTTTATGACTGAGCCAATTTCAACCATCTTAAAGCAGCTTTCAGATTCTCTGAGGACAGTCTTTCCTTTAGTGCTAATAGTTTTAAGTCTATACCTTGTCTCTATGGGAACAATAAAAGATAAAACATGTATACATACACTACTGATGATATGCAGTGAAAATCAGGTTGTCTGTACAAAAAATAACAAGATATCCACCAAAAGACTCCCTTTTAGTTGAGTTTCAAAATGGAAGAAAAAATTAACTATTTAGTGCTCTCTGTTTTCTCTCATGTCCAGGGGGTAGAAGGGAGGTTTCATTACCTTCTTTTTTCATGCCAGCCCTGAAGCATTTGTTAAGTCTGCAGAAACGACACTGGTTCCTCTTATCTTTATCCACAATGCACTGTCTGCTGAACCTGCGTACAAACATACAATGATATAAGCTTTACAGAGCGTGACATGACGACACAGTGTACTGCAACAAAACATGAGTTAATGTGAATTGAAATGACATGGTGACTATGCTGAAAAGCCACCTATCAAAACTTTAAGAGCTCTATTTAGATATCTGCACACAATCATAAAGGTGCACACATACAAGATGCATGTTCATACTGGTTGTGTTACGCATAATGTGAGTGTGGAATAATTTTAGGGGTGCTGTGCTCTATGTGTGCTCACACAGTATGTTCTATCTGTACCGGCAGGTGTAGACGTGGCTCTTGCGTATGGAGCGTCTGAAGAAGCCTTTACAGCCGTCACAGCTGGAGGCTCCATAGTGTTTCCCTGTGGCTTTGTCTCCACAGATGGCACAGTTACTGCTGACCCCGTCTGGACCGGGCAGGCTTGACTCGGTTGGCATGTTATCTGAAACACACAACAGCACTCACACAGGTAAATATGCATGCATATGCCCATAAGTGCACAGACACAAGCTTATGCATCTGTATATTACTTACATTGGCATAGACACAAATGCAATCCAGACCACATCTAGAAATAGTTCAGTGTGGTTTAATGATGGAACCACAGTGCTGACCGTCCACTACACTATTGCATCTATTTGAAGTCCCTAGAATTTTATGTAATGAATTTCTATGTGATTATAACATTTTACCGTATTCTATAGTATTACTATGTAAACAGAGTTTATTGGGGTTTGTATAACCGCAAAGT
The DNA here is from genome assembly GCF_004916995.1 of Morone saxatilis. Classification (NCBI taxonomy): domain Eukaryota; kingdom Metazoa; phylum Chordata; class Actinopteri; family Moronidae; genus Morone; species Morone saxatilis. Next base: position 8,736,727 of record NW_023339650.1, read on the forward strand.
CAAAACATAAATAAGGCAAAAGAATACATGGCAGTTCAACCGCTAGTTATTTAAACATTACTGCTGAAATCTTTATTTTTATCTCCTCTTTGTCATCAAAATGATATCATAATCAGCAGCAGCAGCAGCAGCAGCAGCATCGTTGATCAAAACCACAATCATCATCATCATCATCATCATCATCATCATCATATGCATATTCATATTTATTGTTCAGTCAAAGCCCCCTCTCTTTCAGTCCCACACCAAGCAAGGCGAGATGAGTCAGTGTTCGACTAACTTTCTTTCCACATGCTGAGGTGACATCAGTGTATCACTGAGCTGCGTGCTTGCTCTTCAATAAAAAAAGTCTTTATGACACTTAACTGCAATTCCTGCCTAAACAGTTTTATTAACATTCTGATTTCATGCTTTTACAACCCCGACCCAGCCCTTTTCTTTCCTTCACATCCACAGATTTCCACATACATATCGATATGCAAGCAACAGGCAAGTAGCACTCATTTCCCCACAATCAGTGTTTACAGACAAGTGGATACATGCACCATTGGCCAACATTAAAATGTCATGAGTTTCCCCAGCACTTCATTTACGCATACAGTGCATGCTATGTATAAAGTAACCCAATTTCCTCTTCTGCAAATAGCAACTCATTTGCCTACAGCTAGTCTCACTTCACTTCATCAGTATATTTCTAGCCTTACAGACTAACACACACCTCCCCCAAGTTCTGTGGTATATGACCTATTGCAAACCAATCTTAACAGATACAGATCATGTTACTCAAGAGGCTACAGATTTATCAGATACACAATACAAGACTGCTCTCATTTCTCTGTTCATATTAAGCCATTGTGCATGTTTCCACTATTTTTTTTGAAAGGTGTGAGTGGGCTGCTTATCAGTCCATGTATCCATTAGTGCTTGTAAAGAGATGGAGTGTGTATATGTATCTGTTTTATCTTGTCTTGCATGCTAAAAAAACGATGTTTTGTGCTTCAATTAATATTTGCATATGTTTATACATGGGTTTTTCTGTTTGTGTTTGCATGTGTGTGTAAGTGGCTACATCCACACGCACTTACCTCCTCCTCCATAGAGTACCTCTGCATTCTCAAAGCCCAATGTGCTGTATGAGGGATCCAGGCCTTCACAATAGTTGGCTACTTCCATGTCTAACAGAGACTTACTCTGAGGAGCAGGAGGACACTTCATTCCCGTTTCAACTCGGCCTTCCTCACACCTTGTTCTCTTCTCCCAGTTTACTCTTTCTGTTTTTCCCTATCTGCCAGTCTCTACTTCATCTAATTCTTACAGACATGACAAGGGAGATCCCTGGCATAAAAGATTTATAATCTCATCTGACTGGGCCAGGAACAAGGAGAGGGGAGGAGCTGTGGTAAAACTTCTCACCTTATTGCACATTACTTATCTGTCCTTCTCCTTCGCACTTATCACAGGGATGGATAGATAGTGGTGAAGGAGATATTTCCCTTCTCCCCCTCTGCCTCTTTTTTCCCCTACCTCTTCTTTTTAACTAAGAGACAGATTTCCCTTAGATTTTCGAGGACAACTTGCACTTTATGTGCATGCTGGTGAGCTTCTATGTGTGTATCTGCATGAACAAGAAGGTTTGTTTTTTTCTTACAGACACATACATTTATGAATGTGTGTGTGTGTGTGTATGTCCTTCCCAGGCTTCCTTATCTAATCAATAGTGGAGTAAAAGCACAACCACCTCAGCAGATATAATCTATAAAGACACAAAGTGAAGTGGAAAATACAGATAACTTCTGTTAACTCTTCTACATACACACTCCTTAAGTTTACATCCAACCCTCTGTTGATAAACTTATTCTACGCATTTATAAATTAACTGACCATATACAGTACTACTGTAAATATCTCAAAGTAACCATTAATCTCACTGACCCCACTGCCGTTGAAACTTCACTGTTTTTACTTGTATTTTTGGTTTATTAATGGAATATTTAAATTGCCCAGGGCGCGATTCTGAAATCATTTGTTGTGGGTTTAATTTTAGAACCGAGATCTGACAGGGTGATACACTTGACACATCCTGATGAGCCGGTATGGAGAACAGGAAACTGCCTGAGTAGCAGCATTAACACAATTTTACAGTTCTCACACTTAGCACACTTAGCTCTCTTATTGTAGTGCATCAGAGGAGAAAAACACAATGCAAATTCCCTCGAGAAATGCATGTTAGGAGAGGCAGGGGACATCAAAAGTGAAAATAAAAAAATGTCAGCAAGTTGTCTCCTCTTTCAGGACAGGAATGTGGTAAACACACTCTGATTAACTACCATAAACCAGTTATAATGTCCCAACCCACTTATTTCTCATTGGGGATTTCATTGCACTAAATCTTATTGTGTAGCTTAAAGGTAATCAGTGTGGGGCATTGTGTTAGGCAAGGCTGTAAATGATAAGAGGCTGTATTATGGGAGATTTGATGCCCTATGAGAGGGCCAGTCAGAAAAGCACCTACAGTACATATGAGCCACTAAAGTTGTAATACATTGTCACTATAGGCACAGTACATCAGAATGCACATTATCACAGATTGTTTATTGGGCATGAAGAGAAGGAGCAATTAGTATCCAGTCACAGGGTAATAACAGACATATTAATTAATGGCTGAAATGCAGGGATTGAGAGACAGAGACTCCTGTCTCTGGGAGAGAGAGAGAGAGAGAGAGAGAGAGAGAGAGAGATTACATTTTAACCAGGGGGTGAGGTCAGGCCTCCTGACTCATCAGGTTTGTGGAGAGTGAGGAAGAATTTACTCTTTACAATCACATTCTCACATTCACAATCACCAAACACTCAAAAGGACTGACTGAATGAGTGTACACTTTACTCCTCCTATTCTTACATTCTGCAAATATACTGCAAATAAGTGGGTAGATATCCAAGAGGCTATCGTGTGGTATAAATAGCTTAAGCATACACACAGAAAGCAAGACTCGTTGCACTTTACATACAGATAAAATAAAATCCAGAATATTATTTTATTCAAGGCTCTCTTTACCCTCACCCTTGACTGTTAAGTGCAAGGACAACAAGCCTAGGAATTCAAGTGTTTATTAGTGTAATGATGCTTTAATCGTTAATAAATACATAAAAACATATGATTTACACATTCATAGAAATACTTAAAGTAATAAAAGCCATTATGACTTCTTCAGCTGAAAACCAAGCAGGACGTAACTCAGAAACCTTGCATCCACCCAGCAACCAAATGCTCTTTGATGCCATAAAACCCAGTGCAAAGAGGCTATCTCTGTGTGAACTGGCCATAATACTGTCGCCTCTGTTTAGCTTAGAGGTTTTAATAGTCACAGACGATGATCAGCCAGCCAACTGACTCTAGTAAACCACTACTTCCTGATACCTGGGAAATAATAAAAACTAAAAAAAACAAAAAAAAAGGTTCAGTTAAATATTATTCACTCTTAAAACTCTTCTGAAGGATCGGCTTTAACTGCATATTTGCTTTTTATTCATTGCCATGTTATGCTATGATACTGGATTTGTGATAATGTAACTAGTCAACAACACTTCAGCAACACGTTTGTTCATTTCACAAAATGTCACAACATTTTTCTTGTGAACCCAAGGTCCCTGAGGGTGTTAAATGAGTGTCACACTCTTCTGTTCTTCCTGTTAATATCACCACCAAGTGAAAAGTCTGAAGGCTAGTTTGGTCAATAATATTCAGTTTATACAGGCTGTACCCAAACACCTGCAGAATTTAGGGCAGTCCAATACAACAACACACACAGCAGCCTCAAAAATCAATTAACTAATCTGACAACTCTTCATTGCAACCTTTACAGAAGTAGGTTTACTTATCATTGTGTCCACGTTGTGCATATCTAATGGTTTGGCTTGAGTTTTTGTCAAAAAAAATAGATGCCTGGGGGATGTCAGTTTCCAACTGCAGCTAAATACAATCACTTTAAGAGGAGAAAAACACAATGTGACTGTATTACCATCTTCCGGCTTTGCAATATGCTCTTGCTAGAGATTACGTACTTGTACAGACGAAACAGGTTATCACATGATCTTTACTGCACAGCATGCGTGACAAAGTGGGTCTATCTTATCTGCTTTGATAAAACGCTGTCTGCAGACAGAGAAGTGAGAACACTGTCATTAAATATACTGGACAAAATGAAACAGATATTCTAGCAGGCTTGGACAGCCACATACTGCATATGTATATTCTACAATTAAAAAGTACAGCAGCTTTGGTAACAGGACATACAGCAGCAATTGAAGTGTGTGTAAATGAGGATTGCTGCCATATTACCACAAAAATACAAAATCACGTGATTTAGCAGAACATGTTATCACACTTCCTTGAGAAACTGCTAAAGGTAAGCTTTACTACCTCCACAAAAGCATACATTATAATTCTTACTGGCAATGTGGATAGTTTGCATTTCAGTGACAATATACTTCACAGGAGTTGGACTTACCTGTGTTTCTGTTTCCGTCTAGGATGTGCATTTATCCAGGTGCACTGTTGTACTCCGGTAGTGAGCAGCCAGCTCAGTGCAACATTAGTCTAAGTGACACTAAGAATGGGAAAATGCTAAAGGTGTTCGACAACATAAAAAGGGAAGGTTGGAGAGCTGAGCAGCCTATAATTCATGGAGCGACACATTGGATGGCGCCACCATAGCCCTGTCATTAGATCGATTTACTAAACAAACTTAAAGTAGGGTGGGGATGTTAAACAGTAACCCAAGCGCCATAAAAACCAAAAGGAAAAGGATCACCAGGTGTGTGTGTTTGTGTGCAAGTGTGTATGTCAGCCAGGGCCTCTAACATCACCTCTGAGGGCAGAAGGTAAGAGATCCAGGAGGTTTGAGGTAATGTTTCACAAAATAATGGTGAAAAAGTAACGATTTTAGACATTTATTTCTCTTGTTAGTCTGAACACTACAGCTATGTACACAGGGTTTAAGTGTTAGCAAATATAGTGAAATATGTAGATTTTTTCATTTACACTCACATGTCATTCACATGAAGTCACATGCAAAATGAGAGAACCTAACAATCAATGGCATAATCTAGCTTTACAAATTTTAAGCTTTAAGCCTGTAGTCTATACAAAGACCAGCAGGTGGCAAGAGTTCATTCATTTTCAGTCAAAAGCAAAGGACAGTTTCCACTCCTGTCAGATTCTTTTAGTAGTTTGATCAGTAGCAACACAGTTTAAGGGGTGCATCAGTAGTCTGCTTGTTAAGACACATACCACATAACTCTAACATCCAAGGTTCAGTTCTTAAAAGTAACACGTTCACATAAAAAAAAAAATGGAGATGACGCAACAGAGGTACAAATAACTAAGCCAAGCATAGTACATCTGCCCAACACCACCACTACAGCCACCATCTAAAAAACATTTGATGCTTAATTTTTTTGCGTCCAAGTCGAAAACATTCTGTGTGACTGTAGAAGCAAACATTCACATCTACACAGTTGATGCTAATGCAACTATACTGTGCATGAGAGGAGAAAGTATGACATGGTTGTTCGTATAGCATCTTTGATAGATAACTGGTGCCTTCATTCCTTATCCTCCCTACATGCATCAAACACCAGGCACAGAAAATTATGGCTGACCCATCACACTCTTTCTTTTTAAATTGTATTGTAGCTCCTGCGACGTATATGTTTCAACAATCCTTTTTTTGTGTGTTTTTATGTTTTCTTAATTTAGTCAAATTGATTTTAATAATTGCTAATATGTGCTTTTGAATATTTGTTACATTCTATTGTCCATTTTTGTGGAGATGCACATAAGCAATTTTCTTATTAAAAACTTCGACAAGGCAATGAAGAACAGTAAAATGAAGTTACAAAATGAAGCAAATTAAATCTCTTGACCCCCTCACACACATCATATTAACAGTTTTCAAATAGGCTTTCTGGGGAAGCACATGTAACAAGTTCTCCTCCCCAAGAACGTGAGCATGTCCAAACAGTTAAAAGTGGTCAAACTCAGGAATACTTCATTGGCACTCTGCAGGTCTTCTACGTGTTCTAAGTAATGCAGCCGGAACAAGTGGTAGGGAATGAAGCAGATCACCATGATGAGGGCAAAGCAAAGACTCTTCAGCTGAGCCCCGAAGTCTTGCTGAGAGGTGCATCCCTGATGATGCTTCCTGTATAAAACCCTCAGGACATTGGCTTGGAGGGCTGTCAGCACGATGGCCACCACTATGATCACTGTGCTTATGATGTAATTGAACACTATGGCAATAGACTGGTTTTTTATGTTTTTGCCAAAGTGGAAGCATTTGTTATTGTTCGTGCTATTGTTTGTGCCCGAGTTTTCAATGTTTTTGCCGTAGGACAAAATGATAATGCAAGGGAACACAACAAGCACCACCATCCACACCACAGCACTGATAAGGAATGCATGAATCCTCTGGAAGGAGGCCTCCTGCTCAGGTTTGTGGTAGAACATCATCAGGCGTGTGATGAGGATGATAACATAGAAGATAAAAGACATGTACATGTGGATGTGGATCATGCTGCTGACCACTTTACACCACCCGAAGCCCAGGTTCCAGTTACTTGTCGCATAATAGTAAATCCTGAAGGGCACTGTGAGAAGGAAGATGAAGTGGGTGAAGATGAGGTTGAGTACAGCGATAGAAGTGATGGATGTTGAGCTGGACTTCATGATGCGCATTATCAGGCTGAGGCTGATGGTCCCGCTGAACAGAACCACAGAGTAGATGGAAAGGAGGACTGTGTTGTACTCATCAGTATTAGTATTTGTTGAGGAGGAGTTGGTGTCTGACATCTTAAATAAAGAAGACAGGGAGGAAGGAATGCACATCAGATACAAGAGAGAGAAAAGGGGAGAAATGGACTGAGTTAGTTGAAGAATTAGAAATAGTAATGGAGGAATAGATCAAAAAAGGGCGTATTATTCTTTCAATTTCTTTTATTATTAAAGGGTTTTAGGGGGAGTTTTTTTTGGTGGGGGGTTCATAGAGGCTGTCATAGGTTGTACAGACTGTAAAGCCCCTTAAGACAACTTTATGATATAATTAAAACTGACTTCACTTTTTAAAAACAGCAACAGAAATAAGGAAAAGACAGAGACCCAACCCCACATTATATTTACATACTTTTACTGATTTACTGACATTATGTCTCTCATATTTGTCTACAGATCTAGACACTAACTACAGTATATAAATTTATTCTGACATGCACACGTCTTGCATATCTTCAAGTAGTTACAATTTTACATATCGGTTTAACAGGAAACAGAACTAAAACAAACTACAATGAAACATTACAACATTTAAATATTAAATTTAGAAAGTAAAGCTATTGCTCACAGTTTAAGTTTAATTGTTACCAAGAGGACAACAGCTGCAATGGAAACTACATAATAAATTAGCATAAAGTCAAAACCAGAGTTTACAAGTAGATTTACGTACCTTTTGGTTCTAAGAGGAACTGGCTGCCGAGTGCTCTTGTGGGTGAAAATAAGACATTAAAGGATGGGTATGTCCTCATCACATTATATCCAGCAAGCAACTGTTAGGCACGCGTAGGAAAAGCTCTGTGTCCGAGAAAAGAATGTGTGTGTGTGTGTGCCCGGTTGCATGTGCGTATATGCTGTATATGTGTTCAAGTGTAATGCCTGTCAACCTTTTGTCGGAGTTATGGTTATGTAAATGAACTGTTTCAGGGTGTGTGTGTTATGTTGTCTTGTCAGAAAACCACGTCCAGTTTTGCATACTGTGTGAGTTCTGTGTGTGTGTGTGTGTGTGTGTGTGTTTGTGCTCTGTCAGAAACAGGAGGTTATTACACACACATGGTAGCACAACCACAGGGCTGGTTGCTTCCTCCTTCTCCGTCAAACCTCTATACGTCTTTTATTTTAATTGATTAGTGGAATAGAGGAAACTGGAGTTAAAAAGAAGTTTGCCTGAGTGCACATATACAGTATAAAGCCTGTAGTACACCTTTAGGCTGTTGTTTATTATATTAACAGAGGACTAAAGAGCTTGATATCTTGAAACAAATGTGTGTTTTAGAAACAGATTCTTATAGTATATAAGTATCAGTCCATAGTATATATTATATAATATATAATTGTGTGTAAGTGCTACTGTTTAAGCAGAAGAAGCGTCATATTTAAGTTTAACATTATCATCACAGCATCTGCTCACATTGAATGCAGATGCACTGCAGTTTCTTCTGCATTCTAGCTTGAAAGTTTTGCTTTTTATCTTAACAACCAGGTTAATTTAACTATTTTTTCCATCTCTTGTCATGTGAGTTGTTTTGATCTCATTCAGCTAACCTCAGTTGGTGTGTATTCCATGCAAGCATACATCTTAATCAGTTTAACAAACAATAATTGGCGTTTGTCATATGCACAGAAGAAACACAGTGGTTATACCATACAATGAAAATCTTACTTTGCCCAACTCCCTTTGCACAACAGTACAGTAATGAGACAAACAAGTTTCCAAAAAAAACTATATTTATGTTCAACAGAAATCAATAATTTTCTGAAGATTGATTGATGTTTGCTAATTCACGTTGAGTTGCTAGACACACTTCAGATGCCAACCTTACTTAAATTCTACTCTTACAACACTGCATCAAGACACTGATCAGTGATACTGATCCACAGAAGTAGGCAGCCCATAGTCTGTTCTATACTTTAGACCATCTTGACAAAGTATTGGCTAATTCAAAAGAGAAGTGAGAGAGGATGTGGTAATGCTAGCTGTGATGTTGACATGAGCATCTCAGCAAGGTCTAACACTGCAACTCCGGCTAGCAAGTGGGGAGGGGAGGTGTGTGTGACATTGCAGACATCTGAAGTCTGCAATGGAGCTGAAAATTTATGGACAGATTATATATTCACACACACACAACAGCTCACTGCATTTCCCAACACATGGAAGTGGAAACTCCCCTGTAATCACCCTGACCACAAAGCAAGGTGACACAGGTGTATTGAGTTTAAGAATGCATATAAGTTTAGCCTACTTTTATTACGCAAAGCAATGTTGTGATGGGGTATGGGTTGATTTGCAGAGACAAAAAATGCCACACATCAAAAGTTATTTTTTTTTATTTTGTTCTCTTTCATCAGAGAAAATATAATAACCATAGCAGCACATCACTACATTTTTGTTTTAGATGCCAAATGCAACCACAAGCCAAATGCTGGCCATTGGGTACTCAAACTCTAACGGGGGCAGAGAGTTTTTTTTCTACTTTCAGGTCATGGCTATGGTTAACTTGCTGTTCAAACACAAAGCACAACTACACTGGCATCTGGTTTTATTTTGTTAATGGTTGCAGTGGCACAACACACAAGTCCCTGTTTCCATCCCACTCCTTTTGTTTTATTAGTACATAGTGACAATAAATTCAAATTACATCCCTTTTCCTTATACGTATACAAGTATACATTTTAGGCAGCTTTACAGAAAATATACTTCATCATCAAGTTATCATTCTTTGGTGGCTCATAAATCAGAACCCTTGGCACAGACATAATTCATGGTCAAATATTCAAGTAGCCTTTGTCAATTCATCAATGATTCATGCAAAAACAATGCCACTGAAACAGAGACAGGGTGTACTAAAAAATACAGTGCAAACAGTACTGTGCAAACGTCTTTACCACTCTAAAAATAAAAAAATTAAACAATTTAGCAGTTGTCAGTGTTTATCACTTAAAATCACACTGTGACACTTAACATACATTATTACAAGGAAGACAGCAAGTTCTAAGAAGAACTCGTCTACTGAGTATGTAGACCTGATGCAATTCTCTATAGTTAGGTGTCATTTTTACCGGTAGTCATGTGGTACATTCTCCAAGCAGTTCTGGCTAATAAGGCCATATAAGAGGGGATTTCCAACACAAAAATATGTATCCAATTGGTGTGAGAGAGAGTTTTGCACAGCACTACATAGTTAGTTGAGTCCTAAAAAACATCCCATATCTTATATAAACAAACTCTTTGTTTATTAAGGGGCAAACACTATATGAAAAGTATCTAAAAAAAAAATTCAAATAAATACTAAATATTTTGTTAAACCTGTGTGTGCACATGGACACACAAACACGTCTCTTTAGGGGAAGTGCATCTTGGGTCTCCTCCACAGGATGAGTCTTTGTGTGGTAAAAAGGTGTGTGACCACACTGAGCAACATTAGGAAGATGGTCATTGACATTACTATCACATAGTGGCTAATGCTGTAAGAGACAAAGAAAAAGTTCAACATGTTAACGTGTAAGTGTGTGCATCTTCAAAAAGCAAAGAGAGGCAGTGTGTGTATGACTATATCACTTATTAATTAGTTAAATTAATTATTAACTAATGAAATACTTAGAAACCATGTATTTTCCAGTTAACTTACCTTGTGCCTATATCCAGCCAGCTGCCATAGTCCTGCACCAGGAAGAAAAAGTGCTGAAGAGAGGAAGAGTGAGTTAAAATATTGTATGAGGTTCGCATCCAGTCTATGTAACAGAGAACCCAACATTCAACCAGAACCAAATGCCTTACCAGAGCCATCAAGTCGGAGATGACCAGGACAATGAGGAACAAACTGGAAAAGAAAAATAGCAGACAAAAGAAGTGAGGGAGAAAGGTGTTATAAGCATATTAAAACATCCACAACAACACATATTTACTTCATGTTCAGCTTCTTGGAACGCAATGCACCACAGTCTAAAGTCTAAAAAGCAAAAGGCTGTATCAAATTTAAAACTGTATAGTGTGAAGATGAAATGCATCCTTCTGTTGGCAGGTGTCTGTGAAGCAATCACAGAGGTGGCACCAAGAGCAGACGCCATGTGGCTTACGTGTACAGGACGTACCGTACATCAGCCCCACCGTAAAGGGAGAGGATGAGGTGAATGATAAAGGCTGGTAAATGAACTGATCCTATAGTGCCTTTGCTCTAGCATTTTATTATAAACAGTGCAACGAGGTGTTACCTTCTTGATGAGAGCTGCGTTGCAACTTGGATGGTCTCAAATGTACACATTACAATTATGAATGGAATGATAACCTGCGAGAACAAAGGAGAAATATAATTCATTGTGAATGATGCTGCTAACATTTTTTCTGTCCATTACAAATCACGATTGTGTAGCGTACATGCAGAGAACTTATACTAAACAGGTCATTAAAAAGGCCAACAGGTTGAAAGGTCACTGCTGCAGAGAGTTAACCTACGACAAGACTTCACAATCTGCTAGACTTCTTCCCTCTTTTTGGAACTTAATTATGAGCCAGAAGAAAGCTCGGCAAGGGAAATACACAGATACACAGTGAATACCATAAGTTGTATGAGTGTTTAAAATATGGTACCTTCCACATCATCAGCCCACCCATGATGAAGGGGTTGAAGACAGTGAGGAAGCAATAAACAGACGCTGGGTCAAAACTAGAGAAAAAGGGAAACAAGGGGAGGAAGTGACTACAGACGGCCAGAACAAACTCTTTAATCATTCGGAGCAGAGCTCATGAGGTGCAATGTAAACAACCTCACATGAAGTCCAAAGGCATACACTAGACAAGAGACTAAACAAAGCAAATAATGCACAGTATCTCTCACTAGTCTGTCTTTACTAGCGTTTTTACTCTGATTTTCTGCCTGTATTCAAATGACACAGTGCTGATATATCTAAAAAAAGCACACATCATTGACACTCATATCAGACAGACACTCAGGCTGAACCATGTGCAGCCACAAACCCCAACCCCCACAAACACAGCTTACTGCCATTTACACACAAACACACACATAGAACCATAGGAAGTATATACATAAATACAAAGATATACACACCTGTTAATGGAAGCTATGTTCCCCGTGCCAAAGAAAGCCGTTATTATAAAAAACACCTGAAGAAAATGTATAGTCAAGGAAAGACTTGAAGACATGTTAAAATCATAATTTAACTAGATATAATTTGGCCTGAACAATCCCTGTTGACTCCACTGAGACATAAGCACTACTTCCAAATAAACTGGTGCCAGGTTTTATGTTCTAGTTTTTTTCTCTGTGTGTTTCAGCCAATGCCACAGTTGCAAATACTCTCATGCGGATACAAAAAAGTAAGACCTTCTGATGTCATCCAGCTTCAGCTGTCGGATCTTGGTGATGTCGATGTTTGCGGAGAAATCAATAGTGGACAGCTGGAAGAAAAAACACACACAAAAGCATGCCCACACACATCCCCAGACAGACCCAAACACACGATAATGAGTACTGAGACTTTATGTACATTATGTAGGGCTGCTTTATGTAAACCTACTCCACAGATTACAGTATGTTATCATGAGTAGGGATTTACTCGGTGGTTTGGTAAAAACAATGTCAATAAAGGAGTGAACAATAGATACATTTTAACACCCGACAAGTAGAGGCTCCACAATATATATTTATATAAAAATATTTATATAAAATCTAATAGACGGTTAGTAGTAGCATCCATTAAAGAAAACTGCTGAGAGAAGCCAGTTCATGTACAAAACAGAAGTAGATGTGATCTAAATTTTATACATACCTACAGTACTATAAATAGACACACTTTGTATTGAAATTAGCATCTCATTTTGTCATGCAGTCTATGCTGCTCTACAAACATAACACTTAGATGGATGGATTCACCTCTTGTCTGCCAGAGACACCCTGAGCGAGCATAGCTTCCTGTTCAATGTTGATCCACACAAACATCAACCAAGATAAAACAGGGGGGAACAAGGCCTCTGACCTGGGTGGGGACAAAACACGCACATAACAAATTTGGTGATGAAACCCTATACAAGGCATTTTACTGTTTTTTTTAGCTGTTAGTGCAGCTGCATGATGTGTGCGTGTATATCTTATCTTACCCAGTGCTGAGCAGCAGGTATGTGGCTGTGAGAGAGAGGAAAATGCTGAGAAGTCGATGGAAAAGACGTGTAGAGCTCAACAATGGAGCTATCATAGAAGATGCTGAGAAAAGAGAAGAGAAAGGAGAAGTGTGCTGGGTCGTAGAGCTAGAAGGGCATACAGTACAGGATGTGACATTTAACTTTTTACTCAGTAAGTTCATTTGATGGTATATAAACAGGACTGAAATCATTTGCTTTATATATTACATACCTAACCAATATTTAAAAATGTAAAATAAACGACATACAATTATGATTATAGTGATTGCTCACTCACTCCCACCTACCTAAAGTGGTCCAGCTGATGATCTGATTAAGAAGTGGCAGTCCCTGTTTCTGCTGTAGGCTGGAGTGTGTGAGGTATGGCACGTATGCACACACGGCCACATGGATCATCTGTTCAGTTGGACAGGTCAGAATCTATTTTTAGAAATCTCAGTGACACAAACACAAACCCACAACATGACATGTACTGCAGTTACCTGGGTGACAAACTGCTGTCTGTCACTGAGGTGCAGTGGCGCTCTGTGTCGTGATGACCAAAGGTAACAGGCTGAAGTGAAGAGAGTGAGTATACCTGCGCAGGTACTAAGAAAACAAACATGAATATAAGATGGTTCAAAAGCTGACAAAATAGGTTATTGAAGTTTTTGACTTGCATGCATGATCATTTTTGTCTAATGTGTTGAAAAAACGATGCAACACGGTTCATTTTTGATGTTATGTACATGTGATTGGCCACATTTTGATACATATATTGATATAGTAAAAAAATACCTGTATTCACATTGTGATATTGATTCCAACAGTATTGCCCATCCCTAAATTATTTCTACCAAACAAATTTCACCACTCTGCGAAGACGATTTCCTTAATATAGAGAGATAACATATTTCCTTGTAACCGAGTAGCTAAGTTTGACGTATGACTTTTCCCACAGTGCAGCGGTGTGGTAAACTTTCTGATAAATGTAAGCAAATAGAGGAAGCACTCACACCAGATGTATGTTAGGCTCTCTACCCACAACCGGCATCAGGGGGAAAGCAGCCAAACACAGACAGCCCAGAAACCAGCTCAATGAACGGAACTAAATGAATGAGAGACAATGAATTCATATATTTAGATACTGTATGTGGACTGATAATTGAACTAATGATAACAAAGCAAAGACTATGAATGATTTTAGGTGTACTATTAATGATGTATATATATATATATATACATACATACATATATATACATACCATACCACATACATATACATACCATACATACATATACATACATACATATACATACATACACATACATATACATACATACATACATATACATACATAATAATATACATACATATACATATATATATATATTATATATATATATATATATACACACACATAGTAAAACTTGATTTTATTCATCAGAATACTTAAACGACAGAAAATATTATATATATATTTCTTATATATCCTTGATAAATTACTGATTTGTCCGTTTGGTTTGGTGAGTGGTAAGTGAGTCAGAGTTCTGTGATCAGGAAAGTTTGCTACTGTGTTTACTTAAGCTTGTATTTCTAAACTTTCTGGAGTCACATCATTTTCTATAACCTTTTCAGGTGTGGAAAAATATTTAAATACCATGGTCAAATATCCTGGTGTACTGTGACCGCAGGAGCAATGATCTTTGACGTAGTTACCTTGGCCTTGCCAAAAAGTCCCGACAGAAAGGGCCAGACAGAGAGGACAACCAGGCCCACAGTCAGCATGGCGCGATGGAAGAAACTCACCACCTGGGGGCAGCAAAGGTAACTGTCATCCCTATACATTGTGACCAATTTATAATATGTAATGTATGTGGAGGACAAATAAAGTAATGCTGTATCAGTGTATCCAAGCAAAAATCTGCCTCTAACTGTACATTAGAAGACATTTATGACACCTACCAATAGCTCGATCCCAAATGCCACCAGCACAAAATAGCCAAAACATTTCCACAGTGGCAGAGAGGGTGCTGAGCGAATCAAATCTGTTAGAGTCCCAAACCTAAAATTGATAATTAATGAGATTATTTTTCCTGCGACCAAAGAGGAGAAAAGAAATACAACTGCAAAGACTGTCCTTTTATCCATTTACAGAGGAGGAACATGAATGGATACAACACCACTTCAAAAGGATCTAATTAACACCTCACTGCAGCTGGGCTAGACATGCAAAAAGTATGTTTGAGGTAAATTACATCCAATTAAAAACTGCTATATTCATTGATGTGTTTTCATATTTGATGACATCTTGTGTCTGTGTGTGCTGTTTTATCCACCACTCTCTGAGAACAGCTTACAGAAACTATACACATTTGTTTGATTAGATTATAATGTATGTGTGCAGATGTGTTTCATGTTTTGATCCATTTTACATTTTCTCGAATGCGTCCGTTACTTACTCTCTGAAGACAGAGTACCATACAGGGACAGGCAGCAGGCAGTAAATATAGTAAGTAACAGGGCTCCTTTGGATAAGCAGGAACACGGTGATCACCACTGTCACACACATACACAGCCTTGCCAGGGTATGGCTGGGAATCTGCACGCACACACACACACAGGAGAAATACCAACAATGTAACTTAACAAGACCTTCAAGTTTCATAAACTTGTTTTAGTGGAAGGAATATTTAAAGCAAAAGAATAAGGGATTACAGTGTATGCCCTGACCTGTTTGAGGAGACTGGGATGTCTGTTGAGGCCGGCATGAGTCTTCAGTATGACTAGCACAACATATGAGGTCCAGCCTACAAATCCCAGAACCACACTGCAACCCAGGAAGAACCGGTCATAGGTGTGGTAGTAGGCCAGGCCCTCCAGAGCATGGGATATGAGAGACTGGCACAGAGAGATCTGACAAGAGACAGACAGGGGGGAATGAAAGGGAGTGCTTTAGCAAAAGCAAATATGTATTTAGCACGGTTAGCTGGTTCCATTGGTGTCAGGCTTAACAGCAGCTAACTTTCTACTGCAACATTTATAACACATTATACTCCAGTTCGCTGCAACACTGGTCACAACATAATTAACTAACACTGTGTATCAACCCCAGCTTTATTTGTATTTAAGCACCAAGAATACATCTAAATTTAGACTTAAATTCATTTGTACAACATTTAATTTAACTATAAGCTGCAGACTAGCTTTTTCCAAATACTCACAGCTTCATTATACTTCTCCAGCTGAATCAGTATTCTTGCCTTGTGGATGAATTCTGCTTGTTTTGACTCAGTCAGTAGTCTGGGAAAACAGTGAGTCAAAGCAAAAAGTCAGACTGTGTGAAATTGCATTTAAATGTGGTTTGACCAAATAAAGTGTGGTTAATTTACCTTCACACTGACAAAACCACAGTATATACTTTTTGCATAGGCCAAGAATAGATGGCACCTGCCACCTGGTTAACGTTCTTACCAAAATATCTACAAGTCTTGCACACACGACATGAATTCAGCATGATATTTTTTTAAACTCTTGAACACAGCGAATTGTACTTACTGATATGGGGTAAAGAGAAAAGACAAGGTCGTCTCCTTTTTCTGGGTCATTTTTATCTACAAAAACATATAGAGCTTAGTCACCATAGATTTATATAACGGAATTACTGATTTACAAGACATGTGCAGTAAGAAAAACAATGTAGAACTTGGTTATGACATGGTGTTTAGAGTATAATTTAAACTGATATTGTTACTAATGAATAACTGTATTACTGAGTTCAACAATGACATGATGAGTGATTATTTTGCTGTCCTTTGTAACATACTAATGTTTAGCACATTTTATACCTTGAACTGCTCTAGTACTTGAATAGCATTAGTGTACATGCTTTCTGCCTTGAACTTGTCACTGTTGTTGAGGTAGAGAAGAGGTAACACACCCTAAAGAGACACAAAAACACACAAAGATGAGCATAAAATCATAAAACTGCATTGTGATATTCATAGAAAATGCTGTATAATGAACACGTGTGGATAGAGAATATCTATTAAATAACCGACTGAATTTATTTTTAACAACTCATGCAGTAAATGCTTACATACAACTTGACTTACAACAGAGTTAACAGGAATGGGCACACCAATGAGAGAAGCCATGAGAGGAGCAATGTCTGCCTGCAGAAAATAATACAAAAATTAAAAATATTTCACTTTACTACTTGTTGTTTGGTTATCTCAATGCTTCCTTACATTTTACATTTAGTGGTAATAATTGATAATTGGTCAGAAAGTGCCGTGGGCATCGTGGGCCTTACCTGATTAACGTCAACTCTACGAAGGTGCTCCAGTTTCCAATCTGAGATAAACAGTAAGGATAGAAATTATTAATTATATAAATATAAAAAATAAATTAATTATTAATTAAATTAATTATTATAATTAAATCATTAAAACATAAAAGATTTATACAAAATCCCACTCTTCCCTTTAGTGTGTAGAGGTGAACCTGGGTGCTAAACTGAAGCTAAAAAACGTGCTTGAGAGACATTTAAGTAAGCAGCTTTGAGAGCAGTACATGAGTTTAGCACCTTGTAGGTACCCATCATTGTATGGTTGGGGTTCAGTCACTCTGTGGGCATTCTGAACTCCTGCTCCCCACACCACTAAAGGGGTGAGCGTCTCAGAGGGATGGCCTGCACCGTGTGAACCTGGAGACACACACACACCCCAACAGTGAATTTATATACTGAAGAACAGATTTTTTTATTTTTTGTCATTAAAAAAGGCACACACAGACAAACAGAAGTCTTACCCCAGTTTGTCATGCCATGATCAGACGTGAACACATAAGCCGTTCTGCCATCATAATTAAAGAAGTCTTCTACTATAGACACCAGCTCAGCTATACCAGTGTCTACTAGACCAATATTTTCCAGGTACTCCCTAGAAAAAAAGACAAAATAAACATATAGCGCTACTGAAGTGGATGCTGCTTCGGAAGAATATGTTGACTGAATTTTATGTTATGTGTAGTGCGATCAAATATCATATAAATGAAAAGCAAGAAATCCTAATGTCTCTTACTGTGACATTGGTCTGTGAGCATGTCCGTTTGTGTCGATGCCCAGCAGATGCAGGAAGAAGATGTTCTTATCCTCGAGCAGACTGGCCCTTAGACTAGAGTTAGACTTTGCTGACTGAAAGAATGACTAGTGCAGAGAGAGAAAGAAACATAGTTTGATTTATTGAAGATAGCAACGTGCAGATCCTCACTCATAATACCAGTGAAGTCTCCTACAATTATTAAAACTTAACATTTTTCTATGACTTTATCAGTAGTTATTATCAACCACTACCATACTTTGACTTGAGTGAACACCCAGCTGTCCAGCCTGGAGGCATCTGTAGAGGCAAAGTCCTCCTCCTCTGCTGGGTATGTGTGGGTATACACATGGTCTCCACTGGCACCTGGAAGAAAAAATGTTGCTCTAAAATAATCAAAACATTTAAGCAGTAATGAGTAATAAAAAAGTGAGGTTATTAAAGTCATGTTAAACACATAAAGGACTTACTAAGCTTAAATTTAGAGTATGTATCTGTGACCTTTTGCTTTGGTTAGTGATTCCGATTGGGTTGTTTTTTGTGTGTGCTTGTGTACCTTTGGCAAACATGGGCAGAATGTCAGGGCTGCCCCAGCACCAGGTGTGTCTGCTCTCATTAAACACAGAGTCAAACTCTACAGGATTCTCCTTCCAGCCTGAACACACACATAAAAAAAAGCTCAGTGCACTTGCAGTCACAAACAGACACAACAGCAGGTCAATTTTCACATAGCCTTTTCTGTATTAGCGTGCGCAGATGAACACCTACCTTTAGCAACAGCACTAACATCCTCATAGAAGCCAGCGATGAGAGCAACATGACCGGGACGAGACTCGGTGGGTACGCGTGTGTGTGACACACCCCAGGTACCCCTTTCCTCTATCACATTCCTGATATTGGGAAACACACACAGACGTGCACACACAAACACAGGTTACTCAGGACTTATGAACACAGCATGAACAAAGACCCAGTATAACACACACAAAAACTCATTGCAGAGATATACATAGTGCATCCTGTACTGGACTAGTTAATAAACACACAAACACACCACAGCAAAGCTTGACACTCTGTATTAGTTTCCCTACCTCAAGTATGGAGCCCTGGATGAGCCGTTGTGCAGGAGTGTGAAGAGACTGTCTGCTCTGAGACCATCGCCCACCACTAACACCAGTCTGGAGGCAGGGGGTGCCAGCGGGGTGGCCTGGGGTGTCATGCCATGGACCAGGGGAGAGGTGAAGTAGATGTCAAAGATAGAGAGGAAGAAGACCACATGGACTATCAGTCCGACCAGGAAGAAGGTGATCATCCTCATTTTGAGTGTCAACACCGAGCCAGGTCTGCAGAGCAACCAGGAGGGGATGGAGTTTTTTTTGTAGGTGAGAAGAAGAAGAAGAGGCAGAAATGCATACAGAATAAAAATGGTGGTAAATATGGACAAATGTAAAGTTAGAAAGCCTAAAAGCCCAACTTTACATTCAGGGTTAATAAATTAGTTTAAATAGAGAAGGAGGCGTTAGAAAGGTTTAGTATAATATAGACTGGTTAAGCTAAAGTATGCGCCATGTAAAGAGTGTTTAAGAGTAGGGGTAATCCTTCTACCACCATATGCCATCAGTCAATGTACAGAAATAATGACTTTAATAGTTTGGTACATTTCAGTGATAAATTACCAACAAAGACTGTAAATAATAAAAAGGTTACCATTAAGCCAGCAGTCAGACGCTTGTTGACAAGAGAATGACTCTTTTTAGGTCATGCAAAAAGTCTTACCTGTTGAATTAAAAACGGGGAACGCTGGCTCATTGGTGAATGAATGGGAGAGCAGAACTATCCACTACCACCTCACCCATTCATCTGATTTAACTTCCACTTTGTCTTCGTAGATGGCCTATTATAAATCCAGAGAACCTGGCAGATTGAGGCTTTGTTGTACGAAACAAGATCAACGTAATCTTTAAGTGCGTCCTTTAACAAAACCAACTGTCCCTCTGTCTAAGAAGATTAACTAGCTTGCACAAGAAATTCAGGTACCATAAGCATCCACTTCCTTGTTGTGACTTCGACGTTTTACGTTGACGTTGCGTACTGTGCAGCTGAATTGTGGGTACTGTAGTTCAAAAATATTTCCCAGTGAGCTTTCTTTAAAAATTCTCTCAAAACGCCTTTAAATGAAAAGAAATATCTTTGAGTTTTATATCCGAGAATATGTGTAACAGTGCAGTGTGACTGGACATTATCATGTTCACAGGTGGTGGTTATTTCATAATAACACACAGCTAGCATAGGCCATCAGCTGTCAAATGTGCCCTGCCCAGTTTTCCTCTATGTCTCGCTAATATCCAATCATATTCCAGTATCCCATGAAAGAGGCGGGTTTTAGGATAACGTCCCTCTGATTTGACCAATCACAGCTTCGCATTCTTTCCCCCTTGACAAACCCACCTACCAAACCGTGGCTAGCTTGATATCTATTCAGGAGGAAGCGGGTCTGATTAGCTTAGCTAGTCTAGATCGCTAAAAAAAAAAAAAAAAAATCTTTATAGTGCAAAAATGGCGTCGGTCAACCCGTTTGATCTCAGTGATTCAGAGGAAGAGGCTGAACGGCGCCCCAATGAAAGAGTTGACACAGAGAGAAGCCCGAGCGACGGGGCGCCAGGGCCGCCGCCAGGTAACCCTCTCTCTCCGCCGGCGGACGCCGAGCCTCCGACGCTCCTGCTGTCTAGTAACCGGACGAGCCCCAGCGGCGAGGGCATCTCGGTCTCGGTCGCGGCCACCTCCGCTATGGCTGGCAGTGCCGAGGCGCGGGTGTCTGTGGATGTTATTGCTGCTCAGCTATTACGGGACCAGTATATTCTCACGGCCCTGGAGTTTCACACCGAGCTGCTGGAAGCGGGCAGAGAGCTTCCGAGGCTGCGGGATTATTTCTCCAACCCTGGCAACTTCGAGCGACAGAGCGGCACTCCGCCTGCCAAAGACCAGGTTCTCGGACCTGGAGGACCGCTGAGTGAGTATGCTCCCGGTGCTAGTCACGTAGCTGTCAGCTAGCTATACCCATAATGGTGCATTATACAAAGGTAGCCCTGTAGCTAGCTGACGTTAGCTTAAAACACTGGATCTGGAAGCCAATCGATCATGAGGTGTCCGCTTGCCGCACCTGCCCTCCCGGTTTAGGGCCCGCAGCCAACAAGCTGCTTTTGTGGGTCAGTTCAGATGTGTTTGCTGACATACAGACTACAGCATCACACGAATGTGGTTAGGCTATACCACACTCTCTAGCTGGATGAGATGGAGGCGAGATATTATGACAAACATACAATGATCGTCCTAGTGTAATTGACCCCTGTAAGAAAATACACGTTGCCCCTTCCTTTAGGCCCAGGGAGGTCAGAGGTCAGGGAGAAGATGAAGCTTGTATCACCTGCTTTTTGCAGTATTGTACTAAACTATGGTCATGCCAGTAAAGCAGTTTTGAATATGAAGAGAGGGCTACAGTTGGTAGGACAGGGCCTTGTTAGTGCTTCTGTTGCTTTGAACCAGCTGTTTCTACCAGAACAGATCAATAAACTATTACTATGCTTTACTGGTCAAGAGTGTATCAACCTCATCCACATACAATACTTCTTTTATGGAATAACCTGCAGCGTATGTGGTGGCTGAGAAGTCTGGACACATAAACAAACATGCCATGCAAATGGTAGTCATAGTGACAACCCAAGCCACGAATAAATAAAGCCTGCTACAGAGCTGCAAGAGTAGTATTACCGTAAACTTTAACTCCGCTGTGGCAAAACACGGGAGCCTATAGCTTTGAAGGGAATATGAGTGACAAAACCTTTTCTTGTGGCCCCATTTCATTGAAGTGAGTGGAGCAAATCTATTCACACTGAACACAGGCACCTATATAAGGCTCCACACATATCCCTCTGGTCTGAAAGCAGTGAATTGGCTACATTCAAAGAGGACTAGAAAGGAAGAAAATACACCATGAGGATATTTTGACTTACCATGGAGGTTTGAGCTTCTGAAAGTCTTATGTAAGCGTACGTGCTGTTAGATGATTTGACCTAGGTGGCTTGAAAGTGATAACATGTATTATAAAATGCCTTTGTCTGCAAATATATATATTTTAATGACTGTTTAATAACCTTATGACTACTTTAATGAACATGACTCAGCTTGGTGTTCTCTACAGCAAGTGAGTGGATCTGTCTTGTCAAAGTATATTTATCTTACATCCAGGAGAGATAGGGTAGGAACGATGTCAGTGACCCATATGGATGGTTACACACCCACCTTATCTTTTGAACAATCTGAAACATCCAAGCAGGAAACACTGCATTGAACTGACTTTAAAAACCGACACCTCTTACTTAGTGCCCTGATTTAACACAAATGAACAGATCTTTACAAATTATTTGTCCCTTTACCTGTTACGGAAAAATGTGGTATTTATTTCTGTTATCAGTCTCTGAAAGCAGATGCTCTTAGTGCCATATTAACAAATTAACATTAATTTCCCCCCGGGGATCAATAAAGTATTTCTGGTTGTGATTCACACCAGTGGATATGATTTGCCACTTGGGCTGTAGTTTCAAATTAACAAAATAACTTTTGCTTTCAGTGTCTGCCAGAATTGTCTGTGGTAGATGCTGTCAGTATCAAGGCAGAGTGAATTGGAAGTGATGTGTTTTTAGTAGTAGTAGGCCACAGGGGAACTTTGGTCATTCATTTGAGGCTTCGCTCCTTACCAATTCCAGTATTCAAGTCAGTATTTTGGTTTATGAGTCGCCCAGAGTATTTACAGTCATGACAGCAGCACTGCAATTGTAATTTGTACTTTTTTTGGTGCAGGCTAGATGATGAATTTTCATTGTATAAACACTTGGCAGTTGTCCAGCTGAGGAACTACAGCATATAAATAAATGCTGTAGAAAGAGAAGATGTGGTTTTATAAGCAGATTTTTCCCCTCATTTAGATGCAGTAGCAATGGACAATGACCTGATGTCTCAGGAGACTGTTGTACAGTCAACTAGGCAACTTGCCTGAGGCTAGCTTTAGCAGATAGCAGATGGCAGCCACTGCAACCTTTGGCTGTCAGTGTAAAACCCCACCCTGTAGAATTAAATACTTAGGTAGACTGGCTCTCTGTATGGTGAGCTGTGTGTGTCAGTAGCAAAGGTCTGGTGGTTGCATTATCATACAAACTCCCAAAAGGTTTGGAGCACGGTAACAGAATAAATGTTTTATGATGATGTCTTCGAGAAAGCACGGCAGGACTTGACAGCCCCCTGTTGTGAAACTGACAGGAAGGTCATGGAGGAACAGTAATCTCAGTCTTATTAGCTGTTGATGAGGGTAAAAATATATTAATGAGTCAAATCTACCATATGCAGATGGTGAAAGAATGAAGCAGCTGATGGGAATTGATGAGGGAGAAAGCGATGAATTCAGCCCAAGGCAGTGTCACTTTTCTTTCCCGCATAATCTGATAGCCAAGACCTCATGTGATCACTGGAACGATCTTTTCCCTCATGTTTGGAGGACAAAAGATAGAGTTGAGTAGTTGTTGCGGAGGGAGGGATACTGATGGAATATCTGTTGTCTTGTTGCTGTAAGCTGTTGATTGCAGCGAGCGTGTGCCCGGATAATGACTGCGTAACAAGCAGCATCACAACTGCAGCTGTTGCTCGAGGCCACATGACCCAACAAGGCATCTCTCACCACTTTGCTAATTTGTAGCAGGGCAGCATGAACGAGTCTCTCTCCACACATCATTGGTTAGGCAGGTAGTTATCCACGCTAGTTATGATGCGAAGGGCTTTTAGGATGGCCTGTCACATAAATTGCCATGCACGAGGTTGGCAGTAAGGTACCACATTTAAGACGTCTGTGTGGTTTGCCACATAAGACATAATGTGGGATACCAGAAAGTGGCTTTTTGATCTTAGGATAAGAATCTGAAAGTTAAATTGTAGTTGAAGGCGCCTACCATCTGCTACTTCAAATGGGTCAAATAGGAGGTTCACGTGGTAACATCTAGGTTAGGTGGTTTGTAACCACTATTTATGTGCTATCCTGTTACAAATCTGTAATTTTGACAAAATGGCAATCCGATTTATAACACCAGTAGAATTGATCTTATCAAGATTTAGAGGTACAGCGCTGCCTCTTCCTTAGCAGCACTGCTTATTAGTTGGCCCAACCTCACATGCACTCTCTTTTTCTTAAATTTTTCTCACTTTATAATGTCTCTCCATCCTCCCCTCTGTCTGTGGCAGGGAGTTGGTATATTGTGTGAGAAGGCGATTAATGATACTGTCAGCTTCATGTAGTTCTGGACCGGCTCCGACTGGCTGCCTGTTCATAACTCTCTGCCTTTCATTAAGCGGTGTTTTTTTTTTTTGTGCTATGTGTTGATGTGGTTGGTGCTATGTGTATGTGTGTGTGTGTGCAGGTGGTTCTGTGCATCTGTATATAAGTTCTCATATGCTCATTTTATACACAGGTTAACTAAGTGTTACATGTCCATACAGGTTTGAGTGTCTCTCTCTACATCATTTGTAATTTGTGTCCCATTCTTTCATCCCATTTATATTCTCTAAATAGCGAACAGTCTTGCCAAAACATCCCTCCCAATAAAAAGAGCTTGTTGGCTACCTCCTGACTATCCATCCTCTCTCTGTCTCCTTGTCTGTATTTGCATCAGCTCTTTTTAAGTCTATCTCTTTGTTCTGGGACTAAACACTTGCTTCTCTCCCTGTCTCCAATTTATCTTCTTTGTTTTTACACTTGCCAAAGCAGAAAAATTATCCTTCATTGTGTTTGTCTTCCGTCACCCTTTTTCATGAAAAGGTCTCGTCGGCCTCCAAATTGTTTTTGTAAAATTAGTATTTACATTACACAATAGAATAGAGAGAAAATAGTTCAGAGTACAAATTAAGGCCCATTTAGCTAATCTGTAGTGTGCTTTTTGAATGTAAAATGGTAACACTCATGTACTCGAGAGCCTAGATAGACACTGTGCATGGATT
Organism: Morone saxatilis; assembly: GCF_004916995.1. Lineage (NCBI taxonomy): Eukaryota > Metazoa > Chordata > Actinopteri > Moronidae > Morone > Morone saxatilis. The sequence goes on from NW_023339650.1 coordinate 8,761,833, forward strand.
TGTGTGTGTGAAGCACAACCTGCCCAGCAGGAGCGCAGTGAAGAGGTGACAGTCTGAAGTGTCAGATCTATCACAGTCCAGACAATACACGCCACAGGCACAGAGATAAAAGGTCAGAGCCAGGAAAATTAGGCACACACACAAGACATCTGTGCATGCTCCCTCACATTTTGGAATAACAGGGATTTTTTTTGTCTCACACACTAATTCACCAAATATATTGCAACCACTTACAGAAAACATCCTCGACGATCAATGAAATGTATTTGTCATTATACAGCACAAAGCTTTAAAACGAAAGGAACGTTTGCAGTGCCTTCACGCTGTACGTCAGCATGACAGAACAATGACACACACACCTACAGCCCGTGCAGAAACACTCTCACTGAACAGTCACAGGACTGAGAGTGTGGTTCGTGAGGCTGCATGGTCATACATTTAAACATGTGACACACACACACACACACACACATTAAACAAGGTTGAACAGAAATCTTAGATATTTAACAGATCAAGCAAACCAACCCCAAATTTAACATTTTAATATCTACTGTAGTAGCTAAAGAATTATAAGCATTACTCACACACAGTGTTAACACAATGTGACCTAAAAGTTCAAAGGTCTCGACCATGTGTGTTTTTTACTCAAGGTATACTGAATCAACATATCAATTGCACCAACAATGATTTTATTCTCAGCTTTATTACTCACACAAGTCACTTTCCCCATGGTTTTAAAGCTAGTCTACACGATACATTTGGCTTGACCTTCTACTGTATCTGGATATCAGAGAACAAATAGGCCAATCTTGCGCTTGTATTGCAGTGGAGGAAAACTTACACCGTTGGCTAAGCTACGAGGCCAGCCTACCTCAGTGAAACAGGAGCACAAGCATACTTATGTATCAGCTCTATCTGTTGTTTGAGGGAACAATACTTTTGGCATCCCTATTCTCAGATGTAAGGTTGTTGTTTGGAGGTGTTGGTTTGGAAATGGGCGTTTCCATTAAGTAAAGGTCTGAGCAAGGTTAACATTTTTTGATTGATTTGTTTTCCCCCATGTTCAGTGACTCATATGTTTCTTGGCTGAAGTATAACCTTCCCACACAGGCCTTTAAAGGTCTCTCTTGAGCTGAATTTAATAAAGTTTCCATCTGTTTTGTAGGAGGGTAGCCTAGTGGTTAGTCACCATCCTTTACCTCAAGCCCAGAGTCAGCATGCTTCCAGTGTGGTTAAGAGTCCTTAAGAACAAGACTTGATCCATACCACAGTGGGGCTACTGTTGTGTAGGAGCCTGTTCATACCTAGCATTAGCATCCAATCACAAATGAATAACTCTAAGTACGTCAGTTCACACCTGGCATTACAATGTGTCTCCTCATTTGTCTTGAGTGACCGCTTGCGATCAGATTTCTCCGCTCTGCAAATAAACACGTACATTGTTTCAGTTTTCTAAAGACTCGTTTTTAGTCGGCTCAACAGTAGCAGCCAACACGCTGGGACAAACAGAAACAATGTTTTTTACACGAACAAAGAAATAACTTGTAGTATAACATTTGTCGAACTTAATAAAAGGCCTAAATAAGCATTTGATGTAGACAGTGTTTTTACAACATTTATGTAGTTTCTCCTCACTCACAAAGTTGCATGATTTATTAAGGGAGTCTGGGGAATTTGCAGTTACTATTTCAATGTGAAATCAGTTGAAAGATCGGATATTTTTTTAATGGAATCTGGCTTTCCCAAGTGGCTAACTGTATTGTTTACTGTATTTATAAAATTTGGCATGTCTACCGTCAATCAAATGTTGTCTTCTTTAATAAACTAAATGGTGAAATCAGTTGAAATCAGTCTGTTTAAACACCTAGCTGCTATATGTTGGTTAGATGCACTTTAAACACGGAGTAGCCACCAATACAGCAATGCTGCAACAAACTGACAATGTTTTTAACAAGGAAAGAAACAACTTACTGTTTTGAATTTAATGCCGAATTTACAAGAATGCACAAATGATTAAGAATTTGCTGGAGGAGTCATTTTGTTTATTAAGTTTCTTCCTCACTCAACAACTCTCAAAATTGCATGATTTATTAAGGGAGTCTGGGGAATTTGCAATTACTATTTCAGTGTGAATTCAGTTGAAATATCTTGGCAGGTAAGAGAGGCCAAACACATAATTTGCATTACAGTGAACCACATGGAAATCAGACAGCATGTTGTTTGTGTACTTACAGGAGTAAGGAGGAGTCAGTTTAGTAGGCAGTCCTTCAGTGTGGCCTACACACTGCTTAAAGAATCCGCCTTTAATGTATTCACACCTTCATCCACTGTTCACTTGTGATCGGATCACCCAAGACGCATGTTAATACCAGGTGTAAATAGGGGGCATAGCAGACCCTGTCCCTTCAGAGGGAAGCTCGTTTGAAGCATTTCTTGAGGATCAGTGGATTGACATTTGTGACATTTCTAAACTTGACAGTGGACTAATCACATGTGATTGTATACCTGTCTCACCATTGTCTCCATCTCTGTCTCTGTTCAGATCGAGCAGGCAGCATCAGCACCTTGGACTCTCTGGACTTTGCCCGTTACTCAGATGACGGCAACCGAGAGTCGGACGAGCGGGTGGCAGGTAAGATGAACTGTCCGAATAGACCGTGACAGAATGGGAGGGTGGCACAGAAATAAAGAGAATAACACCTGACAGCTGCATCAAAGACTGCATAATAGTGATGTCGGATCCAACACCAAAGTGAAATATGCCTTTATTCTGATGTTGTTACAGTGGCACTGCTCTGTAAGAGCTGCTTTATTGGTGATTACTAAACAGCGAGCATATTTTATTTAACACATTTGATGTCAGAATCAACACTAAACAACAGTGTCATTGTGTGTTCACACTATCATACTGTTTTGTTGCTTTAGTAGCCAGGTAGAAATAAAGTATATGAACAGAATATGTATTTTTTTTTTATTTTTTTTATAAATCTTGACTCTCTTCTGTCAACATGCTCCAACACTTCCAATGTGTAATATGTGTCTTTCTTTAACTTGGTAGAGGTGTCCATGCCTCCTCCCGTCAACCGTCACGCTGTTGAGTCAGTCTGTGGTATTTTTGGTGCGAGACCTGTCCCAGCATTGTTTGCTATCTCACCCCCTTCTCCCTGTGGCTCTGTCGTGACACACCATTAGATAGTTTTAGTCGAGTACATTAACCGTTGAATGTGACGCCTCATCACAAAAGGCTGGTTTTAAGAGCAGTTGCTCAGTCACAAGTAGCTTGTTGGTTGTCAGATGTTGATTTTTGACACTGTGAACTAAAGGACAACAAATAACACATAAGCCTTTTACTTTACTGTTAATGCAGAGGGGACAGTGCTGTCATGCAAGGACCATATACATTATGTTAACTTAATCTGCCTCCTGTTTTCATCTTTCTATTTTATAATCGCCAACATGAAAGCATTACTTTCTAGCCCTGCACACTATGCCATATTACAGTGGTTAACATTATCCATTACCAGCTTTCTGTAGTCATCCACCCATTTGGTCGGTAAGTGTTAATCACTGAAAAGCCCCAATCCATAACTGCAGGATGGACATATTTTGTGCTTTATGTTTTTTTCTTTCTTTGATATTAGATAGATTTTTCCCTTCTGTACTTTACACAACTGCTAAGCATGAGAATTAGAGTGTTTTACTATATTATAAAAGGATTGTTTACATGTCTATGAAATGTAAATGTCAGTAAATGTAGTGTGTATATTGCATTATTACAGAAAAAGCATTACTGTTTTGTAAAGTTCTTAAAGGAAGTAGGTGATACATTTAAAATGTACACATTGAACTAGCTAGCTCATGGTTTGGGGCTTTTACCAGTTTATGAAAAGCTGTACATTAATGCATAGTAAGGGCACAGTTAAACCCATGCAGCAGAGAGATGTTGGTTCCAAGCTCCCCAACTACAAATTAAGCACCTTTTTTTAAAAATTACTATTATTCACACGCAGCACACTCTGCCAAATTGGCATATCTCCCCCCCTCCTCTTTTCCCTTTTCACCCACCCCCACTCTCATCCCCCCCGACCTGTTCTTCTTGCCAAGATGCCTGCCCCCAGCTGTCTGACTCTGGGTTTTCTGGCTTTCTCCTAACGTTGATCAAACCCCAGTGAACAATACTGGACAAGTCACTCCATCCAGACTAGCTTTTGCTTTTTTTTGCTTTTTTTATTTTTTTTATTTTTTTTTAAATCTTCTCCCCGTTATTCAGTTCTTGGTTTTCCATTTTGTTGCGCTTGCATCCTGTGCACTCTCGATCTGTTGGAAAGGTTAGGGATGATGGAGTCAGACTGGGTGGATTTGGTCAGAAAAGTCCAACTAATATGTTGATGACATTTCTTTTTGCAGAAACACAGTAGGCTATTTTTAAGTTGTGGAAACTGAAAATTGACAACAACCTTACAGGACATTGTGAAATGTAGCCTGCAATTATTACTAAAGATTAATAAAGTTTTTTACCTGCCTTTTGCACAAGTCCTTTAAGTAAAAAAAAGGTATAAAACCTACAATACCTGTTGAAGCACAATCCTAGACATTAGATGACAGATTTGGGAACAGCAACAGGATCAGATCAGATTTTCAGTGCACAGCTATGCAACATAGTTTTCCTGCTCCATCGCTTCTTACTTTTTGCGTGTGTTTTTTTTATCTAACGTGTCTAAGAATCTTGTGTGTTCTTTTTCTTTATTCAGTGAATTTCAATGTACAAATCAATTTTATCAATACAGTTCTATCCAAATGTCTGCTGCTTCTGATTGTATAAGACGTCAGAAATAGCTTGCATGGCTATTATGAATTATGTTTTTATTTTTATGAAAACAAGTCTAAAAAAGTAACCTACCATGTTCTAAATTATACTTTGACTCTTTCTAGCTTAGATTGTGTTGTCTATAGTATGATGATCTAGACTGTAAAAGCAGTAAAAACCTGAGCAGTGGCTGTTCTTTGAGTGGCTTGAAACCAGATGGTTTAATTACTTGTTAGTAAGGCATTTGCCTGGGAAAAAAAAAATCCTTTGTCAGACAGCTCCTAGATTAACAAGGCTACATTTCAGTGGCTTGACTAGATTTGCTCACCTTAGCTAAAATTGGAAATAACTTTGGACTCCCATTTTTTAAGCCAGTCACATCAGTGCTATTAATGGGAGGAAAACGAGGGCAGGAAATCCTACCATTGAGATGTGTCTCAATGCATTACACACACTTGTCATCCAGCCGGCTTTACCATGATCCTCTGCTGCATGCGTCCCTTAGACCCATGAACTGCATGCATCCTTTTTTGTTGATTTCTTTTATGACTCTTACAATCTTTTGTGTGGTTGTTTAGTTTTTCATGCCCATCTTTGTTTTATTTGTTTGTTCCCTGTCTTTGGTTGGATGCACTTCCTGTGTGTGTGTGTTGTCACTTCCTGTCCAGTGCTGGAGTTTGAGCTACGGAAAGCAAAGGAGACCATTCAGGCTCTGCGCGCCAACTTGACTCAGGCAGCAGGTGTGGCGTACTTTTAACTTCTTCTCCACCTGAACCCTCTTTTGTTACAACCTTCTGTCTTTTTTTTCCTAAGAGATTTCCTCTAGATGAATAACGCTCAGCGTCGTTTAAAACTCAACTAATATCTTCTCAATTTCTCAGAGAGCGAAGTGGCCTCTCAGGAGAGAAAAAACTTCAAGTCAAGTCCTGAAATTCAGGTGGGGAATCTTTTAAACGTTGAAAATGAAAAGATTTGTGAATTTCTTTTCCCCTCTCAAATGAATTCAGAGATGTGTTTCTTTAAACCCCTGTGATGGTATCACTGCTTGGCCTTTTGTGAATCATTTCACAGCTTCTCTTTCCTCTCTACCTCAGGAGCCTATACGCCAACTGGAGAAACGAGCCTTAAACTTCCTTGTGAATGAATATTTATTGAAAAATGAATACAAACTCTCATCCATCACCTTCTCTGACGAAAACGATGATCAGGTAAAGATTCTCTGGCTGTTGCATGTTTTAAAGTCGGAATGACAAATGTCTGAATGGAGTTAACCTTTTTTATAATTTATTTCTGCCTGCTTCCTAATACAAAGTCTTTTTATTCCTGAGGTAAAATGGGAGGTGTCAGACTAAGGGCACTGGTCTAAGAGCAGTGGCAGGGTCATGTGACCATAAATAAATTCAACAACTCAGATCAGCTGTCCTGTTCTGAGCTTGCACCGTGTCCTGCTTTATCTATACAGAGGACACCCCCACTTTCAGCACAAATTAGTATTGTTTAAATATTTTTGTTATATAAAGTTTGTTTTACTTGTTTCCAGGACTTTGAGTTGTGGGACGATGTCGGCCTCAACATTCCAAAACCACCTGACCTGTTACATCTATACAGAAACTGTGGTACCCCCCTCCCTTCTCCTCGGGACACAGTGGATGTGTCAGTAGGGGTGAACTTTGGCGATCTTCCAGGAAACTGCATCCCCCAAGATCCCCCAAAGAAGCCTGACCTCTTACAGCAGGTTCGTGTGTGTGGGTGTGTGTGTATGGATGTAATTCATAGATGTGCGGTTATTCACGGGTGGTACCTTACATCCATGTTGGATTTCTACCTCAATGAGTGAGTCAGTCAGGAATTTTGCTCTTGGCTGCATCCAAGGCTTTGTGATTATAAAATTGTTGCTGTTCTAAAGTTGAGATGGGTATTCTTTTATCATAGGACACAGGGGTCATTTTTGCTCTCTCTTTATTTGTTTGCAAGTTATATACTGGACAGAAAACAGTGCATTTACACTCTCTTTGAGAGTACACATCACACCATTCACATTGTTTTAGTAAAAAGCTGTGGAACTGAATGAAAAGTGTGCTTCTTTCAATTCGTCTGAAATATCCCTACTAGCTACTAAGTCACTCGAATTTTGACCTGTTGGACCACCTGCTCTTGAGCTGTGGTAATAAAATGTCTATCATTCTTTTTGTGCCTCTATAGCAACAGACAGAAGTCGTCCAAGAGTTGGAGTACCAGATAAGCCTCCTCAACAATGAGAAGCAGAGCCTAGCTGAGCAGATCAAGAAACTGCAGAGGTTTGTGCTGCTGTACAAGTGAATCAGTCAGTATGTAATACAGGTCGAGACACAGCTTACAGTTGCACTATTTATCTTATTCATCATATGACCACTGTTACTATGCAATGATGCTGAAACAGATCCTTCTATTCATAGCAGTTATGTGCCATTACAACAAGAACATTTACCACTACCGCTAGGGGGAAATGAGAAGCATCCATAAAAAATGTTTTCAGCACTTCATCCGACATTATAACCAAAACTGTGACCAAAACAGGCCATGAGGTAGAACCAGTATGGAAATTTCCCCCAAGCACCACCACTGTTGCATGAAATTACAGAGGAAACCCTTCTCTGACTCATTTTCCTTCTATGTGAAATCTTTAATTTCCACCATCGGAATTCAGACACATTTCCTTTATCACAATCCAAAATTGTTAAGTGATTTTACAGAACTGTTCTACCGCTTATTTTTGATGGAAAATGTTCATCTTATTGACTCGCTTCTTCACTAATAAGAATCATGTAGTGTTTTCTGACCACGTCCTCTCCCGTCTGCTCTTCCCTGCCTCACAGTGAGATTCAGACACTGAAGAGGACTGTCTCCTCCCCACCTCCGGCCACTCTGGACCTGGGCTCCCAGAATACATCTAACCCCTCCTCCAACACCACCACTTCTTCCACTGCTCCTCTCTCTGTGGTATGTGGTCAGTTTGAATATGTAATGTGGAGACTTGTGCGATATACAGTGTTAATAGTACCAGTGTCCTGCAATTAAAAAATAAATAAATAAATTACCCTTCAAAGACATTCAAATGATTCCAGTGTGTGCTTGTTTCCTGATGTATTTTGACAGAAGCCCAGACATTTGACATTAATCCTAACCTAATCTAGTCTTACTCTCAGCCTCCTACAGATAATGGCCAGTATCTGGACATCCGGGGGGTTTCAGAGCCTGAAACTGAACTGCACCCCCCTTCTACTAAGAACACATCACATCCCCACCCACAGTCCCACAACAAGCTTAAGAGTCGGCCTCCTGTCAAGTTTGATCAACCTAACAGGTGAGTGGAAATTCAGACATACAGGAAACGTGTAAATGAATAGATGTAAACTTTCCAAAACGCTTCCTATCCTAAACATTCTGTATATACTTTGTGCACAGAAATGTATAAATGGATACTAGATATGACAAGCAGTATACTCACTATTACAGCTATACTGCCCATCTCAGTGTAGTTACTAAATGAAGGCACTAGATGGAGGTAGTTATCAGTCTATGCAGCCACAATGGACAATACAACAGTACTTGAAAATGTGCCTTAATTCTCTCAGAGCACATTCTTTGTGGGAAGTTTTGATCGTGCATGGGTGGTATAGTCTATCACTATACCACCCATGCTGTAGTATGTTTAGTGCACCAACAACTTTTGAGTCATCCAGTCAAGGAAATACAATATATTTTTCCCTTTTGGAAATTTCAGATTAATGTGCAATATCTGCTACTGGACAGATGCCAGTGCTGCTGTAATGTCCTGTGGCCAAACTCCATCTATTTTTATTTTTCACTTCACTGACATGGGAGAGTGGCAGCTCTAAGCTCTCTGGCAGGGTGGCCCAGTCCAATCCTCAATCATTCAGTGGTCAGGGCAATCTCCAGTTGCCGGACAGTCCAGACTGTAATGACTGTCTCTTGTTGTTTGCGGTGTTGCAGAAAGTTATCCCCGGCCTTCCTGCAAGCCCTGCTGTCCTTCTGCAGAATGTGCTCCGACAGCCGCCTTGGGGCAGAGGTCAGCACGCACACTCTTTACTGTAAACTTACAAACTGTACATTTATAATACCGTAACACCATAATAATGTCTCCCATTTCCAGGTGTCCCGTATAGCAGACAGCGAAGAGAGTGTGATGTTGATGCTGGGCCGCTGTCTCCCTCACATTGTCCCTAACGTACTTCTAGCTAAACGAGAGGTAACCCCGCTTCTGGTGCTCCTGCTGCTCATCTTCGTCTCCTCCCTGTATCCCTTTCATTATTGTCATCATCACAGGCTTCTCCTCTTAGTGTCCAATAGATACACACACAGCAGCAAGGCTAAAGCAGGGTGAAAATGTAGGGAAAGTTGCAGGGAACACAGTCATCTTCAGCTTGCAAATTCCCATCCTATATGTGTCTTTGTAGATGGGCAGTGAACCAATTCTAAACAGCATACAAGTCTCATAGTTAAATGTGCTATGTGTAGCATAATTATTTGTCAGTATATTTAATTGTGATACTTAAAATAATGTCAAGATAACATGTCTTATGAAATGTATGTAGTCAGTTCAGTGCCAGATACCACATTTTCCATGAACCTCATAAAAAAAGGAGATGTTGCATCTTTAGTCAGAATTTTTCTTTATAGCTTTGCTGAAGGAGATGAACATGTTGAAAATGATTTTTCTTTTGTTGATTCACCCATTTCACCACCTGCTATTGTGAGAATTATTAAGTTCTGTTTGCTTTGAAAGAACACCAGCCTCTTTCTGGTTTGTGCCACAAGGCATTCCCAAAATTCAACTAACATGCAATGTAGTATTACACACTGTGTGCAGGGGCTGCCAGTCTTCTTGGCAGTTGTCTAATTGGCAGCTTGTTTACAATAATCATACTAATGTCTTGAACCCTAATGTACAAAAGCTGCACTTTGCACTTAACACCTTTATCTTTGTTGTCCTTTGCAAATTTGACTCTGTCTTCTGCCAGTAAGTTGTATGAATAAAGAGCTCATTTAGAGATTACCAGTGCTAAACATTGACATTTTTTAACCTGCTAATATCCAGCTGACTTGTGTCTATCTATTGATTGGGAATTTCACCCCCTTTGTCTGATAATGTTTGTTTTCACCAGTGTCATCATCATTTCTCCTCTGCTGTTTTTGTCCCCCACTCACATTTGCTGTCCTTTTCACTGGTTTTATTTTTATTCTTCTCTTTTCGTCTCACTCATTCTCTCACTCTCATGCATGCCTCTCTTCTAGAGAATGGTTGCACATCTTTGCCAGGTGAGTCTTTCAGGCACTCATCTGCATGGTTTTCATTTGACCAGTAGACCAAAATGGTGTAACTAATGCGCAGCTCCTGTTGGCTACAACTGCTGTCACATAGGCTTTGACTTGCCAGAAATTTTTTTTGTTTGTTTGCAGTAGTTTTCTGTGACGTGCTAATAACTGTTTAAGTATGCTTTCTTGCATTATCATAAAATTAAATGTTAAAATGGATTTGTATCTAAAATATGAACTAACATGCAATGATGGCCTAAGGTATGCAGTTTTAGCCTGAGGTGGGTCATGTACTGTATGTCTCTTAAACCCAGTGTATCTTTACTCTGTCCTTGTCTAATTGGTTCCCATTTGTTTAAATTGCTGGCTAGCTCTAATCATTTTGAGTGCCTTAGTTGCTTTTGAGATTGTGGAATGATTTTACTTATTAATATAACATTTTCCAGCAACCTATTTAAAAGTAGCTTATATTTTTGCTATTTGCTATGTTATTATGGCTAAATAAAACCAGTGTTTTCCACATCCTTGAGACTAACTAAATGTAAACCAGTGTTCTTCCTAGAACTGTTGGGGAACAAAGGAAGGAGATTAAAAAAATAGATTAGGCATTAATATGCTGTTCCTTCTTGCAAGCTGTAATACAAACACCTGCACAGGTGTTCTGTCTACACATAACTGCTTGCATGCAATTTGTGTCTGTGTGTTTTCATGTGTGTACAAATACTATGCGCCTGAGTTTTACACACAGATTGTTGATAAGACACAAAATGGAGTGTTTGAAAGAGGTAAGTCTGGTTGGAGTAGTTCCCCGTCTGTCTGCTTTGCATATCATAATGGTTATGTTTTGTTAATAAACCACCACAGTTATAGGGAACTTAATCTCTTTGCAAAATCAAGATGAACTGAGGGGAGAGACAGACATTTTGCACACACACACACACACAGCACAACACAGAGACCTTGGGGTCCTTTTTGAGTGGTTCGGACTTTGTACCATGTCCGTTAGATTCACCAGCCATGACATTGCGTACACACACTCAGACGCTCACACTTCCATCTTGCAACCTGAAGCTTTCCAACCCCCACGCGCCTGGAGACACACCTTGTTGTTGTTAAAATGTGACACCCACTTAATAACAAAAAGTGTTTGACTTGGAACGGTGGTATGAGGCATTGAAACTCTGCCTGCCACCTGGCTGGATTATCAGACACTATAAATCATTAAACATGTTTTTCTTCAATATACTGTGTTGTGCTGTAGCTTAATGCGATTTGAATTCTCTGTATAGCTCTGCATTACTTATTTTAGGCTTAATCTGTGGTCATTTGCTACAGTGCTATTTTCTAACAGTAAAGGGTGTGTCTAATTTATCCAAGAAGCATAATCACTTTTAAGTGAGTAAGTATATGCTATAATTATTAACTTCCTTTTCTGCCAGCCAGCTTAACTGTGATCTTTAACGAACTACTGGCAAGACAAAGAACATTGACAGTTTTGTCAGGACTGTTACAAGACACAAGATTAGAAGTTAAGGAATAACTCGGATGACAGCTATTGTTTACATTCTGCTGTGTGTTTGTACTCAAGCTCTGGTTTCTCGAACAATGAGAACAATAGAAAGTCAGTATGGATATAAAAAAAACTTGAAAAAAGCATCTGGAGGAGAGAATAGTGTTACTGTGGACATTCACTTGTGCTACAAATAGATGTTTATCATTACCTTACAGAATTTACGCGCGTCATTATTTTTTTTTTAATCTGCGAACAGACAACAAATTGGGGAAATAAATTCAATTTTATAATAAATTAAAGATTTGATAAGAGTTGTTAAGGTGGAATGGGAATGTGGTGCATAAAAAGGTGCAACATTTGGATACAGGCTGTTGCATATAGAAGCCCTTGGACTGGAATTTGCAGTAGCTCCACTCTTTGAAGTAAAGCATCAGGCACCCTGGCCTCTGGGTCCTGGCGTCGTACTGTCCACTTTACCTGCCCACAATGTTTACCCAGGACTGGTCAGAAGTTTAACCTCCTGAAGGAGTCTTCACATCAGAAACTCAGAAGTTCACACAGAAATAGAACAGGGTCATCGTGGGTTCTGGCTTTTCAGATGTGTGCTGTTTATGAATTCCTGTATTTGTTATATCAGGCCAGTGCCGCTAAGTATCCAAAAGTGTCTCTTGTGAAAATGTATGGTATTTTCAGAGGCCAGGGCAGAAGATTATTGAATTTGACAGTTAAATTGGGCTGAATTCAGTTAATTTTGCTTCTTTTTGACGCTTGAACGGATTTCACCCACATTGAACTCAGCATGTAACCACTTAAAATGACCCTCTGTTTCTTAAATGCCATATTTTTGCTTTTTAAAAGATAGCCAACATGGCACTGACTTCAGAGGGTTTGTCCAACATTGAGCGAGTGACTCATCACAGCCTATCTTTACCCAAGTGTCTGTCAGGTCCATCTGTCCATCCAGCTTTGGGGTTTTGTTCATTCTTCCAGCACTTGGCAGGAAAATGTGATATCTTCCTGGAAAAAAGCAGAGTTTGTTTGAAAAAAAAACATATTTTTAACTCTGTATGCACTCTCTAATTTGGGTGTGTGTGCCGGGAATTTAGGGCTGACCACAATTTGGCCATGGTCTGTATCAAGGGCAGCTGAGCTCTCTCCCCTCTGGTTGGAAGGTCCATAAACTCTGTGTGAACTCTGAGATAGAGCTGTTGTAGTAGGGGAGTAGGGTATACATGTGTGTCTCTCTATATGCAGATGTGTCTGGGTGTATGCATGCACTATTTAAGTCTCTTCAATACGTGGCTCTAATTGTCTGTGTGTGACTCCAAAGTCAAATGAGTCAAGGTAGAACCCCACCTAAGTATTGAAGGTAAGCGTGTTTTCACCGGTGTTGATGGACTCCTATCACAAGGTGACCCCCTGTGTTTTCTTTCTCCCTGTGACTTTCCCATTTTCTCTCTTCTTTTTAATAAACGCCTTCTCCCCTTTTCCTATTCCCCGTTCTCCATAGACGTCCAGGCCTGCTTGACTGATACCCGGCCGTCCTTTCCCTGTGTGTTTCAACCTCACTCTTCTTTTGCTAAGTAATCTAAACTAATGATATTTCTCTCTCTCTGTTTCTCTCTACTTGTCTCTCCTTCAGGAGTTGATCCCACTCATCTTGTGCACCGCCTGCCTTCACCCAGAGCCTAAAGAGAGAGACCAGCTCCTTCACATCCTCTTTAACCTAATCAAGAGACCAGATGATGAGCAGAGGTGTGTCTTGTTTGTGTGTGTGTGCGCACACAGAACAACATGCATATAGTTTTTTTATGCGGGTTGATCAACTTCAATCAAACTATGAGACAGCAGTGTGTTCTCATATGTTTCTCTGTGTGTGTGTTTCCAAAGACAAATGATCTTGACGGGCTGCGTTGCATTTGCGCGACACGTGGGTCCCACACGTGTTGAGGCTGAACTACTTCCTCAGTGCTGGGAACAGGTACAGTAAATACACTGTAGGTGGCCTTTTTGTTATTGAATATGCTGTCACTGATTTTCGTGGTAATACAAAGGCTTCTCCCACACCTGCTCGAATACATGTCCAACCTCTGAGTTGATTTTTTTTTTATGTCATATTTTGTTTTTGATGTTGGGTTTGTTTTTTGTTTTTTTGTTTCCCTTTAAGCCCTCTGTGACACTTTCCATTTTATGGGGCATGTTTCGATGCTCTGTTTCAGTACGAAGGCTGGAGCTATTTTTGTTGTTGTTGATGTTTTCAATTTGGTTCTTATGCATGTGGATTTGACAGTACAAAAGGAAGATACTTCCGTTCTGCAAGAAATGCTCAAAGCTCTAATGCAAAAATATTTCATTTTACACTATATATAAAAGATCTCAGTTATGTCTTGTATTTAGTGCGCAGGCCATTTGGTGTTGCATGTTCTGATTCAAGACTATCATTACATCCATGGTGTCCCTGACTTAAATGTGATATCAGTTTTGTTTTCATTGCCACCTGTGTCACCTCATACAGCACATTTATGGCAACAACAGCTGCCAGCAGTTTGGAGGCTGAGAATCTTACTAGAAAGACCAATAGTAGTTTCCACAGGGTCAGCATGTTGATGATACATGAGTTGTTTCCATTCCACGGTGGCTGCCCTCCAGTCTACTTCTCTCCTGCTTTCAACTTCTGTTGACACTTTTTTTCTCCAAATCTTGTTCTCTTCTTTTACAGATTAACCACAAATATCCGGAGAGGAGACTGTTGGTGGCAGAGGCTTGTGGAGCCTTAGCACCATACCTGCCTGTAAGAACAGAATACCGAAGTAATAAGGGTTTTACATGAATATAGTTGAATAAAATGCTAATTAATTCTCTGTCTCTGTCTGTCTTGGTTTCTTTCTCTGTAGAAGGAGATCCGTAGCTCCTTGGTGTTGTCCATGTTGCAGCAGATGCTTACTGAGGATAAGGCTGACATGGTTAGAGAGGCTGTGGTCAAGAGTCTGGGTATTATCATGGGTTACATAGATGACCCTGACAAGTACTCCCAGGTATGTGCAAGAACTAAATATAAAATGGTCTACTTCCGGTTTCTAATAATTGTTTTTAGTCAGTTTCCTTCTGCTGGTGAAATAGTGTTGTAGCAATAATAAAAATAGCATTAGGGGTTAATGTTGCTATGTCTCTTCCAGGGTTTTGAGTTGATGCTGCTGTCACTTGGGGACCCATCGGAACGGGTGGTCAGTGCAGTCCACCAGGTCTTCATTCCTGCCTTTGCTGCCTGGACCACGGAGCTGGGCACCCTGCACACTGCTCTTATCCCTTCTCTTTTGGCACGTATAGAGAAACTACTTATGGTAAGTGTAAGGAAAAGAATATACAGAACAAATGTATAAAAAATATAGCATTACATGCTCTCTAATGTGTACCAGAATATCATTGTAAGGAAAGCTGTCCTTCCTCTTTCTGTAGCAAGGAGAACATGGTCTGGATGAACACAAGCTACACGTGTTCCTGTCGGCCCTGCAGTCTCTCATCCCTCCCCTGTTTGCTGTGGTGCTGCAGAACGCACCCTTCACAAGCAGAGCCAAACTCGATGGAGACACACCTGCAATAGAGGGTAGGACAACTACACGCACGGACACACACACAGAAGTCACAAGTAAAATAAGTAATTTCTTACAGCAGTACACTTGCTGAGTATCGTTTCTGTTCCCGTGTCTTGTTCCTGCAGTGACCCGATTCCCCAGGCCAGCTTCTCCGCTCCAGGACGTTGCAACCCTCATCGGCAGCAGAGAAATGCTCGGTGCCCTGCTGTTACTCTACGACCACCAGCTAGAGCTTGAAGGAACCACCGGCTGGGATAGCCTGCTATGGGTGGTCAACCAACTGTGAGAAATGCGCACACACACACACACGCGCATGTGTAAAAACATATATGTCTAAAGACAGCTTTGTGCATGGTATCACCAAAACATACACTGCTCTGTCTCCAGCCTTCCTCAGCTCATAGATATCGTGAGTCGTATCAATGTGACGTCATCGACGTGTGTACATGAGTTCTCTCGCTTCTTCTGGAGGTTCTGTCGCACCTTCGGCAAGATTTTTACCAACACTAAGGTAAAAACCCTGTGACTCATCAAAATGAACATTCTCCTGACGGTGGAAAGAAAGTGTGCTTTAGCTCCAGCTTATCTCTACCCTAGCTCTCCAAAAAGTTAGTTGTTAGTGAACTATATATTTATTTTCTTCATTATTCTAAGGGTACAATTTATGCACTGTTTTGTGTCTTGAAAAAATTAAAAAAAGGAATTCTTCGCTTTTGCTCCTGAGATAACTGATGTGTACTGTACACTACACCTGTCAGTTATGACAATTTGAAGGTATCTGAGATATTTGCTTCCTGCTAACTAAAGATTAACCTTTTAAGTGTTTATCACGTAGGTAATAAGTGCTCAAGTGAGGGTCTGATCACAGCTGTAGTGACTTTATTCTTAACAGTAGTATTCACTGTGTACTGTGTATCAATCAGAAGTTCACTGCGAGTCCAAGAGCAGTGGTTGTAACCACTGTGCCTTCCTCTGACCTCATAAAGATATCCATCAAAAATGAATCTGACATATCCAGTACTGTACTTAAAATAGTACTTTATAGTAAATGTCAATGATAATATTTATAATTTAATATATTCGCATGACCTTTTCAGGTCAAACCACAGTTCCAAGAGATCCTGCGACTGTCTGAAGAGAATGTTGGTGAGTGCAGCAGATATAACACATACACACAGATGTGCATTTGTTGTAAGATTTTCTGTGCTCTCAAGAGGATGTTGGTAGGTGGAGCTCAGACGCAGACACTGTTGATGTAAACAAGCTATTTGGAGTCAGCTATGGGTGTTCCCCTCTTTTTTTTTTTATTCCGGACATGTTTCTGTAGTTATAAGAGGTGCTTGGTCTCAGTTGGCTGCCAAGTGATTTAGCTTTGGTATTGTGGCCATTTATGAAATGTGTTTTGTATTGAGAAGTATGTGTTAAGGTCATTTTGATCTTACTTTGCAGTTGTTCTTTTCAGTAGATTTTTTGTAAAACCATAATGATATAATGTATGCTGTAGACACATTGCTACAGACACGGTCATGTTGCCAAACGCTTTGCATAATATAATAGACCTTGCCTCACTTCATCGTGTCCTGTCACATTTGATTGTACAT
The DNA here is from genome assembly GCF_004916995.1 of Morone saxatilis. NCBI lineage: Eukaryota > Metazoa > Chordata > Actinopteri > Moronidae > Morone > Morone saxatilis. Next base: position 8,778,663 of record NW_023339650.1, read on the forward strand.
GGGTGTTTTTCTTATTTCCTTGATTAATTGGGTTGAGTTGTGTTTAAGTGCAAGTGTCAAATCTTGACCCACAATTGTGAATACAGGAAAATGTACATCTCAGATCATTACTGCACTAAGCAGGAGCATCAATAAACTATTATGCCATTCAGCCACGGGAAAGACAAGTAATGGCTTGATTTTAATAGCTGTACTTGGAGTTTTGATGTTTGTTTTACCTGTTTTGGTTTGGTTTAATTCCTCTGACAGATGTTTCAGCAGGGAACGATATTCTCACCAAAGCCACAGTCCCCATCTATGCCACTGGAGTGCTGACTTGTTATAACCAGGTAAGTAAATCAATTAATAGCCTAAAGAGAGCACTTGAAGCTGATTCATCATAAGATTCATACCTTGTGGTGGTGCAATTTAGTGTCTCACACAATAAATCTACAGTGTGTCAATGATTCTCTGTTTAAAGTTAGTTTGACATGTTTTTGACCCCGTTCTCTCGTCTGTTTTACAGTATGTAGAGTGTGAACCACATTGCACTTTGGGTTATTGTTCTTAGTCACAAGGGAAAATCCACTCAAAAACACTTCAAGCTGCCACATGTTTTTGTTTTGATTTTAGGTTCACAAAATGATGCAGCACTTGCAAAACACTGGTATTTTGATTTACCTTTCAACACAACATGTCAATAAAACATGTTCAGAGCCATTTTATCTTATGTTCAAAGTGACAAGATGTCTGCTGTCCGAAAATACTCTAACTGATTTGTAGAAATTGGCCCACACTTACGATGTGGATGTATTTGTATTGCTACATGAACTGACATAAACATTGTATGATTTCTGCATACAGGAGGAGGATCGCAAGTTATTGGTGGGTTTCCTGGAGGATGTTATGACAACCTTGTCTTTGTCCCATGCACCTCTCGACAGCCTGAAGGCCTCCTTTGTAGAGCTGGGGTGAGACACACACACACAACACACAGCACACACATCAAACACACAACACACACACATAGACATGTAAATGTAGTCTTTCATAACCCAAAAATGATTTGCACTGCCGTTGTTACATGTGTCAAAAAATAATCTCACAGTTTGGAAGTATGTTGTTGGTTGACTGTTGACATAATATTGCCCATTATTTATGTTCTGCTCTCTTTTCAGTGCCAACCCAGTGTACCATGAATTGTTGCTGACTGTTCTGTGGTACGGGGTAGTTCATACCTCTGCACTGGTTCGGTGTACTGCAGCACGGATGTTTGAGGTACAAAACACACACACACACAGATAGCGAATTGAAGTAATCACATATAATTTAAATAAATACAATATTTTTATAGTTTTAATTTTTCCTTTTTACATTTTTAGTAAGACCTACACTTGTAGACACACTAAATGTATACTAAACTATAGCATGGCTGCACAGTTATGGATAAAATGGTAATTAAGATACATTTGTAATGATGTAATTATCAAGTGAAAGCATCTTCATTTTATAATAGACAGTATGCTCTAAATTAAATTATACATACATACATACATATACAAAAATGTCTTGTGCGGTTATACACAATTGTGCAATCCTACATTATAGATTTTTATGTTTACCTATTTGCTGTACATGTGCTAGCTCTGCTTGCTATTGCTGCTGTTTAACATGCATTTAATACTTAGTCTTTTGAGGGTGAATAAAGATTACTGTAGCTTACCAGCGCCCTGGTTCCAACTGTGTGGTGAGACCCTCCTAGAGTTGACATCAGACCATTGACTGTGCACTGGTCTCTGAAGTGACTACATAAATATCTGCTGCATGTCAGAGAAAGGCTAAAGTCAGCAACCTGAAAGTATAATAAAGAATTTAAGGCCTGATCCCTTCAGTGTTGTTGGAAAATATAATTTAATCAGAAATGTTTTGTCATGAATATTTGTTTTACTTTTTTAGCATTTCAGGTCTTGTGGAAATATAATCCTTCTATTATTTTAAAGGGAGATGACTATTTCCCTATTTTCTTTTGTGCGATTTTATTCCGCTGACAATTTTTAAGCCAGGTTCCCAAAGCAAAAGTCCTGGGCTAAACCTTGAGAAACAACCATAACAAATCACACATCCCTGTCCGTGTAGATCAGTGCACACGTTACGGTCAAATGTTTGGATAAGGGTCTAGGTATAGCAGTAGAACTGGGCCTATGTTGATCTAAACTTGGTGGAGGAGGAGTGGAAGGCGGTATTCATGTCCCCCCCGTTTGTTTTGTGAAGTACTTGCCCTTTCCCAACACACCCCACTGTCACCATTCCATAGTGATTAGCCGTCCACCATTGTCAGAACTGTGGGTTGAAATGTGGTCCTCTATCACAGATTCCAGATCGGACACATTTACTGTCAACTACTATCAGTTTAAATGAATAAAATAATCATCTGACCTGGAGTCTGTGGAAAGAGCCCACAGCTTTATGCTCACCATACTGTAAAAGTATCTGTGCAGTTTAGCTATGTTGGCTTTGCCATTTCTTCTGCATACCTGCGTGTGCATGTGCGTGTGTTTGTTTGCGTGTGTGTGATTGTGTGTGTGTGTGTGTGTGTGTACACACACTTGCTTGATACATGCAGTGCCGTTCCGTGCCTTGCAGCTATGGTTCTTGTCATTGTATATCACTTTCTTCCTATCTTTTTGTGTTTGTTTTTCTTTTTCCCTCCCCCTTTCTGTTGTGCTTTTTTTTTTTTTTTTTCTCTCTATCTATTGCCGGTGTTGCTCGCTCTTGTCCCAATGCCCTGCCCACCTCTGTGACATCACGGCTGGCTCTGTCCAACCCGATCAGCTGCTGGTGAAGGGGGTGAATGAGACGCTGGTAGCTCAGAGAGTGGTGCCGGCTCTCATCACACTGTCCTCCGACCCTGAAATGTAAGTGGAACAACAACAACAACAACAACAATAAACCGCGCCGCGTCTCTCCCCCCTTCTCTCTGCCGTCTGAGAACTATCACACCGAAACAAGCCCGTATCTGCCAGGAGCAACAGCACAAAACAGTATCTTCCTTGATCACTAATTTATTTGATTCAATATCAATTTAATTCCACAATTTCAGATTCTTAGTGTTCTCCTTTTAATTCTCCATATGGCATAGTTCTCAGCAGTTGTGTGGAGTTGCTCCTGTTTAGGTTTAGGCTGGGCCATGGGGTAGTTCATCAGCATAACCACTGTTAAGACTAACACGCATGTTGGCATCATCAATCTGCAACATTAACCCACGCCAGCTCTCGTCACCTCATCAATCTGCAACACTAACCAGTCCAGATTTGTGCGTGCTCATTGTCTGCATGCAGCAATAGCACAATCCCAGCATGCTCATCTGTAACCTGCCACCCTCCCTTCTTCCTCCCCACCTCACTCAGTTTAAGCAGGACCCCTCCTCCTGACCGACCATTTAGCTAGTGGTTGGTTTTGTCTTTACCCCGTCTTTCTCAGTTTTATCCTTTCACTCTATTTCTCTCTCTCTCTCTCTCTCTCTCTCTCTCTCTCCCTCTCTGTCTCTGTCTCTGTCCTTCTTGTCTCTTCTCTCTCTCTCTTCATCATCTCTCTCTCTCTTCTCTCTCTCTGTCCCTCTCTTCTTGTCCTCTCTCTCTCTCTCTCTCTTTCTCTCTCCTCTCTCTCTCTCTCTCTCTACTGTGTCTTCTCTCCTCTCTCTCTCTCTCTAATATCTCTTCTCTCTCTCTCTCTCTCATCTTCACACCATCCCTTCCCTTCTATCTTTGCCTCTTTTCTTTCACCTCTCTCCTCCCACCCTGTATCTTTCCCTCCCCCCCTCTGTCTCTGTCTCCTCCCACCCTGCCTCTCCCTCTCTCTCATCCTGCTGTGTGGTGGGTTTGCAGTTGGTTCTCCGAGGCATGAGTGAAGCATTAGTAGATCGCCGGGCGGCTCCGGCCCTTATAACTCTGTGCAGTGGGCCTGAATTGTGAGTCAATCAACACAAGAAAACCTTTCTGTAAACATTGTCATTTTGCGGGCTGCATCCTTACTGTGTGAACCAGCATCTTTCTAGAAATCTGTCTGGCTGAGTCTCCGATTTGTGTCCTTAAAAAAAAGCCCTTGTAGCGGTTTACTGACCTGGAGTCACACTTTTTACATTTTAAGTTGGACAAATACTTACCCTAACCCTAACCCTAACCCAAATCTCCCCTAGACCTCCTAGATTTGTGGCACACATTGGTAGTTTTCATAGCTGTATACACGTGGGACAAACAAAAAGATAATTTTTTTGGTGTGCCAGTGTACATCCAGCCTTTATATTTGTGATTACATGATAAACTAAGTGGCGACACTGTTTGAATGCAGCCCTTTTCATCTCATCATTCTCTGTATTGAAATGCCATGCTAATGGGTACACACTTGTCCCCAACTTGTAGATGTAACTTATATTTATTTAAAAAGCCTAACATGTTTCTTTGTAACCTTTTTTTAAGGTTTTTGGCATGATATATGTCACATATCTTGCTTTGTCCACAATTAACTGTAGAGTAAAAAGTAATACTTATAGACATAATGAGAAACTGTTTTTTTACTCCAATTCCAAGATGGCCCAAGTGTATCTTTTGGTCTTTCCTGCTCCTACTGACAGTGGAATGATTATCTAACATCACTCTAACAGCACCCCATTAATCTTGCTTGTCGTAATTCATTATAATCATTGATTATTGTCAGATATTTTTATTATGTTTATGTCATTATAATGTTTTTGTATTTTAATGTTTTCGAAATGTAAACGAGACACCTTTTAGTTAGATAAGCAGTTAGCTCAAGAATGACACAGTGAGTATATTTAGTTATAAAGTAGTTTGAAAATGGCAGGCGTTGATTATAGATCTGTTCAGTATAGATCTAGGTCAAATATTATTGGCAAAATGTTGCTAGTTTCAAGTTATAGTGGAATCTGATACAAGGAAGGTTTTGAAACATAGCTGATTTTCTATACGTTTATATCTTTGATGAGTTGCAGATGTAAACTCACCAGATCAGTAAAGCAGTTAGACATATGGCCCAACTTACAGCAGTTAGTAAAATACTGATGGCATTGATACATCCTGCAGTTGGCGTTGACAGTTCATTTTGTTTCAATTTCAGCCTCTGGGTATGTAATCCTTCAGTCATCACTGTGGTTACCAGCATGCCATTACTATTTAATCATTATTTTTGGATAAAACCTAGAACATGTGTTAACCAAAGTAGTCAGACTTGTTTGTGCCTTAAATGTGAATGACTTGGCATTAGATATGCCATTGTAATAAAAAAAACTGTTTGAATCTGTTAGTATCATTTTTTGAAAAATCAGAAAATAGCCCCAGGAACAGTTCATCTCGTTAAAACCCAGCAAACTGGTGATCTGATTTTCAAAAAAACTATTTGCAGACTATATTTGACTTGCTCAGATTCTTGCTTAAAGACAAACTAATGGGGAAATTGGAGAGCACCTAGAAGAGTTAACAGTGACTAGTGAATGGTAAAACCATTGTCTTGCTCTCCTGCTGCTTTTAGCTCAGTGAGGATATCCACTATCCCTGCCTTTGGTACCATCATGGAGACTGTCACCCAAAAAGAGGTAGGAAACTAACTGAACAAACTGCACACAAGCCTAATATGTAAACATTGATTAGATACATTGTCTTACCAATTTCATTTCAAATCATTGTACGACTTCTATAAATATACTTCCTGTGAACGTGTGTAGCTGCTGGAGCGTGTAAAAATGCAGCTGGCATCTTTCCTGGAAGACCCTCAGTACCAAGATCAGCACTCTTTGCACATGGAGATCATCAGGACGTTCGGAAGGGTCGGACCCAATGCAGAGCCACGCTTTAGAGATGAGTGTATGTAAAGGACACAAATACATGAAAACGTAGTATAATTTTTTTTGCTTTTTCTTTTGCTCTGACTCTCATGTGCTCTTTCTGTCTGTATTTTTTTTTTTATTCCTCTAGTTGTTTTGCCACACCTTCACAAGCTGGCACTGGCTAACAACAGCCAGGCAGTGGAGAGCAAGAGGATTGACATCGCCACCCAGCTGTTCGAGGCCTACAGTGCCCTTTCCTGCTGCTGTATCCTTTTATAGGTCATATATAATGGTCTGTGTGAGCTGGGACACATATTTATCTTCTTTTTTTTTAGGAGGATTTTTTATTTATAGTCATAATTCTAGCTTTATACTTATACGTGTAAAAGTCAGATAACCTTGTGAAACTGAAGGGGAGAAATGCGTGCATGTGCTCAACTACTGTACTGTATGAGTTTCCAAACATTTACTAGAAGTCTGCGTCAAAGTTGGCTTCCGTTCAGGGTTAGTTGTTGTAACAGTGAGTCACTGGGTAGGCCGTTAGAATAACTGGTCAAATGCTAGCTGCATCAGTTAGATGTGCTCCTGAATGCGCCTGTAAAACTGTGTGGTACATATCAGCATGGCCCCGGTGCCTGAGTGTGTGGTTCAGTGTGTGTGTTGGCAGAGTTTGCCTGTCATTTGGCAGGAGGAGAAAGGGAAAATAAGCTGCCTCCATTTTGGGGCTAGAGGTAATTACAGGGTTGGTTAAGCAAAGGAAAGGATGAGAAAGGGAGAAAGAGCGTGAGAGAAGGAAAGGACTGAACATCAGTTTCAATCCCGAGTAACAGTTCCCAGGATTGGGCTCACGTTTACTTTACCTCTGCTCTGTCTCTGTCATCCTTCTCTTCTGTCATTCTTTCACTTCTTACTATTTCTACTTTCTTGTTTTTTCCTTCTCTCTACTCTGTCTCTACTCTATCAACCCCACCCTACCCAGGTCCAACACACACACCACCACACACACACACATAGAGGACAGCTGGTCTGAGGTTCATTCCTGTGGATCTTTGTCAGGCTGTGATTTTACAGTGCAGTAGTATCCAGGAGGTATAGCCCTAACCTCAGAGGCTTTACCTCCCACTGCACTTCTTTCTCTTGTAATCAGTGTGACAGGCTCTGAAATTGTACATTCCCATCTCCAAAAATATAGATTTCTTCGCTCTTGTCCCATATAGCTCTATTGGGTATGACAGGTGGCAGAACACATGCACATGCAATGTAAGTTTATGTCAGCCTACTTTGGAGGCATATAGCAACACAGTTATTTTAAGAATGTCTGTACAATGAAAGGAAAATATTTAAAAAGCAGTGTTTTTAGTCACCAACTGATTTTTTTAAAATTATCCTGAGGTAAACTCATCTAGTAATGCCTGGAAGCCCCCATCCGAATAGTATTTGTAACTGCTTGGCCTTGAAAACACCAGCTTTTTAGTTTCTAGCTCTCTGCATGTATTGACAACAAGAAAGTCTGTGGGCACACAGCAAACTCAGTTGTTAACGTGGCTCAGCTGTCAATCAAACCTCCTTTTTATAGAATCAATTAACTAACTAACTAAAGCCAGAAAAATGAACACTGACTTGAGCATACATCCAACTGATAAGAACTATTACAATGACAGAAAATCTTTAGGAAATATTTATTTGACGTGTACTTTAAATTTTTTTTTTCTTTTTTTTTTTTAAAAAAACTGTCATGTGGTCCATCTTTAGATATAGTCAATGGGCCTGAGGGTATAAACTCTTCCTGAACCTCTCAGTGCTGGCCTCGTGTATCCGGGGGTGGGGCAGCGTTTGGCTTTCTGAACCCAGACAGTGAAAAGTTAGCATTGTGATTCAGACTGTATGAATAGTAATAAACTCATTCATGGTGCTGCAAGGTGCTTTGGATCAACTGGCATTTATTTTAAACTGTACAAGCTTTCCATTCCAGTCCTTAACTTTCTGTGCAGTCATTTCTGAGGAGGTAATGGTCAACCACTTCTTGCCTGGCCTCAGGTGTCTCCGCGCTGACATGGAGCAACTTTCCCCTGAGCATGAGGTCAGGAGACTTACAGACATACGGTCACACTCATTCACATATTCAAACACAGACACCAACTTAGCATGCACATAGTATCCCATACACATTCTCACGCACTGATAGGCCAGACTGTCTCCCTCTTTCTATCCGTTACTCCTATGGGATCTCGCACAATATTGGTAAAGATAGACTGTCTGACTCTTCACCTCTTTCTCAGACACACTCATACACACACCTCTACAATATTTATTTGTGTCTTCTCACGCCATTCATTTTCATGTGAGCAATTTCCCGAGGTGACTAATGATCAGCTGACTCTTTTCCTCTCTACATATCCACTCTGTCTGTAAAACCTACGTACCGGAAGATGGGAATTATTTCCAAAACTGGAACTAAAACATACAAACTCATATAAGGTCTTTATTCTGTCATATTGTGACAAAATTAGACCCACGCCACCTTTTCTTTACCACTCCAGCAGTTAAAAGTATTATATAGGTGGCATTGCATTCCTAAGAGAAATCTTTTAGTAAATCACGAGATTCAGCTGTTTTTTCCAACAAATATATTTTTGTAAAGGCAACATGTCAGCTTCATCTGTCTCTCGTCATATTCTCCACAGGTTATTCTGAGTTCTATGATCAAGGAGTGTGAAATCAAGGTGGAAAATAGAGGAATGGCAGACGCACAAGGGTGAGAACAAACAACCGGTCCCATTCACACCAACACTTCTTCTAAAATGATTTTGCGAAATGTTGTTTTTCATTGCATGAGAGGCTGTGACAGCAATAATTAATGGCTCTAAAGTGGTAGTTAAGAAGAATTTGGAGGGGGAAGAGGCAGCCCTACTGTGAGGAGAGGGGTCGCTTGACAGTGTTGGGACTGGGCCCATATTGTGGGTTCATTCCCTCGTGGGTAGAGGAGTACATGGAAGAGTGTTGGAACCACACTCATTATGTGGGTATCTTCACAGAAAGAAAGAGCAGAAAAATGAGAGGAGTTGTTTTGGTAACGCTCAAAGAGCTGGGACACCGGCCATGCTGTGGGTGACTTTTAAAAAATGTTTCCCCCATCTTGTTAACATGTGTTTGGGGCTCATTAAAACGAAAAGCGTGTTTATATGGATGTAAGAAGTATGTATGTGTCTCCCTTTGTGCACATATGCTCAGTTTTGGGTGTGTTCGGCCAAAACCCTCTGAGGTTAAAATCTCTGTGTTTGTGCCGAAAGATTTTTGTTCCTCTTTCATTTAGGTCTGTCGAGTCTTTCTTCGACTCCTTTTACTATAGTTGATAACTTGGATCGTTATTTTCACAGCATGTATCTTTTAAAGCATTTTACTTCCTGGCATGAAAGATTCTGGAAACTCTGATATTCGGTGGCTGTGAGCTCTCAGAAAGACTTCTTGAAGTGGCATTCTGTGTACTACATTTCACATGCTTATGCACATTTCTCCAAGGTATATGAAATTGTGTACCAAATTGGGACTTCCCATAATCTATGTACGATAAGTAAATTAATACACAGAGTGGTAAATTAAAACACTTTGCAGGAAATTTGAGGCCTTTATGCCGCAAGAACTGAGTCAGGGTCTGGGCTCCCTGATATCCGTTGACTTAAGGTTGGTGTCGGTGTTAAGATATGATGTTTGTCCTTTTGTTGAGCAATGCAGCAGCTTGGCAGAGTGTTGTAACTGCTCTACTCTATCAGACTGAATCCCAGCTAACTAAAAAGAGGAACTTAGAGGAATCGTTGGACTGTAAAAATCAGGAGGGGCTGTGTTGGCAAACAGCATTTCCCTTCTAAAAGAAGTAGGGTAAAGGCTGACATGAGTTCAACAAACAGATAGTGGAAGATTGTGCAGGTTTTTTTCTGTACGATATTGCTTTTTGTCTGCATTTTTTCTTTCAGTCCATGTATGTTAATAAATCAGAGCTAAAACATGGGCCAAATCTACCTTTACACCCTGTTTCTTTTTGGTTTTCTTTTCATAGCTCCATGTCCATCGCCTCCAGTTTGGTGGGTGAGGATGCAAAGACCAAGTTCTTGAGCAAGATGGGTCAGCTAACCACCTCCGGCGCCATGTTGGCCAACGTCTTCCAGAGAAAGAAGTGATCGCAACACCGACCGAGCAACCACTGCAACTAACTGACGATCCCCCTGCTGTCTTTGGGAGCATTTCATTTTACTGGAAAAGGCATTGGTTCAGCTTAAAGTAGAAGAAAACCCAAGTGTATTGTTTATTCGATTCAAGCAGGAGGTTTGCTGAAAGTTGTTGATTTTAAATCTCCAGTGCAGCAGGACTCCATGCACTTTAAAGGTGAACCGCAATGTTTTTTGCAGTTAATGCTGAGGTTTTCCCCCTCTGCTCATTTTTCTTCTCCTTAATCGTGACAAAAGCCTTGTCGAGGACTAGGGATTTGCTTTTATGAATCAGTGTTGTTAACATTGTCATTTCAGAAAGAGGAGAGAGAGAGAGAGAGAGAGAGAGAGAGGACGAAACTGAACAGTGTTGACATTCACCCAAAGTGATAACAAGGGACTTGTTTCCTGGATGTTTCGGGACTTGAAAGAATCACAGAATTTCATTTCATTTCAGTGCAGTACTTCTTGAATCAGAAGAGCTTCACAAAGCTCTAGGAAACAAACTGCTGGATTTTATTTCGAATTTTAAACGCCATTTTGGAGAAAAGGGTTGTGTGATCTGTGGACAGATGCATTAACATTTTTTTTAATAATTGTCCTTAAAAGACAACAAAATGGCTCCGAGTCCGTTTAAAATGCCTTGTGCAGTGTATCTGTACGGCTCAGAAGTATCGCCTACTTGAAACTATAAAAAAAGAATTGTCTTGCCTTTATTTCATCAAAGTCTGTCTCTGGTTTTTGTTTTGATAGCTTCTATTTTATAACTTATTTATGTCTTAATGAAGAAAAAACACACCTTATTCCAACTTCCAAAGAAATTTGCACTTCACTTTACTATTTTGTTCTTTATTATATATATATATTTGTTTTAATTCAGAGTCTTATACATAATGAACATCACTACTGTTAATGGATTTTTTTTTTGTTTATCCGTTTTGGCAATGTGTAGTTGAAGAGAACACTGGTCATAATTATTCTCTCAATGTCCGTTGCATCTTGTCTCTCTGTGTTGCAGTGTCTCTGATAATTGTACTATTTTTTTTCTAAAGTGGGTATTTGGTTCTATTTTTTTGTCGTTGTTCTTTTTCAATATGCTCTAAAAGAAACAGTAAATAACTGTATCATACACTGAACTGAGGAGGATGGTACTCATTATGTATATTTGAAATTGGTGTCATGGTGTAATAAAAGATGGAGATCAATTGTGTACTTAAATGTACTTCTGGACACCTCACTCTCTTAGTCTCTGCATGCTTTCCGACCTCTCGGCGTACACACGTTGAAGGAAAACCCCAAGTTTTGATTATGGCTCATGGCTCAAAGTGTCGACAGGTGTTGGAGGCTGTAAAACAAAGTCATTTCACAGACAAACACACACTCCTGTTATCCCTGCCCTTTGCGTCCAAGCCTTTGATGCAGTCTATTGTCTGCTTGGTACAGCAAACCAAAGTCCATCTTAAGGGGCATTCCTAACAACTTAACCCAAATAAATACACAAGTAAAAGCTTAGATCTGCCGTCAAGATTACACTATGTCTCAATCCGTGCTATCTATCCTTTAACAGGGCAAGAATTTAACAGGGTAATTAAGGCACAATCCATCTAAGTGACAAGAAAGGTAGTGGAAAATGTGTTGTGCAATTTCAGTCTTGTCAATAACAGACAGATTTTGCACAGTTCTGATTGACCTCTAATGGAAGCCGGTACATTTATTTGTGTTGAAAACAGAAATGGGTCAGGCAGGCCCATAGATCTGCACTTATTTAGTGGTTGAACATTACATGAGGGAACACCCCTTGATAAAGAACAGCATTTGCATATTTAAGCTAATATTCAACCATTCCCACTGATAACTCACCAGGTGGACAAATAATTGATACACGGCAGGGGTGGAACTAGGGGGCATGGCAACACACATACACACAGACAGTCTGTGTGTATGTGTGTGTCCTCCCTCCTGTGTGGGTGTGCCAGTGTATCTGTGTGTCTGTAGATATGTGTATGTAGAGACAGATGCATGATATGTGATTTGCATTCACAGTGAATAGTTTTTGTTCTTTATCTGTCAAAACAACCTTCGCCTCGACCCTCGCTTGGCTTTTCAGCATGGGTTTGTATCGCCATGCAAATATGTGTAGGCTACCTGCACCCACATCTGGGCATAAACCTGTATTTCTCTATGTGCTTGTGTGTTCATTAAAATTCTCTTTTGTTCGTGCAGAAATGGCGTCAGCAGGCAGCCCTAACTCACATTGGTGACTTGGGTGACTCAGATCACATCTGTTTCCAAAGCAAGCAGAAGCAACACAGATCCAACCCTAAAACCACCGGAACATGGTGGCTAAAGCCTTAATGTTGTTATTCCACTCTGTTCTGTGTGTATGTGACTGCCATGCGCATGTTTTTCAGCCCTGCGTACTTTTCAGTGTGTTCAAGGGAGACTGCCGAACCCTTGAAGCTTCCTCCAAAGTCATGGTACCAAAACAGGCTGTGGCTACTTTCTTCTATGGAACGAGTGTGTGTTGCATTAATGAAAACCATTCAGTAGCTTATGCCGTGTGTGTGTGTGTGTGTGTGTGTGTGAGCATTTACGTGTATATGAGCTGTCTGGAATCGGCCTACTTCATGAACTTTTGACTTGTTTTAAGTGATGTTAAGCAAGCATACCCACATGCATACGGGTCTACAGAGTCTATGCTCTGACCCAGGTCACATGAAGCGTGATGCTTGTAAACCAGCGTGGTGTCTGCCTGCAGTGCATCTACATTTTTATACATCAAAACAAGCTACGTCGTAACTTCTATGTTTGATGTCGGGCCTAACAGGCACTTCTCTGTGTTTCCAGTTCAGTTTTTGTTGTTACGGGTTGACCTCGGTGTGAATATTTGGGGTACGTTCAGAGTCAAGCTGAGGTTTCTAATTGCTAAAAGAGTCCAATCTGGCTCTTAATTGCTACTGTGCAAGCTGCAGAGGCCCCACCACAAAACAGCTTCTCTCAGCATGTTTTTACGGGAAGAGGGGGAGAGGGAGGACAGAGCCCATTACCTCCACTGGCTCAGCTTAAAACCCTCATTATGCTTCCTCTTTCTCCTTTCTCCCGCTATTGAACTCCCTGTGAGTTAAAAAGTTGTTTATCTATCTACACGCCTCGATAGAATGTCAGTTGCTGTTTATTTTTAATCATAATTAGTCAAGTTTTTTTTTCATAATGTATGGATATGCAGGATAATTTGCATGTAGTTTTATAAAGACAACAAGTGCTCCACATTCACACTAATATCTAAATGATGTTTGTCTCTTTTCTCTTTTTCCAGTTTTATCACTATTGTTCTCATTGAGGAATGAACATTCATTTTTTTGCATTTTTTTCTTCCTTGTTCACCTCTCCTCTCCCTACCGACCAGCCCCTTGTTTTAGCCATTCAGGGCCCCCACACATGTAATTTAATATTTGCATAACTGTCACCTTGATGGGAACATATTTCCCACTCTCTCAAACCATCCCTCTCATGACTTGCCAAAGTGGGCTGGGTTTGGAGTGCCATGCAAATTCTGAGGGAAATACACCCAGTCCTTTTTCTTTCTATCTGACATGGGAGCAGAAAACGGCTATTTCCTGGAGGCAGTAAATGAATTATGTAGAAATGGTCATGACTGTTCCTGGACCCATGCTCCAGGAACTTCGCTGGGCTGCCCACTCACTTCCATGATGAATAGCAAGTGCAGGAAGAAAGATCTATGAAAAGTGACCGCATGCTTTGCCTCCAGTGTGTGGGGTCATATCTGAATCCATCTCTAGTATGAGATCATGACTCAATTTATTTGGCCAATGGTGACAAGAGCCACTTGATAAACTCTTTAAAAATAAACTCTTTCAAAAATAAATTCTGCAGGCTGTTGGACAGCTAAGCATTAAAGCTGACAGAAACATGTTGTGACAGTGCACTGTGTGGGGGTCATCATAATCTTACATCACTGACTGTCACATACACACTCATTTATTCACAGTGAGAGATCCGTGCACAGAGCCAGGAGGGGGTGGGGGTGAACTTTTTTCCTCACACATGACAACGTGGAGGAGTTCCCTCCCTCCCTCCCTCAGTCAGTCAGCCAGCCAGTCAGTTTTTACAAGCTGTTGCATGCAGCCTTCTCCACAACGCGTGGGTGAAAGCAGAAGGAAGATGAGAGGAGAAGAGAGGTGGGGAGCTGCAGCTAACCGGGAATGAAGGCGCTAGAATGCCCTGTGAGACGGTGTGGAGGACCCGCCACAGTTACGCACGCAAGAAAAAGTGATTTAGAATCGGACCTTGGTGTTAAGAGTCGTCGTTTTGGCTGAGAGAGAGAAAAGTTTGCATCTAGAAGTAGTTTTTTATTAGCCAGCAGAGATGAGACTGAACTTTTCTACAAGTTGGATAGTCCGTGGCTGGATAACATGTGTCCTTGTCACCTTTTACGCACAGGTAAAACACACTTCTGGTATTTAAAAGAAGGTTTTTATATCCCAGATAACAAAATCTGGTTGTATTTAACAACTACTTTTTTGTATGTTGTTCCATCTTCCATTCGTTACTTTTTAGTCGCTGTCAAATTTTATTCAAATGACTGGCAATGCAAAACAGTTAAAATCATGATGGTTTGTTTTTCCAAGTAGATGGACAAGAAGATATGGAACAGTAAACCAGAATGTGTGTCATCACATCAGGTGATCTGTATGAACTGGTCAGATAGGGAAAGAGGGGAAGGGAGGTACGGTTGAATTATTTAAGCACGGACACTGACTGGAAACAGTTGTGTTTGGGTCGAGTCCACCTCCCCTGTTCTGACCGCAAAAACGCTGCTGGCAGCTGGATGCTGTTCTCCTCTCAACAAGCATTCTCTCCCGGTCCAGAGGGGACCGGCGCGGGCCAAATGTCTCATCAGGAACCTCATTAGCTCTGCCAGAGGAGAGGTTTCCAAAGTGGGGAGCAAGGGGACAAACAAGGCTCTTACAGGAATTCAGAAGAGTAAACACTTAACACTAAAGATGTTTTTATTCCCTAAAGGTTAGGACTGGGGGAATGTGATTGTATTATGTTTCACTGTGTATCAGGATTTTACCAATGCCATACCTCAAAAGCTCTAAAGAAATCACTGACATTATAAAAACTCCATAATATCTCAGCTGATCTCATTTAAGGAAAAAAAAAGTGAATGGCCCATGACATGTTGTCCATGTTGTTGTTTAGTCCAAGGAGCTAACTCTGTCCAGGTGGAGTAGTTTATAAGATGTGGTTGTAGTGGTGGGACTGCTGGGCACCAGGGATCTATCACTGCCTGTTTTCCTGTATTACCGTAAGCCAGCATCATTATGACTTTGACTGGAACAGGCGCTGTTTCTTCCCTGTTTTCCTTCTATGCTTCATTGAAATGTGTTGCAAGAGATACTGCTTAGGGAGGAGGGCACTGCATCTTGTCCATGCTGAGATTCAGAGAATTAATGGCACAGACACAGGATGGTTTTTTTCTGTTAAATGCAAGTCACATTTGTTCAAGTAATGCCCGAAAAACAGAGTGCACGGGAAGAAACATTTTTCATCTACGTTTTAAAGTGACATTGCAAGTCTTTGGCTTTGGTTTGTTCTCACCGTGGTTGTGCCATTACTGACTCATAGTATCCCAAAAGAATTCCCCTTCATTTTCTTGGTCCTCAACCACTTCATCCACTCCATTCCAAATTCATTTCAAACTGTCTGCGTGAAATTGAGCAATGCAAGATTACTTCAAGATGTCGAGAGCATAAAAGTCAATATATCATGAATAAACTGAGTTTTAAGGGATTCATTCACTTGCCTACCCACATGGCTCCTGTAATTGTTGTTGCTCAGCTTCTCTAGCCATCCATGTATTCATGGATCTGACCATCTCTTTCACTTTAATGATCCTCATTTAATCCATCCATCCATCCATCCGTCCGTCCCACCGTCACATCAGTAATCAGTGTTATGTCTATTTCGGTTTGAGCAATAACAGAACATCGCTTGAGGCCTGCAGATCCAAACTTGATTTAACTTTGCAGACAACAGAGACATTCAATTGGTAGATAAAGTATGCTGCCTTGTATTGACAATGGAGCTTTGTGTGGAGGAAGGAGGAGGAAATATAATTGTTTTAAGAGCTTCGGTATGTCTCTAACACACCCGGATTAAACTCTGTCTAGTAAATACATATAGCACAGCTTATATTTGCTTAGGGACTTGTTTTACAACTCTTTGTAGAATCTGTTCTTCCCTCGTCGTTGAGTTTCTATGGTTTGTGCGTTTTCAGTTTTTTGTTCATAGATTGTTGGCTATCACTGTCGTTCCCAGCTCCTATTCCGTATTAAGCCATTCTTCTTTTACTCATATGCACCAGAGGAAAAACCTGCAACGCCTGTCACTTGATATCCAGTATTTATTGACTGGGTAGTAATACAATCAGAAGCAGTTATTAAGACAAGACAATGCAAACTGTGTTTGATTATTACTTGAGTAATTATCCACTAAGGCGTTTAGATACTCATATGGTTCAAACTTTGAAATTACTTATCAGGAGTGTAAGGTCTTTTTCAAACTAGTCAATATCCTGATGTCTGCAGGTGGCACTTCAAAGGATTTGTTTTTATGACTTTTTAAAAAATAATCGCAGGTGTTAACATTATACAAAGATTCAATTGTTGTGCATTTTGCTTTTACAGCACCTTATCGTGGATCGCTGAAACCCCTGGAGCACTAAAAGTCACACTCTGCTTTTCTTGGCACGGTGCCATTGGCTGCTGTGGCCGTTATGCAAATTCTCTAGTATTCTGACAGCAAATGGAATGCACTCTGGGTCACACTCCTGTTAGATAGGATCACACAAGTGGTGAAGGATTTTAAAAAGATAAACAAAACCTCTTGGAAAAGGTGATTTAAAAAAAAAAGGGACCGTTGCTCAATATCTCTGGAGCAACTTAATGCCTCTTTTGTCTCTGTTCTCCATTAATGCAGCCAACACCATCTGACTATTTCCCTTTTCCCTCCCCTATGTCTTACCTTTTACAATTTTTCTTAGGATCACATACAGGCAAACATAAGTGTATATTTGAATCCATACAGCAGATAAAATTAGTTTTGAGGTTGGATGTTCCATCTTGACCGTTATGATAACCTATAATCATATAGGGTGGATCAGCTCTTTTTCCTCTTACATATATATTTAGTGTGTCAAAACATATGGCCTCGCATAACTGGGACCCAATGTTTAGATGTGGCGGTAAGAAAAATACAATTCCCAGCATTCTTTTGGCTTCCTGTGCGCTCTGGCCCAGCTGTGTCTCCACTTCTATCTCTAACTATCTACACAAAGACATGAACTTCATAGCATGGGAACCTTTCCTACTTCTGTCACTTCTGTCTGCTGCAGCACATGGTCCTCATTAGCATTGCCGGCCGAGCTATGAGAGCTGTGCATCATTATCCCTCTGGTTAGATTATAAAACAAAGACTGGCTGATGTGTGAGAGGCTGAGTGGAGGTAATTAAACGCTTGGCAGTGGTCATATTGTGCTGTTGCAGCCTGAGGCCGGACAGGCACTGAGACAGTTTAACGCGGAGGTGTGAGAAAGAAAGAAGTAATGAGGGAAGAGGATGTGAAAGGCAACACAATGTTTTCTATTTTATGTTTTTAAAATAATTCAGTGGTCCCTCAAGTATTGCATTGTTGTTAGAACCAGTATACACTACATAAAACAAAAAAAATAAAAGGTGATAAAAAAGAATGTTACTGTTTTAGGATGGGTGACATATCTATCATAGCTCTATCAGCTCAGTCATAGTGGATGTGGATATATAAAATACTATGGCTGTTGTGAGTTCCAGTCAGACAGAGGCACTATGGGAAAGAAACGACAGGTATTGGTGATGGGTATGATGACAGACAGACAAATGTACTTCTTATGAATGTCGCCGGTGGGGAGAGCAGGAAGATGGATTGGTCACATTTCACCTGACTGGACTTCTGCAGCACCAGCACTTCTTTACTGTAAAAAATGACAGTATGAATGATTGAATTAGTGTATAATTTCCTGGGAAAAGGAGCTTCCAGAAGGGCTGAATGAGAAGAAAGATGAGGTTAGTCAGAGGTCAGAATGCAGTCAGACCTATAGGTTGTATTTTTCTACATTTATATATAGACACTGTGGCTTTGGCATAGTTTCTGTCATAACAGGCAGATTCTCTAATTCAGCAATGTGGCGAGGCGTTCACCAGCCCTTAACTTAGGGTGGCTGGAGGGTGTGTACAGTATGAATCTGTGTGTGTGTGTGTGTGTGTGTGCGCCTGCATGGCTTACCTTTGTGGCCTTTTTACTAGAGTTCACATTTATTGTTTAAACACATACAAATGTGCCCTGTTCACCCCCATGTCCCTTGCTATTGCTTGAACTATTTAATGACAACAGGAGACTTGCAAGTTAGAACAGAAGACTTTTAGGAATGACAGCTGCCTCAAAATCTCACCATTTACTTAATCGGAAAGTTGACCACTAGGTCATCCTGCCAAAACATTGTGATTTCATTTGACAGCTCACCAGTGGGGATCAGGAGAATATATGTAGTGTTTATTAATTCCCAGCAAACTGGATTGTGATTTCATTTAGTTCCACGTAGTTCTCCTTACATAACTGGGTACTATTGGGGTTTATTTTTCCGGTTTGGAGGGCGCACAGTGATCTGGTCAGGTGCTTCTGAGAGTGTGGAAAGAATTCCGGGGCATGTCTTGGAAATGTTTTAACCATCCTCTTCCTCTCATTACTCACTGCCATCTCAAAATATCACATGTGGAACTGAAAGATGAATTGTAGAAGGGTTGCCATAGAAAATCCTGGCATTCACTGTGTAAAGCATTGATGGGAAATAGATGTTTTTGATCAAGCAAATCATGATATAATTAATCATCTTTAGAAAGAATGATAGTTCTCACATACATTGTACCTTTTTTCTCTAAATATGTGTGCAAAAGTAATCTTCTATTGTTTCTTGTCACATAAAAGCAAAAGTTACACAAATAACAATTGTAATTGTATGTCTTGATATCTTTTTTTAGAATGCTGTCTCCAGATCCCCCCAGTGTGAAGAAACACATTACTTAAGAAACTCCAGATGCTGCGAGAAGTGTAAACCAGGTAATAACACACACACACACACACAACAACTTGCGTGAGAATATTGCATAGTTTTCTCAATGGAAGCAGCATGAAGTAAAAATAGATATCCATTCACAAAGATCATACATTGAAAGAGGAAGGATGTTTAAAAGGGGAACATTTGGGCAGAAAATGGCTCAGAAATACACATGTTTTCACAACCACACATACACACACAATTTATAGGAACATTTGATCTACTAGACATACCCATTCCTTCAAAAGAGAAAAAGGGCTCTAATTTTGTCAATTTCCTTCTCCTTTTCTCTTCTTCCATTAGGTTTTTAGTGGTTACTGTAATTATGTACGGGTTGTTAAATCCATCTGTTTTTCTCCCTCCCTCTCTTTTTCTCTTTTCCTTTTTTTCCATTAGGCCATAAAGTGTTTTCTGACTGCACTGATTCCGAACAAACTAAATGTAACAAATGTGATCGTGATGAATATCAGCCTGGCTTGACTGATGACAAACGCTGTCTTCAGCAGAAGTTCTGTGACCCAGGTCAGTACCTGCAGCTTGAACAAGGACTTCAAAATCCTGAAAAACCATTAAAACATATGCTTATGCCTTAACAATACAGAAGTCTAAATATGAGATTGTTGTTTCCAAATATTTTGTCGGCCGCTGTTTGCTTACATTTGAGAGCAAAGAGCGAAGTATTTATGGTATTACTCTTGCATTGATTTTGGGGTACTCTTGTAGAATTGAAAAATGCTCTGATCATGACAGAAAATGCTCCTATGTATCATTTCAATGAAGTGATTTTCTTCAGGAAAAATGGACTTAAAATGTGAAAAAGAAACTGCATCAGTTTTAATCATTATCAGAATAATTTCAAATCCTCTGTAACAACGGCAATTCTAAACTATGCACACGCTGCAACACATATACAAATTCAGCCATTATCATTCCTCTCAAGGATTTGGAGTAACACTAAACAACTCCCCCCTTTGACCTCCAGATAAGGGTTTTATGAAGAGGCCTGACAACCCAGTGGCAGAGGAGCAGTGTCACTGCGTTCCTGGCTTCCAGTGCCATATCATCAACTGTGAGTTCTGTGAAAGGATACCTACCTGCAATGCTGGATATGGACTCGAGGAAGACCCTGGTGAGACAAACACGAAACGCACCTTGTTCATATCAAACAATTGCAGTGGTGTGTCATTAGAGAGGTGCACTACAATGTATGTTGTTAATTCCAGAGTCTACTAATGGAAGGAAGATCTGTGTCACATGTAAGAAGGGCTTCTTCTCTGCTGAAAACAGTGCCGAAGAATGCAAACCATGGACTAAGTAAGTGTATATAAGCACACACACACACACACACACACACACATACACAGTTTTTAGCCCGGAATCTTTCAGTGTTGTGAAGGGAAAATTGGTCGTTTGGGTTCTCCGTCTCACCGCCAGCCAGCTGTTATGAGTAATACTCACACCACTTACCCTGGAACCCTGGACCAGACACCAGCTCCCACTGCAGGCCGGATCTGAAATGATAATGGTGATGACGTTGGAGTGACAGGGAGGAAATTTTGTTTTTGTTTTTGTCTGTCGTTCGTCATTACAGATTAGAACTGTAAAGGCTGGCGGGTTTGTGAGTAAAATGTAGAGGGAAAGAAAAAAAACATGCAGTATGTCCATGTGTACAAATATTCTTCTTCATTCTGGGTTTTTGTGATTTCATCCTCTCTTCTAGTTGTAAGGCTGAGGGCAGGAGTGAAATACAGCCAGGTAGCGCTCATGCTGATGTAGTGTGTGGACCGCCTGTCTCCGGTAAGACATGGACACAGACAATTTAATGCATATTTAAGAATTGCTCAGAATAAAGATCGACTTACTTACTTACTTACTTACTTACTTACTTACAGTAAATATTGCAGATAATTTCTGATACTTGGAGGATTAAAACAAGGAAAAATATTAGAATACTGTCTTAATTATTGTATTTTTGGCAGACATTTATGACCAACATTAAAACGTAGAGTGGAAAAGCATACTCTGAACTCCTCTTTGCAGGTGCAGCACCCTCCTGGGCTATAGTTTCAGTGCTGTCAGTCATCACTGTTCTGTGTCTCCTCATCCTGCTTCTTTTCTGCTACAAGGACAAACTGAAATTACTCTCTGGTAGGTCTCACAGTCACATTAACATTGAAGTTCTCTTCACAATAGATGTTTGATTATTAGCCTCGCTGCAGAACATAGGATTCACCAGAAGTCATGTCCCTGCATTTTATTCAGTATTAAGGTATAATATGTTGTTTCTTTTTCTAGTAAATCTGCGATCCTGTGTCCAGAATTTGAAAAGGACAAGGATACAACAGGTAAAATGGAATTTCCATTAAAAAGCTATGGAAATACACAGAAACCAAAGTTATTGAAAGTAATCCCACCTACATATTAGATTATTTATTAAATATATGATCAAATTAAACAAATTCAGCACTTAGGTCTATTACTACATGGTGTAGGGTTTGGGAAACCACTTATTTCTTACTATTCATGCTAAAAATATCAGTTTCACAATGCTACTTTCTTTGTTTCTGTCATGCTAGGAGACCTTGGCCCCTCTTTACCACAGTGGAGCAGGAGGAGGAATAGGAGGAGGCCCTGGAGGCCCCAAATGTACACCATGTGAGACGACCAAACTCATCTGCCAAGCACCCCACAGTCCCACTGATGAGACCCCATGCACCTTCCCCGCCTCTGTTCCCGATGTCAAGGTCTCACTGCCCATCACAGGGGAAATGACAGAGGGAGAAGGCACCAAGGGGAAGACGGTGATGGAGGAACAGAGCAAAGGGTCTGGAGGACCTGAGGAGGTGTCAGAAGAAGAGGAGGTCGTGAGTGTGTCTCCTCTTTTGGCAGGTTCTTGTGTGTGCGTCATTCCCATCCACGAGCCATTGGAAGTGGGAGAGAATGAGGACTGTAGCCAAGCTGTCAGCCCCGGGACTCCAGGGACCTGCTCATGTGGCGGGTTTGATGGAGAGAGGGATGAGGAGAAAAGTGAGAGTGTAAGGGCAGACAATGGTGGAGAAAAGCATGATGGGAATCCAGACAAGATGGTTTTGTCCAAGAGTGAGACAGGTGTTGCATCTCTCCTCTCTCTCTCTCCTCCACTCCTCCACACCTCCTCTGTAATCTCTCCATCCGGTCCACTTCCTGAACTCTGCCTGCCGTTGTGCCAGGCTCAGGTGAGGCCGGAGTTCACACTTCACCTGACTGACAGGTCAGTGGTAAAGCAGGAGAAATTATACAGACTGGCGAGTACAGACTCCACCTCAACAGAAAATAGTACAACTTCTGCGATGACCTCGGTCAGCCCCTTGATGATTTCCTCATCGGTTGGAGATCTCTACCTGGACAAGCCCGCTGATGCCTCGAGCCCGGAGAAAGGCCAGGGACTTTCCTGCGGGGATAGCAGAGGAAACAAGCTCTCTTCTCTGGAATCAGGACTGGAGTGCGCACCTGAGAGCCTCCATAGTCAGCTGGCTGAACCAACTTTTACCTCAGGTTTGTGAAAATGTAAACATTTAAAGTCTTCTGTATGGAAGCCCATTTCCGTCAGAAAAAGAAAAACATAAATGAAAAGGAGGATTGACAAGAGTACTAACTTTAAGACAAAAGTCATAGTTAAACTTTTTTAATTTGACTTACGATATCTAAATGAATGCCATAGTTGGGCTGAATGAGTTTAAAAAGCCATATTAGTGATATATTTTTGTTTTTCACTTAAAAGACCAGTGTGTAGGATTTAGTGGTATCTAGTGGTGTAGTTGCAAATAGCAACTATTTGAATAGAACTGACATTCAACTGACAAGGTGTAGGATAAATTACGGTCGCCGTGAAACTCGTGAAAAACGTGAAATGCACCAATCTAGTGCCAGTGTTTGATATGTCTCATCTGGGCTTCTGTAGAAACATGGTGGGTCAAGATGGCGCCCTCCGTGGAGGAACCCACTCTCCCCTGTAGTTAAAAACGGCTTTCTAAGGTAATGGAAATTCAACAATTCCTATATTCAGGTGATTATACACTAATGAAACATGCTTATTAATATTATATTCAATTGCATCTGCCAATAGATCTTTCTAAATGTTACACGCTGGACCTCTAAAAATCTGAAGATTGACTTACTGCATAATTTTGACTTGGAAAGTCAGTCTCACAATTTAGATTCAGTATCTCATTATTTTCAGTATTACTATTACTGGTTTTATTTTATTATTACTGAACTTTTTCTTTCCATGGCAGAAATGGGCTTTCCATACTTCTACTTGTGTAGATTCCCAATAAGTCAAGCTATTTTCAGCTCCCTGGGGGCAATACAAAGATGCTGTGGAGCTGGATATTTTCTGGATAATTTTGGTATGACCACTCAACAATGTCAGTGAAAACTGAATGCACAGTGGTTGTGTGCTATGGGGATAATGGCTCATTACAAAGACTGTGGGACCACAGTTGTGTTTGCCAGGTGGATTCTGTGTTCTTTGTTTGTGTAGGCAGTCACCACTGTATTGCCACTGGGTCATAGCCATACATGATTTGATACACTACATTGCAGTGTTCTCTTTCCGCAGAATAGGTGGGACTAGCCACCAAGAATAACAGAATGAAATATATGTTGGTTTTAATGGAAAGTTTTACTGTCACATGATTGAACTTGTATTGTTCTCACAGAGACCTTTACACACTGCCAAAGAGAAAAATCTCCTGGAAACATTTATTGTGCCTCAAACACTGAGTGGTTATGGTTAGTTATAAAAGGAGTATTATCAGAACAGTCTGATCTGGACAGTGGTTAGCTCAAACTGGGGTATCATTAGGTGAACACGAGTTCTGACACAGGATTGGTTTCAGCATAAGTATAAGAAGTTTATGCGATTGTTTCCGAGAAATATTTTTTTATTAAAGCCTGTATTGATAGTTGGATCCTGAATTTTGGGGGGGACCACACAGGGAGCGGGAATAAGATATGTGTGTTTGATGAGCTAGAGAACCACCAGAAGCACACTCCAACATAGAGTTGTGTGTGTGTGTGTGTCAGTGTGAACTATGCCATCTACAAAGCTCCTGTTTACCCAGAGTTCCATAGGGTTGCGCAAAGTGACCACAACTTTAATTGAAGCAAGATGTGCGCAGCTTGAGTAATACTTTTATAACCCTGCCCACCCAACAAAAAAAAAAACACACACACACACACACAAACTTGTGAAGGCTTTTTTTTTTTTACTCTCACTGATGACTTGGTACTTTAATTACATGCTTGCTGGCCTCACATGAACACCATTTCCCATCATGCAGTAATGACAAGTAATTAAATGGACTTCCCGCACATGCTATTTAAAGGTCAGGCCCTGGTCAGAGGTGTCACCTGTCCTCACATAGTTTAAACATTGTAGCCATCCAGTATGCAGCATCAGTCATATATGTTGACCACTCAGCAGCTCCACTGCAACAGTTTAACCTGACTATAAGATTGTTTGTTACACAGAACCATCTGGGAAATTGTTGGGAACTGTTTGGAAAAGGGCAGACACCAAAATACTTGGCATGTAATTGGATAAATCATCTGTCTTTCACAGGAGAAGTTCAACAATTAGATCAACAAACCATATTATGTAGTCAAAAACTCTCTGCGAAGCCAATTGGAAGAAGAGCGACAACATGTTTTCCATCAAGAAAAGCCTTCAGTTCCATTACACTCCAGTTCTGATATAACTGATGCTAGCAGCATCTAGCCTAACCTCTATGGGACCCACCATTGTTCTTTAACTAACACGTCTTCTCACTGCGTCACACCTAGCTTCCACTCCAGTAGCTGCCAGTACTTCCTCAAAGGACATTGATTAGCATAACGCAATAGACTGAAGCCTTAAAAGATGGATTCTCATGTGATTTCATGATCTCGCAAGTGCAGCTGCCTCCTGAGGCTACCTCAATAGTATAGTGACCCAGATATATTTTATTGGTTGAGGAATTAAAAACTGGCAGCTGTCCAGGTAAAATAAGATTTTGAGGCGAACTGTGTTACAATTGTGGTTTTCTTTGAGATTGAACGGGATAGTGGTTCTACAAGAGTTCAACGTTAGTCTTTAGTTTAAAACCTCTGTCAGTATTGCTACAGTGGTTGGGCATCCAGAAAAATCAGCTTGGTATTAAGAAAGGATAAACAGAAGAACCCAAGCAGATTCCAAAGAGCTTTGTTTTCAGAGTTGTGGTGAAATGACATTTTTTCAAACTAGACCTCTCAGACTGGTATTCCGGGAAAGGCTCTCAAAAGGGGGGAACACAGAGACACACAGAGTGTGTGATCATGTTTGTCTGTCCTTCGCAACTTTATAGGGCTATGTGTGCTTTTCAGCATATGTATGTGTGTCTGCTTCATCCTGTTTGCTTACATTTACTGTGAATGTGTGTGTGTGTGTGTGTGTGTGTATGTGCATGTCCGTGCAAAAATGTGTGAATAGATGAGGCATGAGCTGTGAGTCACGGAGGGTCGACTGGTTCTGTCTGCTGGAAAGTCAGACAGGAGGCTGGATAAAATAGGAACCAGAGGCTTAATGTGGTGAAAGATGACTTACAAAACAAAAACACAGTTCATTTCTTAATTCACCTGGTTGGCTGAAATCCATATGGGAAAAGCACATGGACATCGGCAGATAGAGGCTCGAACAAATGATTTTGAGGCAGACGGAATAAAGGTTAGAAAGAGTTGAACAGCATGTATTCAGCCATGTCTGTAAAACCCTAAACTCTGGACAAATGGCTTGTTTTCAGAGGTCTAGAGTTTCTCACGCTAAAAAGTGCTGGACACTCTGAAACAAATAGGGCAGAAAGGATATGACCGCCATGGTCTATGTAGCTGTGGCCTTTCAGTGGTCATCCTGCATGGTCATTACACCCACTGTCCATTTGTCATCTGAGGTTAGCCAAGATATAGTCCCCTCTTGGTTTACATCATGAATAGGGGAAGCGCTATATGTCTTGCATATTGGGTGGAATATAAGTATTGCTACACATTTCCCAATAGGGTCATTGCACTTCTCATTCATCTTTACCAGTTAGAGTGTGACATGTTGAGTCATTTGTCATCACTCAAGCGGGCTATCCTTTGTCACACTAGCCCATCTGTGGCTAAAAGTGTTGGTATTTTACTTTAAAATATGTACCAGACAAATATGATTTCTCACTCCTTTAACGCTTTTTTTTGCCTATGACAAATGTGTTTCTACTTCCCACAATCTCTTCTTTTCCTCCCTCCCTACATTCAGGTCAGGTGTCCGGGAGCCACAACACCACCTTCATCTCCAGTGGTCAGGTGATGAACTTCAGCGGCGATGTCATTGTCGTCTATGTCAGCCAGACGTCTCTAGACAGCGACGGGGTAGGGCAGGACGATGCCTTTGGGAGCCCTGTCCAGGAAGAGGCTAATGAGACAGCCCCATTTTTCCAGAGCTGCCTGAGATCACAAGGGGACTCCATTTCCCACTGCACCATGCAAGACGAGACACTGCCAGTCCAGGAAGTGATGGAGGAGCGGCCTTTGGGGAAGTGAAAAGTGCCCATTGGCTGTTTATTTGTCAGTACAGCGATCATTTCCATAACCATCAGTTGTAAAAAATGACTTCTGGTTATTTCTGTTGGTTACGTCACCTTTTGTATCTTAGCTCCCAATTAATGTACAAATAACTGAAAAAACAACAACACAATTTGTCTGCCATACCAGCTTCTCGTACAAGAACAAGGGAGGGAAAGCTTTTGATTAAAATGAGGCAATGAAATATTTCCTATTTCACACATCAGTCACTGAATCTTGCCTCAGGCATCTCTAAAGTGCCTTTTTTCATTTTACAGTGGAAAGCTGCAGGCTTTTTCAAATGGAAACCCCCTCCATTCCAGACAATGATGGGAAATTTTGTTGGGAATTGGACGTGGAACTGGAGTTCAGACTAAAAGGACGTCATGTTTTTATTTTTGTATGGAAATTGCAGCCGGGTCTTGATACGAGGGACTTACTACATTTTTTCATTTCCCACCTTCCATGATTGAATAGCCCAGGTTAAAGTCTGTAGACTCTACACCACTAAATTTGACATTTGGATGATATCAAGGGTTTCCTTACACAACAAAATATCCACCATGTGGAAATAACTGAGTTTGCGCTCACAAAATCATGCCATGAAAGGGAATATTTTTAACGTAGAAAATTCAATCGATTTGCTACATTAAGAGCTGGCAGGGTGGAGTCAGAGTTTGTAAAAAAAAAAAAAGGTTGAAGGTGGTGAATCTAAAGCATTTCACTGAGTGAATTTTCTTCTCTCTTCTCTTTGTTTGGTTTGCAGGGTTTAACAAAAGCTATTTTACAGTAAAGAGACACATTCAGTTTTGATACGATGCTTGTTTATCCTGTATGTAGACTTTTGTACTCTTTTCTTATTGCACCACAAGTGCAGTTTGTTTCTAAGAAAAAATGCTATGCATTTGATAAGCTATTTTATTATTACTGGTTTGTTTTGTTTCATTATGTTTTAATGTTCAAGGCTTAATGAAGAAAAGTAAAATGTCAGCCTGTTTATATTTAGTTTTAATTAATTTCACAAAGTAGAATGTTTATGTATTATTTCAGAAGATGCATATGTGATCAATATTTGTATATATTTCAAAAGAAGCTTGATGTTTGTGGAAATAAGAATGAATATTCTCTTTGTGCTTCCACTCATTTGATTTATGGTGTGGATGTGTTAAGTGGAGCCAATAACAGCAGTCAAAATGCATAGCAAAAGGGAGTTAAAAGGGACCTGTTCAATTACAACCTCGCCATATGTATGCATCCTTTAAATAATTATGTACATATCAATCAGACCTATTGCAATGAATGACTAAAAGAATATTGTGATCGAAATTAAATATGTTTTGCATCTAATCCTTTCAGGGATGGCTGCTATCCTGCATTCTGTGGTTTCTCTCTGTCAACTTTCCTATTCTGGGATAGACAAATTACAATGAACGAGCCATTTATCTCCTCAAGATGATCTATAATCTTTGTGAAGCAATGATAATTACACATGTGGCAAGACCTCTCTGTCTTTGTCCCCGTGTTGACAGACAGACAGACAGGCAGCCTTTCATCAGGCCTGGGGATGGCGAGCAGCTGCGAGGAGAAACTAATCTAGCAGTCAGACCAGCTAGCGTCACAGAGAGACCACATGAGAGGAGCTGGCAGCACTCATTTAGGCCTGGTTTGGGTCAGCAGGAGTATGTTTACGTGTGCGTGTATGTGTGTGTATAAGTGTGCATCTCGTCTCGGCTTATTTTATGGTTGTTTGTGAAAACAGGAAGTTATGACTAGCTTTCACATGGTTTACATGAGACCTGGCTGGCCTGCCAACACAGAACCTGACTGTAGATTTAAATGATTTCAGCTTATTTTTTTCAACCTTCCATGTGTGAGAAAACAGTCTCTCATTTTACTGAAGATATGTAGCAAGTTGCTGCATTCTACCCCCTAGTGGTAACTGTATGTTCGGATGACAAAAAGACAAGAAATCTAAAGTATATCTAAAGTAGTGCAAGACATGGCGTGGCTCTGTTTGGTCAATTTTTTTAAAGGCAGGTCCTAAATTGACAAGATAGTCTGAACAGAAACATACAACCCATTTACCACCACATTTTTTTTTACATGATACATGAAAAAGGAAGGGTAAGGAAGACCCTCTTTGGATCCGGGTTCAGCATTTGTTCTCCAGTCTTTGTCGCCCCAATCAGCAGTTAGGATAACAGCCTTACTTACAGCTAGGTGATAACTGAGACCTTCCTGTGGAAAGCACCCGGAAATCCACAGTGGTCAAATTCTGAAATTACAGTCGTCTCACCTGCGGAACCAGGTATTCAGTTTCAGACACTTTTATGAGATTAGTAAGTTTTCCCCAATGGTACTCAGCAGACGCAGTTTCTTGTTACTTTACAGATAACGATTTTGCATGCTGAAAATATTAGGAGCTTGCAAATATGATGAATTGCGTAAACGGCTTAAATGAAACTACCAAGAAGTATATAAAGTCACTAAGTAACACTTAGGCCTTAAAATGCTGCTTACAGGTTAATATATCAATACAAGAAATATTTTACATTTGTTTTTCATATATGTAATATGTATTTTTCTTCAAGGTAGCTACTTTTACTCAAGTAAAAAGATCTGAATATTTCCTTCACCACTGACAGACACCAGTGATGCTTAAAACGTACATTGCATCACAACAATTTGTTGTGTAAGAGTCTCAGAGTCTGCTGAGTCAGTAGTTCATACAATTTATGCAAATACACAAACAGTTCTTTGTTACTTAGGCTTATACATCAGTACTTGTCATGTGATTGCTCGCCAGGAACCCTGTTTAAAAGTCTGTCTAATTGATTAGTTACAATAACACACTTTGAACAGGGGGGGATTTGTGTCTAATTGTGACTTCCCAATGCAATCTAAATCATCTTAGGGGCAAATAAGGGTGTCAGTCTTTCCCTCTCTGGCTCTCATTTCTCTGTCGTCCTCTCTCCGATGCGAGTCTTGAGACATCATCAGTGAAATAAGGAGCCACTCAAATTATAGAAGGGATATTGCAATTTTATGTCACAAACTACAAAAATGCAAGCACTCAGGTAAGACATCTCTCGTGTAGGATATCATCACAAGAAAAAAAGAGAAGATAGAAGTAGAATTGTCTCTTTAAGAATATTTTTTAATAATGTGATTTTAGTATACAGAATGTAAGCCAATTTTTAATTCACAAATTACTATGCTTTGAGTAAAAGATGGATGGATATTGTTGCTTCGTGTCAGTATAGACAGACACTGAAATGTTAGGTGAAGTTGCCAAGTCAGTTCAAAGCCTTTTAACTTTTATACAATGACTGTGTTTTCTGGCATTCAGTGTTTTGCCTTAGGTGGTAAACCTCACCCACCTTGTATTTCAGTTACCGTAAGGTTAGACAAACAATATTCGATTGCCTTCAGTTTTCTTACAATGTTCTTTTTATTCTGTTGACAGTTAAAATGATATTACATTATCATGTTTGCTGTCAAGAAAAACAATTCTCTAATCAATTATACTTTCATACCCTAACTCCTCAGGTCTCTCATTATCCCCAAGTGGTCCTCAGATGTGCGTCTAGAAGGGAAGACAGCTATAGTAACGGGGGCCAACACTGGAATAGGCAAAGAGACAGCTGAAGACTTGGCTGGCCGAGGCAAGCAAACAGAGCTAAAGACAGTCAAATAAGTACCATGATGACTTACAGATTCTTTGTATTATTCTTTCTTGCTGTGTGACTCAGAGTGCCTATTAATAATAAAAAGTAATATGCAAGAATATAATAATAATTATAATAATATAATGAGGTGGTTCAGGTATTAAACTGTTAAGAATATGAACTGGTTTCAATAAAATACAGATTTAAAACATACAGTGTGCAAGGATAAGTGTTTAAAAGAAAGCTCAACACCACCTTGCCTTGTTCAAACTTTAACATGAATGTACATGCAAACACACAGTCACCAATAAGAGGTATTAATCTCTGTAGGTGCAAGAGTGATTTTGGCATGCAGAGACATGGCAAAAGGAGAGCAAGCTGCTCGTGACATCATGAGGGAGGTGAAGGGAGCCAAGGTAGTCGCCAGGCAACTGGATCTGGCTGACACCAAATCAATATGCCTGTTTGCCGAGAGTATCTACAACAGTGGGTGGCACACACACTCACACACACAAACACCCATAGACTCCAGAATACTGTATACATTTGTCATAAAGACTGTAATGCAGGTAAGATATATTTTGTTTTCCAGCTGAGAAGGCTCTTCACTACCTGATTAACAATGCAGGTGTGGCTATTTGCCCTTACAGCGTTACAGTGGATGGATATGAGATGCAGTTTGGAGTCAATCACTTGGGTAAGAGGTTAAAAATGTGTGCAAATACACTCGTTTTGGGGGAATTGACCCTGTGTTTAGTTGATGGCAGGAGTGTGTCAAAGAAATCTGGGGACCTTTTATTGATTAAAATGAATGTATTGAATTTTGTATGGGCCCCTGTATTAGGATGCAGCAATAGAACAACCAGCTCATTTTGGTGTCTCTGTTCTCATCTCTTAGTGACTGACCAGTGAGCCAATCTGTTAAGCCTTTTGTGTATTTCTTTTAAAAGTTGCTTTTCTTACCAATTTTCCCTTTGCTCTTTCTGTGTTTTATTTTCTCTCACTAACAAATTCCCCGTCTTACCTTCTACTTCCAACCACTTTCTCCCTGTTCAGGTCACTTCTTCCTGACCTTTCTGTTACTGGACTTGCTAAAGCACTCTGCCCCATCCCGGGTCATCAACGTCTCGTCGGCAGCCCACGCCTTGGGCAAGATCCAGTTTGATGACCTGAGCGGTGAAAAAGACTACCACCCTGTCAGGGCCTACGCACAGAGCAAGCTGGCCAACGTCCTTTTCACCAGAGAGCTGGCCAAAAGAACTGAGGGTAGGGTGTGTATGTGTGTGTGTCTGTGACACTGATTATGCATCATGTACTGTATGTATGTCTCTATGTGCCTCTTTGTCTCTTTCCGTTTGTATGAAAAATCGATCAGCATCTCTTGCCAGTGTGAGAGTCTCATGCCTCAACCGCAACCGCCCTGGGCAAGAAACAGAGCAAGGAGAAACATGTTTGTAGAAAACACAGTTAAAGAAGTATTCATTGCTCCACTGATCACACCTTGTTATTCCCACTATTAATCTCATAGTTTCTATAGAGATAATTGCCTTTTTTTATTCAGATATTATCATGTTGTATGAAACTATGTATGGATTGTATGTATGAACCTTAGAGATTATTGTGCCATAGATTCTGATTGTTTGATTTATGTTTGACCTGTGTTAGGTTGCTGTCAAGGCTTTTCTTCCTATCAAATTTAACCAAAAATTTTATAAGAAAACCAACCTATTTTGAAAAGTTGGAATCCACATCAACCTGAGAATTGATTTTCTGTACCTAAATGCATCCCTTTGCCTACAGTTCTAGGTGTGACGGCTTACTCTGTGGACCCTGGCATAGTGAACACTGAAATAATAAGGCACGTGAGGCGCCCTCTTGCGGACATAGCCAAGGCCTTCAGTTTTCTGATCAAGACCCCAGCAGAGGGAGCCTATACCAACATCTACTGCACCGTCACTCCTGAGAACCAGCTGCTCACCGGGGGATATTACAAGTCAGTTTGAAATAGCAGTAGCAGCGATACTCGTGATCAATCAGTTCGAATTAGCTAAACCAAGCCACTTAAGTGAGAACAGACATCCCACCGCAAACATTTAAATGACCAGATGTCAGTGTTTCTTTGATAGTGCAGAATGTATTAGTCATTAACAGAAGGTGGGTGGGGTTACCTAAAATTCCTCAGCAGTACACACCCGTGCCAGAGTCTTCTTGAAAGATGCCAGATGTATAAATATGTCAGTTATGTCACAGCTATGTATAAAAGTAATCTCAGCTAGCTAATGGTCCATATACTGAATGTACAAAATGTACCCCACTTGTGAGATGCACTGTAAATAAAGGTATATAGGTCATCATTCCCCTCCTTAATTCTGTACCAATCACAATAGAGAATGATTACATGAAGAGAAACAAAGGCATTTTCAAACTTTAAAGGTCCAGTGTGTAACATTTAGGAGGATATATTGGCAGAAATGTAATGTAATATTCATAGGTATGTTTTTATTAGTGTATAATCACCTGAAAATAAGTTCTGGTTTTAGAATTAGTCCTCTTCCACAGAGCCTGGCAGAACAGGAAAACCAAACACTGGCTGTTCACATTTTTGGCCACCGTAGTTTCTCCTATCACTTGGCGACGGATATTCAGTTGGTGCAATAAGCAACCTGCTAGATGCCACTAAAATCCTAAAGCATGTTCTAAAGAGGTAATTACTCTGTCTTTCCTTCCCCTTCCTAACAGGGACTGTGCCTGTGCAGAGAGCTCCTGGGCAGGTCAGGACGACGGCACCGCCTTAAAGCTGTGGGCCGTGAGCTGCCACCTACTAGGCATCCGCTGGAGATAAGCTTGCAGACTTAAATGGGCTCTCCCACATACTATAAAGCAATATTTATGAGCACTTACAAATATTATGCTGATGCTAGGTTAACTGTATGGAGAAAGTGTCAAGTATGGGATTGAAAGAATTGTGTAAGTAGGTGAACAGGATATAAATACAAGCATAATATACTTGTGTATACTGTAAAAACAAAGTTTATGAAGGATGACATGCAAATAGGTTGGAGAAAGAAATGATAGATGCATCTTATAATAAATATGACTGATATTAACTGCTGATCTCGTGTTTTATTTTTTAAGTCACTGAATAAGAAAAAGCTCCAGTGTTGTGTCAAGATTGTGTTCTTTTTTTAAGGCTGTTCAGATCATTTTGAAACTCTTAGGGATAGTTTGGCAACCTGATGAAATTTGACTTGGGAGGACCTCAAGTGGCCAAGAAGCAATGTTGCACCATCATCATGATAAAAGCATGGTTGTTACATTACAGCAAAATGAACAGTTATGCTATAACCCTATGCTACTTAAGCATTATATTTATGCGGACTCTTTTTTCTTTTTTTTTTAATGTCTGCACCCCCACGACGCCCAGCGGTGTCACACACTGCCTAGTTCATATTAACTTGAGCGTCTCCTCCGACAGCAGGACGACAGCCGTCTGTTCCCCCCATCCTTGTGAACTTGTGAATCAATTATGCGTCAGCTCGCTCCTGATTGGACGAGCCGTGATATTGCGATGACAAACGCGGCGGCGGGGTGGGGAAGAGATGACAAGCACGAAATCCACTGATGAACTGTTGGGAGGACTGGAGGAGGCAATTTCATTTCTTGCCAAAGTGGCTCACTGGTTCCTGAGGTGGACATTTGTTGTTCTTCTGGGGAAGAATGTACTGCAGGTAAGAACAAAAAAAAAAAACACACAGCCGGTCAGAAACGGTACAGGTTCTGGCTCTGTTAATAAGAAGGAATTTAAGAAATGTTAGGGAGATTACACTATACCGCGCAGCCGGATTTGGCAGTAGATTAGACCTGTGTAGAAATATGTTGTTTGTGTCGATTCGGTTTTTCTTTTGCTTGTAAATGATTTGTTATGTGGAATAATTGAGAACTTAGTTGAATTTGTTTTTTGTTTTGCTCCTGTAAACCTGTTACAGTGACTTTGAATGAGAGGTTTTCTTTTAATTATTATTCTTGTAGGGAATAAACCAGGTAGTTTCAAATCGTAATCAGGCAATGTAAGTGGGCTACAGATCAGCTATTATTATTATGTACAGGATATAGCAAAAAAACTGTGCTTAAATGTAAAAACTGTCTAGAGTCACTAAAATCATTCATAATCTTTGCATCAAGTTTGGGATGTTTGATTTTTCTGTTAGCACATTTCCAAGTGTCTTCACTTTTGTGGGAAATTGTACATTTCTGACTCAATGTGTATACATGAAGTGGATTACTGCAGTAACAACAGCAATAGGGAGTGGAAACGTATCCCTCTACTTGTTATGAAGGGAAATCCTATTCATGGGGTCCTTCACTGATGCTTTGCTTGTTGTGTTCAGGAGTGTGTGCTGCAACCGCTGGTCATCTGAGGAGAGGTTAGATGGGAAAACAGTCATCATCACCGGAGCCAACACTGGTATTGGAAAAGAAACAGCCAGGGACCTGGCAAGAAGAGGTAATGCTGGGGCTGACTCTCTGTCTCCACTTGTCTTTATATCTATGTCTGGCTCAGTTGCATTGATGTGTCCCTACCCTGCGGTTTCCCTTTTTTCTTTCCTTTTTACTTACTTTCAGACACATTCCACTCCTTTCCATGGAGTTAAGCACTTCTATTATGTAGGTGGTTTAAAGCTATAAAGCATGATGATGCTTTAACTGTGACCTCCGTCCTAAGACCTCCACTAATGTCAGGCTGGATCAAGTGAAGACCAAGACAAATGGCAGACGGAGAAGAGATTTAAGGCTATGTTAACCAAAATAAGCATCTTTCTTAACACTTTTCACTAGTCCAAATAAAAGACAAATGGCAGTGATTGAAAACAGACGAGGCATCAAGGGGACAGAGGGAGCATTGTGAGGGTCTGCTCCCCTCCCAAGCCAGACAGGCAACAAAGAGAGATGGGAGGGTGCAGTGCAAACACACGCACACACGCACACACACACAGGGTGAGTAATATGAAAACTAATTCTGCATACGTGATTGTTCGTCTGCACTTGAAATGCTCATTATGACATCTATCTCCATTTTTTTAAATAAATGCATTAGTGTTATTCACATTATTATAATTAGAATTTTCACACGTGTATATTTGCTTTTATTTTGCAGATCAAAGGGCAGCCAGGAGTCACGTTTTTGACCATTGATGTGTTAACAGATTTTTTTTGTAGCAAAATCAACATTAATACAGAAAAAAGACAGGAAATCATAATTGCCAGAGGGAAATAACAATGCTGTGTTCCTTGCCTCTGGAGAATTCACTGTCAAAATGTATCACCTTTCAGTAAATGGGATTATATAATAACATGATGACAACATGATTAGATTAGCAAGGATTCATAACAGAAGGTGGTTCCTTGGGGTGCTGTATCAGGAAAGCCAAACTGGATCTCAACTTTTTTAATCATTTATTTATTTGGTTATAACATTCACTTTTAGGGTAATTTTTCATGTTGACAAAGGGAATTGGACACATTATTGAGTCTGAATTTACAAAATGTGATCAGGCTTGTCATTATTTGCATTTTTCCTTATTTGCATACTGTCATTATTTATGCATGCATAACACTGTGTAATCATCTGCTAGATGATCTTTAACTTGCCTCGGTATAACCTTCCATTCTCACTGTTTGTTTACTCTTTTATTTAATTGAGTGAACTTGGCTTCCAGGGAAATGCAGGAACAATTGGGTTTTCTCACATGGCAACAGCAGGGGAGAAACAAAGACACTGTGATGGGATGCAGACGCTACGCTCCAACTGATTAATGGCTCTCCTATTCCATAATTGTTGTGCACAGCAGCTACTTTCTATGTGTGTGTATGTGCGTTTCTGTGAGTGTGTGGTGGGGGTAGTTGTCTGTCTGTGTTGTTTGTGTGGGCATGCATACATGTTTGCATGTGTCTGTGGGTGAGAAAGAGAGAGAGAGTGTGTGTGTACGTGTCCTCAAACCCCCTTTCCGGGCTCATTAAGAAGAATGCATCGTAATTTGCGTCAACGGGCGAATGAGAATGACACAGTTGAGAGGGTCTAGTGTTTGTGTGAGCAGAGCAGTTGGCTAAATGAGTTGCTGAATGAGAGTTTAGAGAACATTAGAGGATGATCCAAAGCACAAAGACACATTTAGGTACTTCATTCTTAATTGACGTAGGTTGCTTTATGCCTGCAAATGAGCAAATCTTTTGGAGTTTGGAGTTCAAACTGTGAGGGATTTAAACTTATTGTGTGTAGAATATTTGCCTTAATATGTTACTCATGTTTGTATTCAGCACAGTATAATAGCTATTATCACCTAATGTGTGAGATTTAAGAAGGTTAAAACATAAAAAAATTAACCAACATTAGTCTCTTCACTGTTCCCACGATCAGCGACTCTGGTCTATTTTATATATTATTATATGTGAAAATAATCTGGATCTACACATTGCTGCTACCTCTCTGATACCCGACCTCCCTCCTCCTCCTCTCCTGCTTCAGGCCTCTCCTTTTCCCGCCTGAACCCGTAGCGTCTTTGATGTCCAGGGACTCAGAGTCCTGGTTGGAGCTACTGTGAATCACCTCAGTCCCGTATTCCCTGAGGTCAAACTGGTCTCTGTTGGTCTTGAAGGCTGTATTCGGATGTTGAGCCGGGTTCCGTTGCCTGCTGACCCGGCTCCAGTTATTAGCTAACAGTTAGCTGCAGTTACAACATGATTTGTAATATGCTGCACCCTATTGCTTTAATTTGACAGGTGGAGAGTAGTCTCAATTATTGAGTGTTTAGACTGTGGAAAGAAAGAAGTGTGGAAAAGGGAGAACAAGACATTATCATAACTTGTGATCCTTGTTTTTAGGTGCACGCATCGTCATGGCGTGCAGGGACCTGGAGCGGGCAGAGGAGGCACGGACGGAGATTTTGGAAGACACAGGAAATGAGAATATGGTCATCAGGAAACTGGATCTATCTGACACTAAGTCCATCAGAGTGTTTGCTGAACTCATTAACAAAGGTAACTAACCATTATATATCTTTACTTATTGCACACACAGTTCCTTTCAGTTTTTCTTTTATACTAATTCTACTTTATCTTTTTGTGTTTCATGGGATGTTTTTTTCAGAGGAGAAACAAGTGAATATCCTGATAAACAATGCAGGAATCATGATGTGTCCCTACTCCAAGACTGCTGACAACTTTGAAATGCAGTTGGGAGTCAATCATTTGGGTACGTCTTACTGGAAGTTGCCGTCTCTACTTTGATTTGAAATGTCACGTTCACGTTCATTTTTCGAGAATCTGTCAAGCAGTCATGAAATGCATTGAAGTGGCAGTTAACTGTGATGTTTGTCAGAGGAATGAATAATAGAGGGACTTCAAAGTGTTGTTTTTGACTACTCAGTCTGATTGATGAAATAGAACAGATGGCAGTCATATCCTTGAGTTGTTTAATAACATGATTGCATAGTGATAAGAGGGATTTGCCTAAAAAGAAGTTAAAAAAAATATAGCTTTTCCGTATTTAGTGGTATTAGCAAGCCGTACAACACACGTACAGCCAAGCTGACCAACATAGGCAGGAGAATGTAACCAGAGTTACTGTTTTCTTTAAGCTGACAGTGTTTTCCCTGTGTTGGACCATGGCTTCCTTCCAAATAGTCTTTTCCTCAGTGGTATTTTTGTCACAGGCTGACAGAGAGAAGAACACTCTGTGCTCGAACGTAGTCTCCCACACACATATGTGCGTGCGCACACACACACACACACATATATGAATATATACCTGCACATCCACACATCCTTTACATCTATACATACATATACAACCTTGAATAGGTTGGGTCAACAGTAGAACAGGAAATAGAGAACAATAGTGAGGAAAGCAAAAATACTGTTTCCTTCAGTGTTCACATGTGAACATTTAGGGCTGTGTCTGGGTCTGCTAAACAGAAATCAGACTTCATCTTCTAATGTTTTAAAACAGAAATCATTCAGCAAACATTTCTCAGTGTTTCAGTTTGTGTCAAGATATGGCTGAGGCTGTATTCACCACGTCAGCAGGAATAATGTTAGATACTGTAAGTTGTTGATCACAGATAACGTTACTGACATTATGTAAACTTTCTTGCTTGTAACACATGGTGATTTCCTTTAATGCGGATCACAATGAGGCTGAGGCAAAGCTCTTGTACTTTCAGAGCATCAATCAAGATAGGAATGACGGGGTTGCCAAGTTAGCTCCATAAGCTAGAATGACATTTCAATGGGCTGTTATCCATCCTGTGATGTTTGTGTATGGAGGGGAGGGGAAGATATGACCTTCTTATCAACAACACAGTAAGAGCTACTGTATGTTGACTATGAATAACAACCACTTGTGCACTTGTGACTCCAGCGTCACATGGAATCACAAGTACACCACAAAATAAAGATGCAGAAATGCTACATCATGATGTAAAATGTAAAAGATTTGGGGGCACAATAATAGGAAGAGCTCTCTGTTGAGCACTGCGGAACCACAGTACAAGCCAAAAGACCGGTGATGCAACAACAGTACTATTTTTATACAGAACAACTTAATGAGGATTCTAGATAGGATCTTGTTGGCACAGTCAGTGATGTCTCACAGAGTGGTTCTTTTACCTCTACAGCAGCTCAAAATGTCACAAGGCTATCTGTAAACTTCTTTTTGATTAAAAAGCAGGTTATGTAGGGTGTTTTATGAGTTGCTTGTACAAAGCTTTGTGTTTCTGTTTGGCAGAATGACATGTATTCCCTCAACTTTAAGAGGAGAAAATGACAACAAATGATGCATTTGGATATAAAAAGTATCAACTACTAGAATACAGTTCCTTTGTCCTTCCTTCCTCTTTGCACCACTCCATTAGATGCACCAAAGTATTTTGTCTTAAGGGGCTCCTCCTATTCATGGCTTGTTGTGCAATATTCTACCACATTCAGTAAATGGGTTATAAATGGGAATGGAAGGGGTGATAATCGTGTCACATTAAGTCAAGCATGTTTAACTCAGCCAATCATATTGCATGTGGACCCCCTGAGGCATAATAATCCTTTACAGTGTGTGGTAGTGACTTATTTATATTGGTGTGGCATTTGCTTCTGTAGCGCAAGACAATAGGGTGAAAGCGCATGCCTCTTGACTTTCCTCAGGTCACTTCCTGTTGACTTACCTGCTGCTGGACCTCATCAAACGTTCAGCTCCTGCCCGTATTGTCATCGTAGCATCGGTGGCCCACACCTGGACTGGGCTTCGGCTGGATGACATCAACAGCGAGAGGAGTTATGATACCATGAAAGCCTATGGACAGAGCAAGCTGGCTAATGTCCTCTTTGCACGCTCACTTGCCAAACGGTTACAAGGTGAGGTGAGATAGTAGCGTTTTCAAGGAATTCATACATGTCACAAGGGATGGAAGAAAGACAAAAAAGAAAACTTAATTACAG
>NW_023339650.1:8818683-8827528 GCF_004916995.1 Morone saxatilis
AAGTCCATACTTACCATTACTTTCACACTGGATAGCTTGCCTAAGTGTCCGTCCTTATTTAATTATCTTTTCTCCCTCTGAGAAAGTACAGTAATTACTTATGAATCAGATTTTCACTGGAAATGAACTATTTTTCCATCTCTATCTGTTGTCTCTTGTTCTTTTACTTAATGGCCAAGAACGCAAAGGAAATGACTTGAATATGACAATCAAGTAGTTTAATAGTTGATTCACTTAACTTTTAAAAAAAATAAAAAAGAGCATATTATGCACAGAAATGTGTGGGTATTGTATGCAAATCATAGCAGAGTATGCAGATGGCAATACCATCTTACTTGTTTGCATGTGTTAACTTGAGTATACAGTGTATGTATAGGTGACTGTGTAAGTAACTGTGGAGGTGCCTGTATATCTGTTGCAGGTACAGGGGTGAGCGTGTTCTCACTGCACCCCGGGGTGGTGCAGTCTGACCTGTGGAGGCATCAGCACCAATGTATCCAGGTGGCAGTGAAGATCTTCAGGATTTTCACCAAGACTACGGTAGAAGGAGCGCAGACCACCATCTACTGTGCTGTGGAGCCACGCCTGGACAGCCAGAGTGGAGGGTACTTCAGGTACACAGTATTCCAAGCAACTTGCAATTGGTTATACAAGAGCTTTTAGAGGGCCAGTTTCATGCTGTTCAGTATTACTACCTGCTGACTAACAAAAGGATTTACTGTATGTAGCTGAGAGTCAACTATTTTTATTCTTATTGAACACTCAAACAAATGCAGCACACAATGCGTAATGGCCTTTTTCTGTCCCTTTGTACACACAGTGACTGCGCTCCTGCAAGGTGCTCAAGGGCTGCTTCCGATGATGACTTGGCCCAAAAACTGTGGGAGATCAGCTGCAACATGCTTGATATCACCTGGCAGTGAATAGTGGCAAATTAAATGTGTGCAGTGAAGGACAACTTTTATAGAGGCATTCATTTTTGCTGTTACTGTTGTGAAAAAGATGTATTTTATGACTCAAAGTACAGTAGATATTGCTACCAAGAGCTTGTTTATTTTAAAAAAATATATCAAAAACAAATGCTATGTTTTAGTCAAATTGTATTTATCAGATTGCATGGTGTTTAACCCATATTTCATACTGCTTGTTAGCATTCAATGATAGTCCAATTATTTTCAATACTTTTTGTAGAATTTAAGATATGTTGAAGCAGTACTTTATACTGTACTAACTGGTGTGGGCATTATTTGTTTAGTCATATTTGTATCTTGAGTGCAGATGCTCTTTTATCTTGTTAGCTGCGAGCATGGTCTTCTTGCTTTGGATGAAAATTACCTGGTTTATGAAAGATTCTCATACAAGTACTAGTGTGGCAGCGGTATAGTTTTTGGCAAAAAGCCCATTTCAAAGAAACGTTTGAATGAAATGCCTACATCGGGGCACACATACAGTATTGTGGTTGACAGTTAAAGCACTTAGATGACAGTTAATTTGAAGTGTGTACTGTTTGCACTGTTACTGTCTGCTTTTGGAGCACACACACATCAGAATGTACATTTATTGATCAGTAATGAGCAATTGGTCTAAACTTTGTCATTGAACTGCCGTGTATCATGCAGTCTGCAGCTTCAGATAACTCCCTGTTAGCTAAGGAAGGAAAACTTTAGGCCTATACTCCTCTGTGATGTGGTTGTACTAGGGTAATGCAGTTACCTCAGTACACTGTAACCATAATATTTCTACATTATGATAGCAATCGTTATATGGTTACAATGTGTCAGCATGTTGAGGCTTCAGCAAAGTCTCTCAAATTGGGAATATGTACATAATGTAAAAAATAAACCTGTTACACTGGCAAACATTTTGCAGTTCTGCTTGTTTGTGACTTAAATGTTACTGAGTTATGAGTGTATTAGTGAGTGAACATTTCTCAAGCTGTTGGGTTGACCTTTTCAGATGCAGTACCATGTGATACTGGGATGAATTTCCCCTTTGAGAGTTAAGAGATTAGGTATGTTTAGGGTATTAATAATGACAGAATTGAGAGTCTTAAAGTCTTAGCCACTGCCACCCAAGCAGATGACTGGACTGGATGACTTACTCTTTATTAAAGTGACAAATGTAAAAAAGTAATGTTAGAATCCATCTGCCCATACCATAGTACTGTTTAGCATTATTAAGTGTTTTACTAATTGATTGAGGTCCCAATAATTAATGCAAAGTAGTGTTTAGTATGCAGTGGACTGTAGAACATGTACTTGTCTTTTGCTGGACGTGTGTATTAATGTTAGCGTGGAGGTTTACACACCATATAATCAGTATAATGGAGAACAAAGATCAGGAGTAAATGCCACAATACTAGTTAGAAACTGCATCTTAATCTAAATCACATGAGGGAGTATTTAAGGAATTAAGGAATGTGGCATGAGCCAGAGGAGTGGCTACAAGGAGTCTAGGACCAATGCTCCCTCAAAGCAATGTGTGTGGTAGGATTCAGATATATTATCACACTCACCAAATAACAGTAACTTCATAACCAAATCCCATTAGTCCTGTTTCCAGAAATGTACTCTATTTAAAAAAAACAGTACAATATTTCTACAGTAGGCCTTATCAACCATATTGTCACCCCAAGCTGGCTGCCAGCTGATAAGCAACTACCTGTCACGGACCAGCTGGTAATTCTAAGTAGCTGCATCTGTACTTGCTTCAACACATTGTATTACATAATACAATACAAACATTTGTTATTAGGACAGATAACCTGGATTTGTATCCCTCAGCTGCCCAAACTTTGACACAAACATACAGTAGAACAAGAGTGCAATTCATGTATTGAGTGCTTTCCTATTAGCAGCCTAAGTAAAAAGAGTTGGAATAAAGCTAGATATAATTAACAAAGAAATGGGCTTAACCAAGAGCCTTATAGAAAAAAAAAATATATATCATATATTTATAATAATAATAATCTTATATCTGTATGGCTCTTGGTTTACCCATGCTACTATTGCTGTAATTGAGACAAAGAGCCTGTCTCTGTGTAAGAAACCTCCTGGCCTGTAGGTGGCAGTGTGACCAATATTTCAAGCTCAAACGAAAAAGAGAGACAAGATCATACGCATGCGCGTCTTAAGTCTACGTCAGCTCTTCTCCATTACGCATCAGTGTGGACGCGACGTGGCCCTCAGTCCTCTGACTCTTCTCTCCTCAAACGACACAAACAGGTAAGCTGCGTGTTATTATATTACAAGTTACCGTATAGTTTACTTACATGCAACCTACTCACTGCTATGAGACTTTTTTTGGACTTGTATTTGTGTTATATATTGGATTTCCAGCTATCATTCCGTCGACCTCCATAGCTTTTCTTGCGATAACGTTAACTAGCAAGGATGAGTGAAAACTAACTTCAGAACATGCTTTTCATTGATGAGGACACGTATATTGAATACACATATTAATATTGTATGGAAAAACCGAAGCTGTACGGTATATAAACCATTATCTAGTTATGGGAGTCATAAAAAGCTCAGGCTGCTGAAGTCAACGTCAGCACTGAGAGCAGTCCCAGCTTTAACGCTGCTGTTGTTGTCTCGCTGTCTACAGCCTAAATCAACACCATGGATCAGGTAATGCAGTTTGTTGAGCCCAGCCGGCAGTTCGTCAAGGACTCCATAAGGCTCGTAAAGAGATGCACAAAACCCGACAGAAAAGGTAGGTTCATCCTTGTCATTTTGTTCAACCTTCCTTTTAATCCAGATACCCACTTTAAAGCTTGAGCTGCCCGGCTAAGGCCTTTGGGCTCCCTAAAAGCATGACTGTTCATTTTTATTAAACAAGATGATTTGATTTTTGCTTTATTTTGACATTTCTTTCTGCTCTCCTTCAGAATTCCAGAAGATTGCCATGGCCACAGCGATTGGGTTTGCCATCATGGGTTTCATTGGTTTCTTCGTCAAACTCATCCACATCCCCATCAACAACATCATTGTGTGAGTAGTAGAAACACATCGCTCATTTACATGCTAGATTGTGTCATACAATTGGTGACTGATTGCCTTTTTTTTTTCTATAAAGTTTTAAATAATCCGTTAAGGACAATGCTTGAAATATTGTCATTTAATTAAGAGGAACAGTGATTGAATTGATTAGACATTGTGTGTGTGCTCACTGATATCATTGATGACTGCTCAGAAAGGGAGATGATCCTGCCCACTCTCCTTGCCTAATCAACTGCCTGATTGTCTCTATTCACTCACTGCAAAGTTAAATAACAGTTGAATTAAGAAATTTACTGAAAGGCATTATGTCTGTCCACTCGTATCATTTAGATCCCCGTTTGAGACCCTTCATTTTATGTATTGTTAGCACTAATGATTTACAGCCCAAACTACACTAAATCTTAGCATAAATTATCAGAAAGCACCAAAACCAAATTCCAGTGACCAACAAGTATATAATTAACATCAGCACTAACCATTAAAAAACTCTTTATATATAGCATAGGACAGCTGGTTTTATTACATAAATGATACATTAGCATTAACTAATGGATGGACCAGAAATGAACATTTATCACATTACTTCATAGGCATGATTCAATCATAGTCATTATCATTCATTAATGAATTGCATAGTTAGTTTTTATCAGTGCACAAATGATGAGAGAAGAGCAGTCACACTGGTAGCATTTGTGATTTTATTTTTTGCGCAATAGGATAAAACATTCAAATACCATTATTCGGGCTGTTGCCATAATAGTCAGAATATACAGTATCTGAAAGTGCAGAAGTTGGATTGTCTGTTTTTGAAAGAAA
This sequence comes from Morone saxatilis, assembly GCF_004916995.1. NCBI lineage: Eukaryota > Metazoa > Chordata > Actinopteri > Moronidae > Morone > Morone saxatilis. The sequence continues at coordinate 8,823,501 of NW_023339650.1, forward strand.
ATGGTGTTACAATGGGGGAAAACACTAGCATGTGGTACTGATATACACAATCATTGTATTTTAGGGTGTAGCTTTCTTAATATTCATACTGAATATGACAGTAAAATGTCTCCATGTACAATTTCTTCAATCACTAACACTGGTTTTCTTGTTTTCCTTTTCCTAGTGGCGGTTAACTCCTGGTCAAGCAAAAACGCAAACTTCAATACCCCGGGACAAGAGACGTTGGTGCAAAGTGTTATTGGGCTGGTGATGTGATTGGGAACTGGAGGGATGGCATTTTTACATTCTGTGCATTTATATTTCACTGTGTAAATAAAACAAATGGAAACCAACACTGACTGATTTTTACCTTTTCTGACTTTCAGTCAAGTACAGTATTAAACTCATCAAAAGGCACAAATACTTGGAAAGTACTTTTCCATAGTAGAGATATTGTTAACATGGTAGCTACAAGAGGACAGTGAAACAGAAGCACTGATGTTAAAGGCACATACTGTAGGCTGTGACACAAAGCAGATACCGGCACACATTTAAAGGAAGGTGTACTGTTGATATGGTAATGTCTCTAGTTCTGCTTCTAAATCCTTTCCTCATAGTATTAAAATGTGTTTTAAATAAGGGAACTGTTTCTATGGAAGAAGGCTTGGATATAAGATGCATATATTCATTTTGACTGATCATGTACAGTGAGTATTATTGCATAAAACCTAAATGTGTAAAGTGTAAAAAAAAAAAAAAAATATCCTTAGCAAGGATGGCCACTATGGTACTGAACCCAAAGTTCAGTTTTTAATTTTCTTAAGTATGAAGCATAAAACGAGTGAGTTTGCCACAGCTCAGCTGTAGAAAAGTAGTCACATGTTCTGATTAGTCAAATACTGATTGAGAAGAGGACTTTCTTCTGTGTCATTCCCCATCCTTACGGATACCCATGCTCCAGAGGAGAGGCTGGTCTGTTGTCACGGTTACAGACTTCCTGGGGTTTCCAGGGGCAACGGGTTCATAGGTGTTGGAGGTGCTCACTAGCTTCCCAAACTGCAGCACCTGGTTATCTGGACAGATGAGACAAGACACGTAATTAAATTCAGCAGTAATGAGGGCCTACTGAGTGACACTTAATGGCTACTTTAAATAGTCTAGTTCAATTATTCAGAGGGTAAAAGTAGAAAATTAGTTTTCAGTGTGACTAGTTATCCTATAATGCACACTGCCATCTGTACTTTCTGCTGTTTGAATATTAATAATGCAGCTGTGTGTCAAGGCCTCGTTAGAGAGGATGTGGTCTGGAGCAGTTTGTGTCCCCGTATAACTGAAGCGAGGTGGTCCACATGACTTTGCTTTTTTGCCTGACCAAAAAAATGTGGGGCTAGCGAGCGAAGCAGTTTGAGGCCAAAGAGGGTTCACAGCCAAAACCACACACATTCACAAAGGCTATTATGGTAAGGCCAGTGAGCATACTCCCACTGTGAGGTTACTGAAGTGCTAACAAATCCTCTCAAAGAGAACCTTTCAGCTCCCGCTAACAGGAAAGGTGACCACTGAGGTGCAAGAGCCACATAAAGCTTTTTGTTTGGCATCCTTTATAATGACGAGAAATGGAACGGACTCTTCAAGGAGACAGCCTTGGCAAGAGAAAAGGATTCTGTCCAGACACAGTCACTTCTTTTACATTTTCAGACCCAATGCTTTAAAGATTAAACCATAAATGTAGTTAATATTTGCTTTAAATTTGTCTGTGCTCTATTGGTGTATCAGTAGTCTATGTTTCATCTCTCTCCTTATTTACCGTCTTCTCTTGAGATAATGAAAGCATCACATATGTAAAAATACTTTTAAATACTTGGTCACAGTATCCATTATTCTTAATAGTTCCTTTATAATTTTTACACATAATGATACTATTACACCCATGTACTGTAAAATCACCTTATTGTGATACAATCGTCCCATAATGAACGAGTTAAAGGTGCAGCGTGTAACAATTAAGAGGATCTATTGGCAGAAATGGATTATAATATCCATAAGTAACCTATGTTTTCATTAGTGTATAATCACCTGAAAATAAAAATTGTTACTTTAGAATGAGAATTTTTATCTACAGAGGGAACAGGTCTTTTTACAGAGTCCGCCATGTTGAACTGCCATGTTTCTACAGTAGCTCAGAATGGCCAAACCAAACACTGGCCCTAGATAGATAGTTTTTTGTGAGTTTCACGGTCACTGTAGTTTCTCCTACGTACTTGGATGGGTAGCGGTTGGTCAGTTGGTTGTAGTCTGTAACTTCATCCTACACACTTTAATGATTTAGACAGATATGTGATGATTATGGGATGATGTAGTCATAGCAATAAGCTGATTTTTACGATTGCCTTATAGTAATATCACAGATGTATTCATGAAAAATATGTGTGAAAATATATAAGGATCCATTAAGTTAATTGATAGTATGACCAGAATTTTAAAATACTTTTGGATATTATCGAAGGACAGGAAATAAGCAGAGAGAGATGAAAGAAAGGTCAGTGATACAAGTTATTATCTAGTAACTTGATAAGATACAAAAATATCACCTAATGGGTCTTGACAGATTTCTTTTTTATAAGGGAAAATATAACAATGTGGATGTTCCAAAGGTTGAACTGAAAGTGATTTGATTGAAATGAACAATTTAGACTTGAAAGGACACCTGGCCAACACTGACATCAAGTGGTCAAAGCAGGAAGTTCAGTTGTATCTACAGGAGCATCCACTTCTACCAGTGTGAGTCTGCCTGAGTGGATAATTTATCACCAGTTACCTATAAATAAATAAAAATATGTAAGTATCTTTGATCCTGACCATGCAGGTGAAAATACATCTCTAAACTTCACAAATGAGTGGCTCTAACTAACAATAGAACATGAATGTTTTTGAGAGGAATTTAGTCATGCAAAATAATGAGTCTTTAAGGGAAACAACAAACCACAGACCGTGCTTTAACAGGCCCAAATGACAGAAAAATGAGTTTGGATTGTCATTTTTCCCATTAACAGTTACATTTATTCACACAACATTTGCTCTGCATAAGCTGAGCTGACAAACACTCAGAGTGGAGCTATTGGATCGTGTCTAATGTGAAAAGGGCAAACTCACCTCAGGAGATTTACACCTGGGGCTTTTTATTATTCATTCATTATTATCTGTCACTATGTTCTTACAATCTGCAGCAAATGAAATAGTAAAACATTTCTAACTGAAACTGTGACCCTGCAGGTCAGCAAGAAATCTACAAAATTCTGCTTTCATTGTTTTCAAAGACAAAAGGTTCTACTGGGGCTTTTGGCACTAATTCAAATGTGTTTTTTTTTGGGAAACATTCGTCTGTTTAGGCCTTCTTTTCATTCTCCGAAGTGTTTTACATCTCAGCTCTCTCAACTCTGGCAGCTATGACTTTACTTTTTTTTTTTAGCTATCTTGATGTAATTATCTGGTTTGCCTGCTTGGTGTCAGTGGGCCATGAGCAGTCTTTGAAAGCGAGTTTGAGGATTAGTGCTCTGAGTGGCACAAACCACAGCTGTAACTAGGAGGGCCAGATGAGTTTTTTTTCTACCTGTCAATCATTTCCACCCCATTAATAACTCTATTTTATTTTCATTTATGGGGATAGCATTGCCATCTGCTCTACTGAATATATTGTGACTGGACAAACCACAAGGCACCAATTTGTAACTTTTCACACATTCTAACAACAATACAGATAACAGAGAATGCATTTATTGACATGTTTGTGAAGTCATTTAATCTGACAGCAGTCGCTGTGCAGTTAATCGACTGGGTAGTGTATTACATAAAAGAGACTCCTTTAGCATGATCAAAAGGACAGGCGAAACCCTCCAATCAGCATGATTTAGGAACAGAATAAGTTTCAATTAACCAAAATATATGCATAGTTTTTAGTTTTCCACCATATTCTATCACAGAGATGGATACAATGCTGGAGCAGCAGCATTACAGCAGCCGATAGGAAGAGACTGGACAAACTGATT
>NW_023339650.1:8827628-8829716 GCF_004916995.1 Morone saxatilis
ATATTATTTTTATTTCATACTGTTTTTATACTGTCTTGTTACTGTTTTTTTCTCTATCCACTTTGCTGCTGTAAGATTGGAATTTCCCCATTGTGGGACTATTAAATGAATATCTTATCTTATCTTCATAGCAAAACAATTCACCACAGGTCAAGAGTTGCTTTACACAAGTGAATACAATACAGTACTACATCCTTACAGCATGCCACATAGACTGTGTTGTCTTAGTACAACACATAATTCAAATGTGTAAAATCTGTATGCAAGGGAAATTACAAAACTATATGTTATTGTATGTATTGTATGTATTTGTATGTATATGTATGTTATATACAGACTTAAAGTCTGTTATGTTTCCTACATACGGGTGGCAGAGTTAGTTTTCATGAAACTTTGAATCAGATCTCAAAAGCACTGGCTAAGCAAAAGTCTAAATTATTCCTTCAGCTGCAAGTCCAGGAGTATTTAAAGGAACCATTTTTCTCCAGTCTCAGAAAATTGGGTGCCAAGGCAACTGTGCTGCATCATTAGTGCAAAATATCTTAGATTAGTCTTTTTTGAGAGCTTTGTAAATGTTGATAAGATAAAATTCAATACTCTTAGAGACATAAATTCTGGGTCTTACAAATGGAAAAGCCTAACTAGGGACAAGGACTGTAAATGAGCTACAGCTAGAGGTCCACATTGCATTGGTTGTATTTTATTTAAATGTAACAATGCCTACAAGTACCAGCCCTGTCAAATAAATAATGAAAATACAGCTTTCCCCCCCCAAAGAACCACAATTTCTATTCACTTGTGAAGAATAAGGAGGCTAATTAATCATACAACCTGATTCAGAAAACATTATGCCTCAAACATAATACAGTATATCGCACAGTATTAACCCAACCCAACACCTGATAATTGCATTGTTTCAACATCCTCTAGAAGAGAGAAAACACAAAGAGCATTAAAAAATTATAATTTTATGAATATGCAAAAATAGTTACGGGGCAATCACTTCATACAAAGGCAAAAATGAACACAAAGGAACAAAGACAGGAGAGAATGAAGCAAATCATTTGTCCACAGGCGCCTGCACGCACATCAAACAGGGACAAAAAAATAAAAAAACCTATTCTGCTTCAAAGACTGCCAGACAAGCATGGTATTAGACCAGACTCAGAAAGGGGAGGAAAATAAGCTGTATGTGAAGTTAGAGGTACTTAATAATTGAGTGAGCACAGTGCCACAGTCACTGTGCTATGGGTGTATGACAATAGTGTCCGACTGTGTTAAAGTGCCGGCCTGAAGTTTTCACTCTGCAGGGTAATGGGTTTCCGCCCAGTTCATACCAGCAGAGCCACCAGGGTTACCAAAGAGCTGGAAAAATAGAGAGAAGTCAAGGCAAATATAGTTGTACTTTGTGTTGTGTGTGAGTGAGCATGTATACTCTTAAGCTCTCCTTGGGTGGATCAAGAGGTCCTGATAGGCAAACGTAAAGATTAACAATGATTTCTGTGGGGATTCTCATTAAAAATGTGAATTGTATAGCCCTTAAAAACATTTTCTCACCAGGCTTCTCATTATTTCTGCCAAAGTTTGGACAGATTTCTGCATTTGCCTTTTTACTCAAAGTGGGCTCGTTTGGAAAAGGGTAATATCATCTAGAAATATTTTAATCAAAATGTGATAACAGTTGGTGGGTAGTTTGCTTATCCTGCAAGGCCACTAGCTATCAAATCTCATCAAACCTTATTTATCCGTGAATATTTAATGTTGTAGGGAAATATTTAAGATTTAAATCTTGAGTTTCCATAGCTTAGCTTTAAGGTCTTTATGTAAGGTTTGGAATAGGGTTACAATAACTATACAGTAAGTGAATGGAATAGCCCAATAATTTATTAATGATAATAATATAACAGTAATAGAAACAAACAAAAATATAGCTACAACTAGCTTCTTCAAAGACACCAATTCAACAGTGTGCCACAAATATTAGGTTCCTCAAGGCTCCATAGCTATAAAATTAACATAAGATTTATATCCCAATACCACACTGTGATTATACAACAACATGTCAAAAAATCTTTTCAGGGGTAAAAA
>NW_023339650.1:8829730-8835018 GCF_004916995.1 Morone saxatilis
AAAAAGGGATGGCTGGTGTAATTAACAAAAGTACCACCAGAGGCAGCAAAGCACTTACAATAGGAAGCATTAGGAGTCACGCTCAACAGGATGGCATAGTGGCACCTACATTTACTAACACATTATTTCAGTCTGCCTCTCATGCACACACACACACACACACACACACACACACACGTGCGTGCAAGCTCTTTACCAAGCACAAAAGGCTTTCAGATGGCTTCATTAGTAATCCCCTCCTTAAAGTTGATACCGATCAATAACGGCCCCAGTTTCAGAAGGGACCGAAATGAGCGTCGCACCCTCCAGTGATAACAATGGAGATGTTTGCTGCCTGTAATTGCATTTCCAGCGCCACAGCCGAAAGGGCCCGTCAGCTGTAAGTAGACCGTATTTACACAACAAATTACCCAGGAGAGAGGGTGGGCGAGGAGAGAAGAGACTCGCAGACACACTGCAGTGGACAGGTAGAGAGGGGAATTATGGGTGTTAGGGGCCATTTTTGAAAGCGAGACAAGACTGGTGCTGCTCTATTTTTGCCTCTCAGTGGGTTTTTTTTTTTAAACAGGTTCTGGAAAAGTCATGTTAAAGCTGTTACATGAAGCATTTTTAAGCACTGAAACATTAGTGTCACGTTATCTATGATATATTAGTGCACTGTCCAAACCGGGCACAGGTAACTGGTGTCTATCTAAAGCTTCCATTGATTAGGATCATATTTTCTATTAAACTAAATGTCTTTCTTTTGCAAAGTGATCTGTAAACCCTTGTTTCACTATGCTTTACTGTACAGGTTGCCCCCGTTAGAAGTTATTTTTCAAATTTTACTAATCACTTGTTTTATTGCCTTTAATTGATAGTGAGAGATTGACAGGGGGGAGAGAGGGAATGACATGCAGCAGAGGACTCAACCCTGGTACATGGGGCTCTACCAGATGAGCTACCAGGACGGCCAGCACATCACACCTTTAAAAATAACATTGAGCTAGTCACTATGATGCCAGGTACTCAAACACAAACTAACAGATCATTTTCTTTCTCATTATATCTGAATGTGTTTAGTGTCAAACACAGGTCCCCCTTTTAACACGACTTGTCATCGAGAGGCAAATTGAACTCATTCAGTCAGCGGGCAGATCCTCCTCTCCTTCAGACCAGTGTGCTATCAAATTTCATCACGCTTCACAGTTCGAGAGAGAAAATCATTTTCTATAAATCATGTTTGTTCAATACTGAGCTGTCCAATTACTGAAATGAGGTGAATGTACGACTGTGTTCTGCACAAATTCCGCCGTTCGCTTGCCACATTTAGAAAGACACTGTACATTATTGAAATAAATAGACTGTACAAAATCTATACTTGTTTAAGGTAAGACAGCAGAGTACTAAGAGAACAAAAGTAAGAGATATTTAATAGGTCTGATCTAAGGCCTGTTTCACCAAACAATCTTGGGGAATATACTGTTCATCCTTCAAAAACCTGAAATGGTTCACGGTTGCCTGTAGTTTGCCGATGGATGAGGCGAAGACTTCAGTTAATGTACAATTTACATTATTCAGCCAAGTATATCTAATTCTAACAGAATTTAACTGGTTGGTTTACTGGTTGAACCATTCAGATGCAAAACTACATTAGACCCTCTTAGAGTTTTGTTTGTATAGTTGATTCAAATCCTTTGGAGTGTGAACAATGATCACGCTCCATGAAAAGCAAAAACTGATATAATACAAGAATGTACAAGCACTTCCACTTTTAGTTGTGGTAATAAACTATAACAAATGACATTTCGAATATCAATCATCCTGCACTGTGCATATTATATCAGCCTGTAATTTCAATACAGCAGTGTCCTTCATTTTCTCTACCTGACATTCTCCTTATATTTAAGGCTATTTATTGGCCATGACATGAGCTAAGGCGTGCACTAGCACTGTTAGCACCATCTGCTGTGCAATGATAGCTGCTTCCATTAAATGTTTATGATGGCACTGCTGAGTTCGTCTAAGAGTGTGAGGTGACAAACACTGTTCTGGCTTAAGTTGACCTTCAGATAAGAAAACTCGTCTCTGCTGGGAATGCGATATCAGTCAGTAGAGCAGACAAAAGTGCAAACAGACAGAAGAGCAAATTCTATATTTTGATATTCAACTGTGATTGTGGGGATATGTCATTGTTCATGTGTTTTTCTTGATGGAGGGGTTGAGTAGATAAAGTGATAGTGTTGATGCCTTTGTGCAAATTAATATCCTGTCATGAATACTTGAGTTGACTGTGTGCGTGCATGCGTGCGAGAGTGTTTGTCTACACATAAGGTCGTAGCTAATGCACATTTGGTCCAAAATACGTGAATGTGTCTGTGCATGTGTGCACTCCTCCTCTGCCTCCTTGCTAGTCTGCAGCTCCACTGGGGGTACTAGCAGCAGTTCACATCAGGCTGCTCTTCGTTCCCCCTCTGCCCCCCGTGTGTGATGTGCACAGCGTCAGAAATCTACAGATCCATAAATAAAACCATAAAACAGCAGTTTTCCCTCCCGCTGCCACACTGCACCGCAACAGAATACATACACTTTTCATTTCCCCTCTCTAGGACCTTGGTGAGTGGGAGCAAGGAGAGAGGGAGGAAATGAGAGGGAAAAGAGAAGAGTTAGGAGAGGGAAAGGGTGGGTTAGAAGGGCAGAGAGTGGCAGCATCGTTATGTAAAAATGTAGAAAGAGAGTGAGCAGAAACATGTAGAAAGGGAAATGAAAGAAAAAGCAAGAGAGAGATAAAGGGAGAATAGATTAATTTTTTTAGACTAAATCCCTGAAAAAATTAGACAAAAACACTAGGTGAGAGTATGGACAGAAAAGCATAGGCAAGGAAAAAAGAAAAGAGATATGAAAAGAAAAGGAGAAGGTCAGGGTGTGTGTTTGCATCTCGAGAAATAGAAGGAAAAGGACAGATCTTACAGCAAAGATGTCTGCCTCTGGCAGGGACGCTGGGTAAGACCTAACTGAACCAAGTTTGTCAGACACATCTATCTGTTTGACTACAAGATAAAGTACATTTCTTTAACCTCCTATGAAAACAATCCTCTCCAGTATTTAGAACGCCTCCTGAATACTGAAATCTCACACAGTGCTAAAGACTTTAACTGCAGCTCTTCATCTCAGTAGCTATAGCAAAACTTTAAAAGGCAGCCCTGACAACATATTCTTACATTTATTGTTTCTGGATTCATAACCAAATGTTTCCCCCCCTCGCTGTTTCACAGCTAAAGAATGGGATCCAAATGCCTGGTCTATTTTTCTAACAAGTCTGTTGTGTGTGTTCTTGGAGAGTTTGAACCAGACTTCACAGCACAAAATCGGTAGATCAAAGGGGTAGTAGTAGAAAAGTGCGTTTGAAGCACTAAACATGCTTTAAGTTGTTACCACATATGTGACCGAATCTGTTACGAGCATTAGCCAACGAGGCTTACTGCTACTCACACTGCATGTCTAAATTGTCAAAATACTGTGTTTCTGTATCCTCATGTTCAGAATGTAACTAAAAATATGGAACATGTCCTTATTAAAACACAATCTCATTTGCATGCCGATGTGTTTCTGAAGGCTTACATTTCATAAACAGCATGCTCTCATTAACAGTGAGGGCAAGCTTTCTAATCTTGCCGAAAGTTTACTTTTAATTAAGATTTCTCAATTGCTTCGGCTCTCCGAGAGACTTTGCTGCCGAAATCCATCTGTGTTCACGTGTTTGTTTTTTATCAAACTCTGCACCTGTGTTGGATTTGTCCGTGTCTTACGCTGCACTAGTTTATGTGTGGATGTGTGTATTCACAAGCGCTGGTGCCTTGAAATGTTGCACGTGTCCCTGTGTCTCTGTGCAGCACTGGGAGAATGAGTTAAGAAACCCCATCTGGTGGGTCATTTGAAGGTCCTTTACCATTCTGATGACATTTTGAACACTGTGTTTGGAATATCGTAAGTGTGAGAGTATATTAAGTGTGTATTAAGAAAAGTATTTAGAAGGGCTGGAGAAAGAGAGACGGAGAGGGAAAGAAAATGCATGTGGATACATGAATGTAAAGATGGAAATGTGTGGATATTTATGTGTTTATGTGTCAAATTGTATGTATTAAGAGTGGGCGATAAAATCTATCATGATTTACATAATTTTAGATGATAGCAGTATGTTATAATACATTTTCTCAAATGAGAAACTGCTTTCAGCTTAATATTATCAGTTGTGATATGGTCAAACTGTACAAATATTGTGATATTTAAAACAAATCCCTTGATATGAACATAACTATATAATGTAAGATTGCCAATGGAGCTTTATTTGTCCAGCAAGAGCCATTTAATGTATTTGTGTTCTGTAATTGCCTTTCTATATAGTAGATTTTATTGTTATTTTCCTCCATTTTACGTGTGCTGCAGAAAAACACGGATGATCTACACTCAATACTGTGCCTAAATGCCTATATAGACAGAGGACTAGAGCTGCTGCTAGTGTGCTTATGTGCTGTAAACCGGCTGTGTAGATACTGTGTAATTCGGAATCATGAGTTCAGTATTACCGTGTCGGACAACATTGACTATCTTCTTCATTAAAACAACAGGATGGGATGGATCCTCTAAGCCTACAGATACAAACACACAATTGCTCTTCTGTTCAATGTATGCAATTTTCTTTCTTGAGCAATGCCATTGTTATGCTCTGGCACATTCATTGTATGCCACCGTGCCACCTAGCTGCCACTCTTAACATATCGACTCTGGGTTCTGTGTTATAGAAACAAATAAACCAAGTCTACACAAAATGTAAGATATATCTTAAGATTTTTGTAATATATTTCTTTATATCGCAATTACAAAATCCCAGACTCGATCAAATTGTATGTCACTAGATCAATATGATATTGATTTGCGTGTGTATGTATGAGCCTGATGATATGAGTTATAAGGAACAGGGCTGAAAACAGTGTTGTGGAGTACAAGCAGCTTATTTGCATATCAAGCTGAATGGAAACCTTACAGAGGAAAGCCTCCTCAGCCTTTCTGTCATCAGTGCGCTGACAGCCATTGTTCATGGTCCACAGAAGTTTCTCTTTCTCACACACACACAGCTTATTTGCATATCAATCTGAATGGAACCTTACAGAGAAAGCCTCCTCAGCCTTTCTGTCATCAGTGGCGCTGAGACAGCCATTGTTCATGGTCCACAGAAGTTTCTGCCTTCTCACACAGCACACACACACACACCACACACCACACACCACACAACACACACACACACACAC
>NW_023339650.1:8835043-8844360 GCF_004916995.1 Morone saxatilis
ACACACACACACATATATATTTATCTGCACACAATACATAAAAGGACACGCAGTGAAACACAAACAAGAACACAGTGAAACAAATGCACATGCACACGTGCACGTTCACTAATACGAAACACAAGCATATAAAAGAAAAGATACCTTCATACCCTCCCACACACGCTATGCGGGGAAGAGTTGGTTTGTGGATGACAGCTATTCAAATTTGTTGTTCATTATGATCCACGCTAAGCCAAAAACATCATGACGAAGCAGGTTTTAACACACACAATCACACACACATACCGTGCCAGAAGCCATAACTCAGAATGTGTTGCTGCAGGATGAAGGCTTTTTAATATTAAGCTGTCAGATGGAAGAGGGCTGAGTCACAAAGAAATGACTAAGGAGGTTTTCTGCACGCTAGTGCATAACACACACACTTGGACACAAACGTATAGGACAGTAGTTCTGTCAGTCACAGATGGAGACCTATTGTCTCACTGACCTTCATAACCATAATCATCCATAACGGCTTTGCTTTTTACTTGTTGGAATAAAGTTTTGTGGTGATTTAGTCCTTAAAATGCACGCTTGGAAGGAATTTCATCTGCTGACAATAGCTCTTGACCCCCATTTACTTCTTTAGGAACGTAATAGATGGCAGTCACTAAGCGGCATAATGGGAAATGAGTGTTTAAAGACAAAGCATAAAGTCTGAAGCATGTGCTGGTCATTTAAACTGTGGCTGCTGTGGTTTTGACAGAGCTCCACATTGAACTTCAAAACCACTGGAGAGATTAAAAGTCCCAAAAAGTGACAACAGTGACAATGCCATATGTCAGCAGTGGCCTCTGACCTCCACACAGGGCAAAGGCTGAGCTCAGAGTATAGGTCACATTAAAAATTAGGATATCATACATGTTGTCGCGTAAATATTAGAAAGTCTGAATAACAAACATTAGCATGAAGTCCCTATAACAGATGAAAGTTGCAAAAACATTGGATTATCAACTTCAGAGACATACTGATAGCATGTGATGTAGACTAGATATTGTTGCATCTTTAAGTAGCACTGTAATAAAACATTAGTTTGATATGGAATCCAAAATCATCACAGAGGAAGAAACTTGTCTTCTGGTGTCAAGCGCTAGAAGACAGCAGTATGTTGTTGACTGGACTGTCAAATCATAAGACTCTCATAATTTAACTTTAAACATACACAGGCCATAAAAGCTATAGAAGATAACTGCCCTTAAAGACTTCGCTTGAAGCCAGAGACGACACATCTACACTGAGTACAGTGTGTTTAATTTAAAACATTCAGTCTTCTCAAAGCCATTTAGTGTTCTTCATAACTTCCGTTCGCAGGGCATGTGTCTGTTTAACTTGAGCTCTTTCGTAAATGAAGGTGTAAGGGTTTTACAATTCCTTTTAATGAACGCCAAGGAAAGTCTCCCAAAGGTAGCCTTCATATCACTAATGTAAACGCACTGCAACAACTCTAAAAAAGCAATATCTATAAAAGCAAAGGAAATATTAAATTTAAATATCAAATATAAGACAGAACCTTTTAACAGGTTCTAGCTTTAACAATATTTGAGAATTTTAAAAGTCCAACTCACCAATAAAAAGTTATAAAATGTATGAAGGCTTAGAGTGTTGTAAAGCATCCAACATTGTTATATAAGTAAATATAATAAATTCTTATTCATGTTAATATTTACATTCAAATTGAATATGTCCTGTGCGCATGCATTAGATATTCCAAACAAACACAGTAAATGTGTTTTCTCTCTCCCATACACTGGAGCATCATCACACATCGGAAAAATGGCCCTATGTTTGTGACAAAATAAAAGTCATTGCTGTACGAATTTATGAATGTATTTTCTCAATATACACCCCCTCCAAACCCCCTTCCTGTATAAAATACTAATGATGGTAGAACAAAGTATATCCATGAATACATTGTTTTATTTTGAGCAACTGCTTCCAACACATGCAGGCTAAATGGTAAACATAGATCCATGTTTTTGAGACGCAGCATTATCAAGGCCTACAAAACCTACATTGGACCCCTTACCTCTCCATCATCCACCCACACCTGCTTTCTTTTACTAAAATCCAACCTCAGCATGACGGCTCAGTTCTATTTGTGTCAAGGGATAATGTTAGCTTAAAACTTTCAAAGAGTGAGAAATGTTATACCTTTATGTAGGGCAGATTCACAAACACTTAATTTAATAGTTAAATGTGTTGCATTATAAATAACAGTGGGCTTTAGTGGCTTGCTCTGAATGAGCTTCTCATTACACTTTAATCTGTGTGCATGTGTGTGTATGGCATATGGATAAGGTGTCAATAATTGTTTGCAGAAGGTAACAGAAGATCTTTGCTGCGTGCTTACTGCACCTATGGAGGCTTGTGTCTCGTCCTTCTGATGCTTCAAGGGGGGAAAAGATTGCAGAGGTGTGTAGGTGCGTATTGAGGAAAGGAATAATGACCTTGGCTTCATGAATTTGCACACATATGTTAACTAAACAGGGATGAAAAACAAAAGCTGAAAATAATTCAGGTCATTAACATACCAGCCAATATCAGCACGTGTATGAGGCTTGCCGAGCTGAATATATCTCCAGGTTTGCAAGATTTAATGCCAAACAGTGCTAAACATTATAATCAGCGTGAATAAATCCACAGTGTAGAGCATACCCCAAACGCCAAATAACTGTAACAAGGTTGAACATTAACACATAAGTACAGTTTGGTCTAAAGGTTTCTGTGCTATAGCTGAGCATGTCAGTGGTTACCAGTGGGTAACTCCTTTCCTGCTTTCATGGCTGTGGAGACTCAATGACATCCCTTTATGTCAGATTAATATTACAGTGGTTATTTGCTGTGGGCAGTTCACTGCCACTTATTTTCTGCAGGGTAGAGCAAGGGCAATGGAAAGCACAACAGCAAAGAAAATGAGCAGGGAAAAGTAGAGGTTAGGGCTACTTAATGCAAATAAACTGGCTGGGGTGTTAAAGTGTTACTGCAGGCAACACCAATCAAGCATCAGAGCCTAGCCAACAAGAGCTTGGTCTGGGTTTATGTGCCCGGGCATGACCAATCAAGAGTGCAAAGAACTCACTCTTATTTTGCATAATCATTGGTATCAGCAACCCAGTTTGAGCTTCTACAGTAAAGGATATGAGAAAAAACGGTTCAAATCTGAGTCTGCCATTTCTTATGCTACAAATATTTAAGCTTGTAAGAAAGTGCAACATATAGCAGGACTTTGCAACCATATTTAATTTGATATAAAAAATAAATTATGCTCACCATTACTGATTTTAAAAAGCAGTACTGGACTGCACTGCATACACAACTAACAACATTAAAAACAGCCTGTGGTAGAAGCCTGAGGGTAAGTGCAAAACACCTGAAAAGCTTTATCTTTTTTCACACTTTGTCTGTTTCAACCTCTAAAGAGAACTAAACAGTGTTAAACTAACAAAGTCAGATCTCTTTTAAGCAAATCAAACTCACACAGGGTGTGGTTCATTTTGAGGTCAATTGAAATTCAAAATTTAATTGAAATGTGGGAAGTCAACTTTAACCCAAACACTATTTGCATTTACAGTTATAAATATGTCTATACATTATATGCAGGTGGAACAAGCAAATGGAAGTAAAAACAAACACCAGGAAAGCTTCCACATTGCTGCATTGTTTGGTCAATGAAATTACCAGATGCAGATAAGATTGCAGTACAGCAGAAGATCAGGACATCTAAAATGAAAAAACGGAAAAGAATAAGTTAAAAGAAAACTAGTACATTCCTATTTGTATCCATTTGGCATATAGCTACTAAGAAGTAGATAGAAAGGTGGAAGGAGAAGAAGAATCGTCCTCCTCCAGGTTGCTGGGTACAGTGGTAAAAATAAGAGAAAATGTTAAATTATTAAATTATTATTATAAAATTATTGTTTTTGTTCTTCAAAAGTTTGACAGTTGAATCTGTAAGACATTAACACAATACACATTCCCAGGACCATCAGTTGCCAAGCCACAAAGCAGGCTGACTATGAGAGAAGTGGAGACTAACTACTGTTTCTCTTAATCTCAGTTAATGCTGTTCAGTCTGAACTATGATTTCCTCTATTAAAACACATTAGAAAACAACAATCACTTCCTCTGCAGAGAAGCAGCCATTAGTAGAAGAGTGGAGAGCGCCTCACTTCCCACCTCCAGTTTGACATTATTGGACAAGGGTTGGAGAGCGCTCTAAACCATAGCAGAGTCAGTGGAGCCAAAAACAGAAACCCTGAAGCATGTCTTATTCTCAGGCAGATGCAACAAGATACCACAAGAAAACTGCTGCCACAGTGAGGCCAGGGCAGAAGGAGCAGCATCAACAGGAGAAACCATTCTTGGTCACAAGTAATTGTCTCATTTGTCTCAACTGTCTCATTTGAAAGAAGGTGGATAAATGGTTAGGGCAAGATTGCCATAGGGTATTCTATATAGAATTCTGTTTTGCTATTATGTCAACCACCAACACTACCTGTTTGCAGTCTTTATGCTAAGCTATACCACCTGTAGCCTCACATTTACAGATATAAGAGTGGGGTCAACCTTCTCTCAGCAAGCTCATTCCCAAAATGTCAAGTATTACTTTAATACAACAATTTATACAACATAAACCATGTTGAAATATATAGATTGTAAAAGCAGAATTCCATGGTTGTGGGGGGCTAGAGGACAGCTCCTTTAGCGACAGTTCCTTTGATAGTAACCACATAATCTTTCTGTTGCTTGAGAAACACGTGTTCACCTTGCCTGTCAAAGCTAAGCAGTGCTACACATATGTTAAACCCTGGTCAAGAGCATGGTTGCAAATTCAAGTTGGATACCATGAATTTATCCAACATACAACAAATGTTCACTGTGTCTGAAATAGGTGCAAGATTTACACAAAAAAGAAACTAGAAGAGAACATGTGCAACGGATTTGGTTAATTTTGCCATAGACACCAGTGTTAACAATTGACCTATCTCACAATGTCTGACCATGGTACACCCTTCCACCAAGTTTCATGAAAGTCGGGCCAGTAGTTTTTTTTTAGTAATCTTGCTGAAAGACAATGAACTAACTGCACTGAAAACATAACTTCCTTGGCGGAGGTAATAAATAAACTGGATGAAGCAGGTTTTTTGGCCTATGTAGACGCATCTGCCATGGTAAAGCGTCCTAGAGAAAGCCTGTCTGAATATCAAATAACTGGAACAGTAAAAGAAGTGAGCACAGAAGAGGACAATTAGGTAATGGAATCAGAGAACAAGAACCTCTTGTACAAAAAGGAAAAGCAAAGAATAGGTTATTATAAATTGACTACATTACAGCCAGGTTTGTGTGTGTGTGTGTGTGTGTGTGTGTGCACAAGCATGCGTAGAAGCTCTTGCTAAAAGCTCCTACTTCCTGACACTTTCAATAATCCTCCATTTCCTGCTGTGTGTCAGCATCCTCAAACAACAATTGAATGAGACGCCTGCCGTTGTCTCTTTCTCTCCCTCTCATATGTCATCTCATCACAATCGTTTTTCATCCTGCTTTCAGTTCTTTCCCAAAATCTATTTTTTCCCCTTTTTTGCACTTCTTATTTCTGACTATAGGTCGCTCCCACCTGGCCAATTTATCCATTTGTATGACGCTCCCTCTTGACTTTTGACCTCACCCAACAACTATGCGTGTTACATGTGTTATGAACAAAATTAGGCAGGGCATTGTCTTTCGTCATAACCATTTTGCCCTGGTCATTACATTCAAGCATTTGTTAGTATCAGAATTAGATCCGCCACATCTTTTACAGAGGTTGGCTGGTGGGAACTTCAGTCACCATATGTATATACAGTAAATTCTCAAAAAGCTATGATTTATTTACCTTAACTGCAGTCGGAACCAGCCCTTTACTTAATACCATCCCCCTCTCCTGTCAGGCTTTTAATATGAAACATTTGCAGGAAGTTTTGAGTTTCATTGGCAGCAGCTTTACAGTAAAAGAAAGAAAGAATAAATAAAAACAACAAGCAAATAAAAAACTACTATGAAAATGGACATGATGCTGAGTTTACTATGTTTTGTTTAATAATCTGAGTACAAGCTTTTATTTGAGAATTTGTGTTTGTGTCTTTCACTGTGTTGAAAAACAGTAAGACATGTTCAACATCAGGCCTTTTGATCTGTATAATTAGCTAAATCTATATTACCATATTACCATAGCCCACTTAATTTTCCTCATGAGCTGAAAGAAAATAACATAGAGCCCCTTAGAAGAAATTCTATGTCCATATACTATATATGTATTTATAGTAAAACCCAGTATTTGCATGTACATTATGCACATACTTTTTCTGAGCTTATGTTTTTGTGTGTGTGTTTCTGTCCTTTCTGATAACACACTTTCTTCTCCCGGCTAGATGACACAGAGATATTCTTCTTGTTATCACATAAAAGTGGAAGGACAGGGTGTATAATGGTGTGTGCATAACATACTAACATGAATTTTAGAAATCTTTCATGGGAAATAATATCATTAAGGAATATTGCCCTGAGCTACTGTCCACATCCCACAACACAATTCCACCCTTTAAGATACACAAATATGCACGAATACAAGTTCAGTCACGTATGGACACACAGATACAAGCAAAACCATGGCAATTTATGTGTATACACACACACACACACACACACACACACACAGTATTTACTGACAGTTTCCTAGGGGGATTTTAGAACTGATGATTGAAAATTAATGTAACATACAGAAAGTGATAAGTGGCTCAGCTGTCACAGTATCTAATAATGAGGGGGAAGAGATAGTGGAAGTGTGAGAGAAGATGAGAATGAGAGCAAATTGGAAGGTAAAGGGGAAGAACATGAAAAAGGACAGTGTGAATTACTACAGCTTACAATGTGAGTGAGGGCAGTGTTACACATGCCAGACTCCCACCAACTCAGAGGTCCACTCTCATCACATTAAATTAATGACACAATGCAGAACGTATGTTGCCCTCCTGCATGGCTATTAGCACATAGCATCCACTTCATTAGAACACTGTACACTACTCTCCTACATTGTTACCTTTACTACACTGCAGTCACTTCATTATTTAGTAGTACACTCCCCTCCTTTAGTATCATTACCGCAGTGCAGTCCCTTTCATTAGACAGCAGTCTCAACAAAGACTCTCTTGAGCCACGGCCATCCAGCAGCTTTCTCCACTGCCTAGGTGACGTTGCAGACCGCCCTTCCTGCTCTCTTTTTTTTCCCTCACTGCCCAAAAGGGCTGGAGGCTCTGAAGAGTTTGTTATGCAAAGCCTGTGCATTCAACCTCTATTGCAGTTTCTAGGTGATATGATCTTCATTATGGCATCAGTGCAGAAGAAGAGGAGTAGAATTAACAAAAAAAGAGGCAATAAATGAAACTGAAGTGTGATCAAGTATTCTTTCTTACAGGAACAGCCCTGGGAAGCATCATGACAAACTTATTAGAGGCACCAACCTGAGCAAAATTAGGTTATTAATGACTCCTAATGTTTCTATTCCACTGGCAGCTCCAAAATCAACATCCACTAACCATCACCTCTAACTTACTTTTCTATTTAAATGTCTGATTCAAATGTATGTAAATTTTTTAGCCTCAACTGATCTACCATTATTGCCTAGATAAGTTAGTGAGCAGATTGTTTCGGCCATGACCTTCAGGTATTGACTGTGCTGCCAGCAGTATCTCATTTCTCCATGTGCCATGCGGCATCTACTCATGTGATCCAAGGTTCCAGTATAGTTCACACTCTGGTGTCTTTGCCAGGCCCTCAAGACTTAAACGGTCAATTAAACAAAATGACTATATTTAGCCAAACATTTTCTTGAGGTTTTGATATATATACACTGCAAAACTTCGACCATTACTCCAGTATAAAGGAGATTAACAGAATTTTACTTATGGTGGTTGTGTGGTATTTTCCCCATTTCTATGTTAGGAAAAGTTTGTATAATTCAAAAATATATATATTGTGCTTTTATTGTGTGTTTAAATGAATAATAACAAGGTAAATGTCACTGATATTTGTTGCAGTAAGTGACCATAAATACCACAGAATATGTTAATACGTTAATATCTCAGTTTATTACCATAAACAGCATCACTATCAAGGTATTTTATATTTATTTTGGTCATTTTCAGATGGTTTTGTCTTTAAAAGGGAAATGTTTAAATTGTCAATGAGGATCCTGTTGTAATGCTTTACAACTCTTGTGCACAAAAATAATTGTATTTGAATTATTTTGCCTTTTCTGTCTCAGCCTCAGAACTTTGCCAATTAATTCCAAAACCAACCACTTCACACTTTTACAGAGAAAATATAAATTATATAAATTCAAGACAGACTGACAAAAATTCAATGAGACAAAAACTGTATCTTCTAACTTCGAGCTCAAGCTCAGCTCTGTGAGTACACATATGTACTGCGTCTGATCTAATTTCACAACAATATAAATTATTAATCAGCTAACATAAAAAAATAACACATGATATAATTAATTTGGGCCAAGGATATTTCAGCTCTTCCTCTACACTGCCCTGGAGTACAACAACCAGAAAAAAAAATAAAGTTTGCTCAATAACTGACTACTCATCCTAAATTTACACTCTGGATCAAAACAATATGAATCATTACAGAATTTTATTCTTCAAGGCAAAACTTAAAACAAGCTCTGGATGTAAGCAAAATGTCTCCTTTGGGCCAGCAAGGCTGTAATGGCTGACAGCCCAAGTCTTTCTTTATAGAAAGATCATATATTTTTCATCACAGACATGCTTTGAACCCAAGTGTGGGGGATCATTTCAATGGACTTCTAAAGAGTCTTGGTGTCACCCAAGAGTATTGCTAGTGCACAGAGCTGATTTGGCCCCTGAGGAAGTTGAACTGAAAACCATACACAGACACAGGTTTAATCGGTTAAAACAAATTCACAAATCAATGAAAGATGGTATAACAAGATGCAATGTTGTTATATGAACACTCAAACATACGAGGAAAAAATTATATTCCTATATTTTGTTACATATTCCGGTCCTTCCTCCCAACCCCAACGGGAAATCATTACTTCCAGCCTTCTAAATATGCATGTGATTAATTAGGCATCTTGTTATCACTGGCTAATCTGCATAGGACTCTCATGTATAAAGTCCCTCTCATTACCATTCAGAAGGCCATCTCACAGGTGTGCTGAGTAAATATACAACACACAGTAGCTGATCAACACACACACACACACA
>NW_023339650.1:8844460-8858593 GCF_004916995.1 Morone saxatilis
CAGAAACATAAACACATGCACAAACAGACCCTGAGAGTGGACACCCACCAAGAAGCAGACACTTTATGCAACCCCACTGACAGAAGGTCCAGGTTTCCCTCGTCCTGGTGGCAGTTTGGTCTGTGCCAACTCATTAAGAACACAGCTGGCCGTAAGGCTTAGAGTGTGGTAAGACCACAGGGGTCCTCAGACGGGTGTCTGATTGGATTTTCACACAATATTCAAGAATATAAAAAGCTCATTGAGGCATATATGTGTCTTCAATACATGTATCTTGTTTATACTGCAGCTTCATTTAACTGATTCAAATGAAGGATCTGTACTTTAGTGTATTGTATTATGCATGTTGAAAATTCTGTGGATGTTGTTTACACTGTGAATGCAAATTTAAGTTTGCAGCATTGGCAACTAATGGTTATGTGTAGGGAAGGGAGTTGCTCTTTTTTTTTCATCATTTGATGTTAAATTCCCCTGTGATATCAGCAGACTGGTCTACCATCCTCTCTGCCAAGAATGTCCTCTCCTTTTCTCTTCTGAAACACTCCTCAGGCTACATATCACCACCAATCTTCCCAACTTGTAAAGATTGGTGGCGCTAAAGATTCTCGTCAGTACCAACGAAATTCACAAGTGGTTCAGACCTGTCATACGAGACATGGGCTTATAGTTTGCTTCTCTCCAGGGGAAAAATACAGAAAAATACATTTTAAAAAAACAAACAATACAAAATGTATACTCCGTTTACCATATTATCTTTACCATGATTTTCCAATTTACTGACATCTGAAATTGACTACTTTATTTGGCACATTTCAGCACAGCAACCACTAGTTGTAATTCTCATGTAGTGTTTGGTGACATTTTTGTGAATGAAACTTGCACACAAATGTAGTGGAACATGTTGCCTTATACTGTGGGACAATTTTAGAGGCACTGATCATGCTAATGATCAAATGTCATGAACATGATAGTTTACACTTTCCAAGTTTAAAAATGGACTTTCACACATCAATTTGCATATGTTGTTTTTATATGAACAAAACAAATTGGCTATTCCCAAATTTAGTGACAAGGGGAGTTGGACTAATTATTGCTTGTGGAGCATGATTCAAATGCTAAAAATAAAAAAAGGGGACTCACTCAGGTTCCATTTGAGCCCAGTGGTGATTGTTTGGCAGGGTCCACCTACTGGAATGAGGCTGCACCAGTCCCCTTCCAAGCCTGTGTTCACCCCCAGTCTGTGGCTGCCCTGCCGACACACAACATGAGTGTGAAAATGAATGAGTATTTATCTGCGTGTCTGTGTGCACGTATGCCAGAGACAATGACAGGTGGAAACAATGAGATTAAAAGAAAAAAAATCAAAAGCGAAAAACAAATGTGGAGCAAGACTTCTTAAACTTTTCCAGCCCAAATGAGAAACTGAGCTTCCCCGCCCTGGGAACAAGGCTCATTAAAATAAATTATTGCTCTTGTCAATTCTGCAACCTATTTTCAGTTCCTACCCACTCTTAAAAAGGATACCTTGCCATTTTGAATTATAGTCTATTTTACTGTGTGTCACAGGGTGTCAAAACATTTTTGTACTGACACCCTATAACTGTACGAACAACCAGCTTTTCACTTGAACACTACAGACACAGGTTGTACTGTTCTACTTCACTTGGGGTCAATGAACAGTGTATACTATAGTGTATTTTATTAGCTTAGAACAGTATCTCAATGATGGGGGAGGATAGTTGACAGTGTTAAGAAGTCTTTGAGACAGATGAAGAAATGTTTTTGAGATACAGTGAAGAATTTTTAGAAGTGCTCTATAAAGAAAATAAATATGAACAAAATTTTAAAATGTCATGGTATCTCTTTGAGAAACTAGGGCTTGAGAAAAAAAGCAAGCATCACCAAGTATAGGTGCAAGGTAGTGTCAAACTCTGAATAATGACTTTGCTCTGGTTACAATAAAGCCTAATCTTGGAATGTAAAAAGGTCAAAACAAAGTTTCTCTCATTCACAGTGTGTAGAAAAGAGACAAAGAAACATCTACATATACATGTGTTTGGTAAGGAAACCTCGCTTCTGCAAGAAACCAAAAATACCTGAAGTTTGATAATTGTGTCCCATAAACACTGTCTGCAGTCTACAAGTGCCATGTATGCTCAAACTGTCATACACCCTGGCACAAATACAAACACAAAAAGCTTTGACTGCTAGAAGTTAGATTCGTCATCTAAAAGGATAATACAGACACACAAAAACATCAGGCACATTAAATTAAGAGTTTGAAATCTTGAAAGTGTGATATGTTTAAAGCAGAGTTTGGCTTCCTGGAGCTGCGGGAAGGAATGAAGGGGAAATTCTAAGCTTTGGAGCATTTGGTGTTCAGGAAACATCCCTGAGGTTATTTTCTATACATAAACACAGTCTCTTTGTGCAAGTGTGTCAGTGAGACAGTGTATGAAGAACAGAGAGAAAGAAAAACAAATGCATGTGCACCTGCACATGAACACACACATATCCAGGACAGGCTCCACTTAGTTTTAAATTGTACCTCTACTTGTAGAGCTAACAGCATTAGCAACTTTTTAGCTGATACATGGGAAAGAGGAGGGATGAAGATGAAACTCCTGCAGGGAAAGCTTAATTTTTAAAAGTTGCCTGGTATCTGTTTGGACAGACACCACTACAGAAGTATGTGACACAGTAAACCATGCAAAATAATATATTAAGCACATATATAAATATATATTGGCTATTGGCTATTAAGGCTGTACTTAAAAAGGTCCAGTGTGCAGGTTTAGGGGGATTTATTGGCAAAGCAGATGTAAAGTTTCCTATGTTCTTTATTGTAGCAAGAAAGACATAAAGTATTTAATAACACAATTAAGCATACCTTCAATCCTCATCAATTGGCCGCCTCTATTAAGATACTGCTGGTTTTCTATGTGGAACAGACCATCCTAGGTGACTCCTTTACCTTATGTCTATATTTATTTATATGAATTGAATGCCACATTGTTGCTAACTTAGCACAGCGGAATTTGGGATGAGTTAACACACCTCAGCTATCACACTTAATCATTTAAATCAGCTCTTGTACTGACAAGTTTCACTCCTCAAAAGGGCATCAGGAAAACAAGCTTGTACATTTGACCTAGAGTGTGCGCGCTTATGGAATGATTTATAGCACCGATCAGGCTGACACAGCACTGTGCATTTCCTGTCCCACAACACAGAGAGCAGTTTTTTTCAAGTATCTTCAGGTGCTGGGATACCAACTTAAGTAAATATGGCTTTGCTTGGCCCTCCGACCGAGACGCCATAGAGCAGCAAGAGAATAAAAAACAGATGAACTCAGTGCAACTTTTTTTTCTCTTTAGATCCAAATTGAGTAAATTTAGCGTCACCTTGGGACCTTGAGTGATTAAAACATCTTATTGTTGTGTAGGGACTCAGAATAAACAAGCCTGCAGCACTTGCAGTGTCCCTACCCATGGTTTAATAAAAGACATGAGAATTATGCAATGCCCTGAGCCAGCTATACAAAACACAAGACTTCTGCATATTTCCCAAAGATAGCATAATAAAACTTTGACACCTCATCTGGGAAACAAAAGCTAAAACAAACAGGCACAATCCTGAATAAATCAGATCATACCTAATACTCATACTGCGATTTACTCTGGAATGAAGAAGAATGTCTCACTGATTTTCTACAATGCCCATGTTCAATGGAGTATTGTATTTATAAGTAGCTTCAAGGATAGCTATATTTTCAGGTGAAATACACTACTTGTCGAATTTGCAAAATGGAAATAACTAGTAATTTATTTATTGTCTTAATTTGTGCATGTTTGTGTTCGATCGTGTACTGCACTTGACCTCTCTATATGTATTGATTGTCCGACCGAATCCCGAAACTAAGCACGTAACAAAGCTGTGATTGCATGAATATGGGCGGTGAGGATATTTGGCAAAAGTTGTAAACACTTCAATTACAGATGTAACTTGAACAAATAGCACTGGGTCTTTCGAAGGTTGCGTTCACCTTCATGTACAGGCGTCTGCGTTCATCAGTCGCTAGCGAATTGGAGCCGCGTTGACAAACGAGCTTAATTTACCCTCACTGAAGTAAGATTAATTGGAGGTGTCGAGGTATGAAGCAGCAAATGACAACGCGCCTTTGGAATAATGACAAGAAGTATGGAGGGAGTGCATGAGAGAAAGGTTTACTTAACGTATTACAAGGTGTCATCAAGAAGTGTGACAGTTGGTTGTTTGTCCTGAAGCTCCTGCAAATAAACAACAGAGGAGGAGGAAAAAAAAGAGTGGGGAGGGGGGGCAGTGTGTGTCCCAAATGGCTGCTGCTCGGCCCACTTGTAAACTCAATCAACTGAGGAGCATGAGAAAGTGGCTGGCATTGAGGAAAAACAATTTGGGAGCATCAAAAGAGAGTCTCTCATGCACAACAGCAAATTGGGGCACCAAAAGAGTAGAGAAGTGAGAGAGTGTGTGTGAAAGTGTGTGTGTGGGTTTGTGTTTCCATTTACTTAACAAAGAAACAAAGTGTTGAACACTCCAATCAAGGTGAAAGCAGAGTAGGGAAAAGAGAGAGCAGAAAATGAAGAGACAGACTGGGAGAGAGGTGACTAGAAGGGGTAGGGGATGTTAGAGCAGGAGGGCAGGATGTTAGTCTAGTGTGGTGAAAATAGGTCTGCCTGTGTGTGAAATACAGCCATAATAAGTCCACTTTAAGCTTTATGAAAAGTGCACTAAAAAGAGATGCAGCAACCATTTTATAAGTGGTATAACCTCCCCTTTAGTTGTATTTCACTACACCTGTGAGAAAATGACCAGCTGACTTTGAAAATGAAAACAGAAAACAATAGACAAGACAGAATCATTGCACAGCGGCTTGTCAATGCATAAAGCTAAGTACACGTAACACACTCACGGGTCTAAGTAGGTATGCCAGGCTAGTCCCCTGTATGATCAACAGGGGGAGTTGTGTCATTGACAGAGCGTGGTGGAGGGTCTCAACAGATGCCATGGTCTGGTCAAATCTGCCAGCCAGGCCGCCCAGTGTCACTATGGCATCCACCTGGAAAGACAAACAGAAAGCTGTAAAACACAAAAAAATGCCAAAAGAAATACAAAATACGAGACCGGTTCTCTGGCAGGATGCTGTTGTTTGCTTCAATGGAGGGAAAGTGACATGAGAGGAAAAACAGAAACCAAACAAAAAAAGTTCTACGCAGAAATCTGTTGAGTAGTTTTCAAGATGTCCTGGTAACTAACAGACAAACAAACAAAACAATGGGACCAAAAACATAAAAAAGTGGCAAACATTGGCAAAGTTAAAGCACAAGGTTGGTGATATTCTATTTTTCTCACTGTCAACAAATCCCACAAAAAAAAAAAAGAAAACAGTGGATGAATTGTTTGTGTACGCAAAATCTGATACAACTCATTCTTCCATATCATGGAGGTCCTCTGTTATCTATAAACTATTAAAAAAACACTGTGTGACTTGTTCTTCCATTACCATGAAGCCAGAATGTAACGAGAGACAGACTAATGCATTACTGACTTTGGTCTTTTCATGGGATTTGTTGACAATAACAAAAATTTTAAATATCGCCAGCCTTATCATTAAACAAAGACAGAGAGGAAAAAGACAAGCACAACAACAAATGCCATTGGGACAAGCAAACATTAAAGGAAAGAAACAGCAAGGACACAGAGCTTTAAGAGAGAAATGAGATAGAGGGGATAAACAATCAGTGGTAGATCAAAGAATGAATTTGGGCTATTACAATGAGGGTAAACATCAGCCTCCAGAATTAAGAGGTGAACATGTTAACAGCAAATCCAATAAACTAAGTGGATTAATTAAACTAATACAATTTCCTGCAGCCTCAGAGCTGAAATAAGGTTCTTTTTAAATTTGCGCCAGCAGTTTATTTAAGTATAATATTTACAGCTCTCAGCAGTTATATCCTTATACCAAGTCCCTGAGCAGTCAAGCACCAGTGCTGACAGCCCTAAAACCCAACAGAGTCTGGAGGGCAGAGGCGCTGTCAGAGGGTGACGACTGACAGTCACAACCGCACAGAAAATGAACCAAATACCATCAATCAAACTTGACTTCAGTGTTTTCCCCTTTAACTATGTATTGAAATAAACAAACAAACAGCAAGTAAGAAGTTAAAATATTTTCTATTAACTTTGCAGATATGTGACTGTGTTGTCTGTGTGTAAGTGTATGCATTAAGTTGTCTAATAAATTACAGCACAGGAAACTCCTGCAGAGTCCTAAAGCATATAGCTGAAACGTATTTACTACTTCAGCAATCTGCCCTTACTATTAACTACTAACAGTTCCCTCAAGGTGAAAGAACTCACATTAAACTTGGTGGTGTGGCTCCTTACTGTACATGATGGGAACGGACTATTTACTGAACTGAATGTAGTGTAACTAACTTCCTGCCTTCCTGAGTTGAAAACAAAACCGAGCGCTAAGATTGAGGTTATTTCAACATCTGGCTGACGCCCCCACATGCAACATGCAGAGGCTTCGCCAAAACTGTAAACAAGACTTGGTAAACAAACTCCCGTCTGTGGGACAGGGAGAGAGAGAGAGAGAATGGGAGAGAGAGAGAGAGAGGAGAGAAAGAGAGAGAGAAGAGAGGAGAGAGAGAGAGAGAGAGAGAGTTATAAAGTAGAAAAAAATTTAAATCTTGTTGTCAAATACTTTCCTCTGATTTAATTAAAAATACAAAATAATAAACAAATCTGAAACTCGCTGCATTAACCTACGCAGAGATTTAATCTTTCCAAATGTGTCCTATCTGAACCTGGTATTACACCGAAAAGGCTGTTTTTCTTTTTTTTTCTTTATTTTTTTAACTTAGTGTGAGCAAAGAAAAGAAAAGACCAAAACCAACAGTCTGTTTCTTTTAACCCTGGCTTTGATACCATCTGTGGTTTTCAGCCCAAAGCTCATTCATTCCAACAAAAGGCATAAATCTTTAAAAGCAGGTCACAAAAATTTTGTTAAAAAAAGGCTTATTTCCTTTAACAGCTGGGCACTTTAGTTTTTGTCAATCGTAACAGGAGTAAAGAGTGAATTTGTTGGGGACCATTTTCTGCCACAGATCAATACACATGTGGTGCCCGAGTAAGTATTTACAGGACCAGGACCGTGTCACCCAGTTTAACATGTGGCACAAGGACACAAGGTTATTTAATGAAATATATATTTTTATACTTTTATTTCATTTTTTTTATTTTAAATTTTAAATTACTTTTATTTAAAAGCAGTAACAAGGAACTTTCATTTTTAGTTCATTCTGGCGGCCCCTGTGGACAAAAGCAGTAGTGTTTCCACCACCTCATTTCAAGGGGAATCCAACCGAATCCGACCCGGTGGCAGGCATTAAGAATAACTAAAAAGAAATATATCCAATCTTCTTGCTGATTTTTATACATAAGAATGCCCAACAGGACCAAAGCTCCTACCAGAGGGATAAAATAAGAGAGGGGTGGAGGGATCAAACCAACAGTGTCAATGAAGAGTATCAGTCAGTTTCAGAGGACAGAAAAGCTCATAGAAAGTAAAGGATGCTGAAAGAGGACAAGGAGAAATGACAAGCGAAAAAAAAAAGGTGTATTGTGTTTCACCGTCCAATGACACACTGGCTTGCTCAATCTTCCGCTTCCCATCACACTTCTGTTGTGTCCGCTACGCATATCAAACTCTATATACCAGTCTGAATTTTGATCCGTTTCTGTTGTTGTTTACTAAAAAAGAAAAAAGAAAACCCAAAGCATGGCAAGGAGAATCTGATGACTGAATGAATACAATTCAACAGGCTGGCCCAACAGATCCGGCCGTACTCTCTCTCCTGATTGGCTGGGGGAGCCGGAGCGAGCGACGCTGGCTCTGAGATCAACACAAAAACTCACATCCATTTATTGGGGATGATGAACAGATGAACCAGAGAAAGAGAAAAGAAAATGAAAACAGTAGTGCTGCTTATGCTTGCAACAGTGAAGCAAGGAGAAAGAAGCTAACAAGGACAGCGGTATGAAAAGACAAACAGAAAAGCACACACACACACACACACACACACACAAGACATTGGGATACCCACGTGCACACACACACTTTAACAAGTTCATACACAAACAGATGTAAACAGGTAAAAGCTCACACACACACTACCCCTTCACAAACACATGCAGAATATAGATATACACATACACACACTGTCAAATGCACACACAATGAGATGTAAACAGAAAAATACATACACACACACACACACACACACACACGTACACACACAAACAAACACATACTCATCCAGCCACCGTAATCCTCCGATACCATTCTGTGGGATTTCACCCAGCATAATATGAGATAAATTCTCTAAATCGAGCGCTAAGCTGTGTGGAGAAAAATATTCAGGGGCTAATATGTTGAATCTTAAACAGCCCAAACAGGAGCACAATGCTCTGTAATCTGCAAATCACCCGTTATTATTTCTTCTATGTACTTAATTCATTTAAACAGGTTAAGTGGATGGAAATTAGTGAAGGTGAGAAAAGGAGAAGATGACAAGGCATGATTTTAAATCATGAGAAACGTTCTGCTTTTGTATAACCTAGTCCTATTCACAAAGTGTTGAAAGGAACAAAAGTTCAAATAAGAGTCATAGTGGGTAAAGAAATGTGGAAAAATCCTAGTAAACAAACAAAAAAGTCATCATCAGCAACTCTTATAGAACGTCAAAAACTGATTGCTGGGCTCCTATCTCTCACAGGCAGATAGACGGACAAACACTCAGCACCAGTTCAAAAGCAGAGTAAATATTAGCCAGGCCGGGGAAAAAAGGCGCATGGAAGGGAAGGACAAAAGTATATCTTCTCTTGAAAGCCAGGCACCAAAAAACCAAGTGAAAATGCACAATGTGGCAACACGTGTTCATACTGTATGAGATGAAGTGCATTTTTGTGTGTCTACAAGAGTCTTCCTCATGGTCTTTCATCAGCTTAGAGATGTGAAGTGATTGGGGCACTCGGCAGTGATTGGAGCAACACTCAGCATGCTGCTAAAAAAGTCTAATAATGGAGAAAATAAAGAGAAAGAGTGAGAGGGAGGGAAAAGAGACAGAAGTAAGGGGACGGATAGATAAATACACAGATATATAGACAGATACATAGATAAAGAAAACACCATTAACCTTGATTTTGCTCATGTAAATAATGTTCTTTGTTGAAATTCTTGGAATTAGATACACTGTTTGTTATATTACATATTATTTCTAATGTGATGTACATTCTGTGCAATTCAGCTGACATTTGAGACTCGGAATGGAAATGGAGTCAATCTCCGGATCAGATCACTGTGTGCCTGGCTCTGCAGCAGTTGGCTGGGCACGGGGCTTCGCTCTGGCTGGCAGCTCATTTTGGAGTTTTTGGATATCAGGTTGTTAGGAAATGCTTTACACTTTGAAAAAGATCACAACAAAAGTAAAGTATTTCATTTTAAATCGGGCAAACCGCAATTACACTTTGCATTTTATGAGTAGGCGTAAATGTGGCTGATGTTATTCCAGTGATATTCTTCAAGACGTATTTCTTCAGGGAATGTTGAGTGACCATGCATGTTGTTTTTCCAGCAGCACACCGTTTCATATTCATACACCCACACACATTCACACCTCGGCTGTGCCTGCAGTCAACGACAGTCCAACATTATTGACCTCTGAACAGCACATCATCAAGTACCTGAGGACTGAATGCCTTGCTTCGGGGCATTAAACTCTCAGAAGCAGATGGACAGGAGAGCTTTACTTATTCATTTCACCGTGTGCTATAACTACTGCTAGTCATTTTATTGATTCTAACAGTAACAATAGCCATTAAAACATTTCTTGACACCGATATGTGTAGGAAGTCACTGCTCCAGGCCAAGAAATAGTCCAGCCCCTGTTGCACATTAAACAAACTATATATAATGAGTTCATTAGTGAGTTGCTGGTAAGATTTTGTTACCTTCAGAGCCAGGATAGCTGCTTCACTCTGCTCCCGTTTTTTTATAAGTGTAACCGTTTCCTGGCTCTAGCTTCACATTTAACGTATGAGAGTCTTTGCAGTTAACTCTCAGCAAAAAAGCGTATTTACCAAAATGTCAGATTATTCCTTTAACAATATAAATGTCACTGTCAGTGTGTGGTCTGCAGTGGATGTTTACCTGTAACGTTTGTCTCTGAATTTCCTCAACCATGATTGCAAGACACTTGGTGAAGTCTGTTAGATCCTGGTCGGCCGTTTCTATCAGCTTGCAACCCTGCGCACAAAGAAAAATGGAAACACACACACAGGCAACAAAACATAATCAGATAGATGTACACATACACAGATAGCGAAACAAAAAGCCAGGCAGAGATAAGGGATAGGGGGATAACAGAGCACAGAAAAACAGAAAGAGATAGAGAGATGGAGAGAGGTATAAATCAGTGTTTTAGTCTTGTCTGGCTGTCTGTGGGCTGTGTTGCTGAATAATGTAGAGGCTCCAGTCAGTGGCCCTGAACTACAGCATCCAGGTAAACAACCATGCTCTGGCTTCCTCTCTCTCCGTCTCCTTCTCTATCCACACACTGTCACTTTCCTCCTAAAACACACCAACTTCCAAATTACACACACACACACACACACACACACACACACACAGTGCAGTCAGTTCACACAAACTTGTTCGCTGTGCTCTGTTTGATCCCATCCATTCTCCCTCCCCTCTCCTCCCTCATTCCTCCATCCCTGCCTCCCCTTGTCTCTCCCCCTCCCTTGCGGATGCTTTTCTGTTCTCTCCCTTCCATTTATGCAGAATTATTCACCGTTTCTGCCAAATCTCTGAGGGAACGCCTCAAACTTTCCCATTGTTCTGCTCCTAAAGCATTACCATAAAAGTCTGCTCTCTCTTGTGGAAAAAAAAAGGTATTGCTCATTTTTTTAGGCAACCTGTGTGATATTTGTGAAAAAGGAATAATATTACATACAGCTACAAAGAGAGGGGAAAAGGGTGAGAGGGAAACGGGGGTTGTCACAGCTGAAGGCAACCCATATCTCTGTGTGCGCGTGTGTATGTGTGTGTGTGTGGGTGTGTGTGTGTGCATGGTATTGGATCTGCATTTCAAGCTATGTGCATCGGTGGGGCTCTGATCACAGTAACACACAGAGAGAGCAACACAACATAAAGACCACACAGGGGCTGTACTTTCTTTGCTCTGAGGTGTGTATGTGTTTACGTGACACCCTACCTGTGTTTATTATTTACTGAACCGCCGTACTTCATCTCTCAAGTGTTCTGGTTTGACATTTTGCTTGTTATAAACAGCAAAAAGTAAATTTTTTACATTTCATTAGAGTTTGCATTTACTTTTCATGACCTTGGGGAGTTTAGTCATGAAAAAGTCTGTTGCACTGCTAGGGACACAGGAAGGAGAGACTATGACGTAGGATGTCATCAGAGACTATGTTTATATATAGTTATGGTAGAATACATTTACATCTTATAACATCCCAGTAATATAGTAATGGTAATATCCCAGTGGAATGTGTAGACACTAGTCAGTTCCCCATCTGCAGGGCCTTAAAAGACATTTTGGATAAACTACTTTTTTGTTGTATTCTTTATTGTGTCAGATTAACATAAAAAAAATACCTTGTGGTTGCGTGTTTTTAAGGAGCACATCAATCGAAAAGTAATTTTTCCCTCTGAGATCATTTGATTCATTTGAAAAAGGCCTGAAAGGGTATTTTCAGGGGGAGGAGGCAACGACTGGAGAGAAGTTTGAAAAAGAATCAATAATACATATAAATATATATATATTTTATATATTTATACATATCAGAATGTAATTTAATGTAATTCTTTATTTCTACAAGATTTAGATTTGGGTATTTCTACATGGGAATTCATCTCTTGGTCGCTTATCAAACAGAGATTTATACAAGTACATCCAACACCATGTTACATTTTTTATGTTTAGGTTAAAAAGGATTGATGTAAGGTTTAAGGCCATGAATTTCATTTACACTATTAGCAGCCTAAGAGGCTCAACTCAACAATAAGGCAACAAAAGAGTTGATCGTGGGTGAGCAGGAAGTGAATTATACCTGTAAAATGTGACCCCAACCACCTCCAGAGGTGTTTTTTGATGATTGGGTCTAAATGCATCTTGAGTGCACTGAGAGTTGAAGCCATGTCAGGCTGCACAGTTGTACCCGCTTTGATGATTCAGTCTGCATTTTCTTTTCAGTGCAGGTGAAACTCCTGCAGAGTTTCGAACATAAAAGCTGCTTAACCTTAGTCAACTCTGGATAGTCACTTATCCACTTAGGCAGCCTGATCTCAGCTCTGTAACCCTGCAGAAGCGCTTATTCTCACAAAGCATGATGTTGATGAGTTGACAGTTTATCTTGTTGCTGATGGTTCAGTTTCCTAAATGCAGCGATAGTATGATGGCCATTTTGGGGAACATGTGCCTATATTCAGGATCAGATGTATTTACGTCACCACAATGAAATAAATTACCTGGACACTGCTCTAACAATATTTATCATTTATTAGCTCATTAAGTAATTGAGAATACCCCAGGAATTATTCAGAAATGGAGGATATAAGTTTACTTATTCACAAGTCCTGTATACAATCACATGATTAACTTTCTTTCGTTTTTTGTCTTCACAATGTGCTGCTAACCTGACCTCCCAGTAACTGCTTGTATATAATTGTGAGCTTTAAGGCAGCAGTACACTAAAAACAAAGTAATGCTTCAGTAAATTCAAACTGGTGTCCAACTGCAGTCAAACACTGCTCTGCAAGAAAATGTCAGTATAGTAGGTGTCAGTTTTTGTTCAGTGACACCAGATGGGAAAGTCTTGCCTACTACGGTTGCCTATTATGTCAAGGTGGTTAAGGGGTCCAGATTTAGGCTAAGCATAGTATAGAGTTCTTAAGTCCAAACTGCCTAAAGTCCTATTGCTTTTTATTTGTGTGTGTGTGTGTGTGTGTCTGTTTGTACACCTGTAGCTCTGAGAGTGTGTGCAAGTTGTGTTCCACTCACCTTGTCTGAAAAGAAAGCTTTGACCTCGGCGGTAATGGAATCAAAATCCCCACTGATATAGTCGGGGAGAAACCTGGATGTACGGATAGAAAGAGAGAATGAGTGACAGAGGGACAGGGTTACGATCGCAAGACAGACAGAGAGACAGAGAGTGTGAGGCAAAGATAGAAGAGGGAAGGAGAGAAAGGACATCGGGGCATGTGTCAGCTCTTTGATCTGTGCAGCGAGGGAAAGAAGTGACGCCGCCGGGGGAAGACGAAGAGACATGGAGACTGACAGGGTGATTCCGTGTGGCACTGATGCTGCCCCTTTTGCGCACACACACACACACACGGCTGACTGCAGAGATGGATAGATTGATGTAAAAACACACACACACATATATACATAAACGTACATGGCAGCTTACGTATATAAGCAAATTTAATAGTTTTATGCATACATCCAAATAAACACAAGCACGTAAACACAATAGAGTAATAACAAATTCAATCATATGTCGCTCTCTCCCTCTCACACACACACACATACAAAACAAACAGAGCATGATGTACCTGGTGTTCATTGGATATTAACCTGTTCCATTACACTGAGTGACTACATTCTCCATTAGAGCTGAGTATAGGTTTGATTACTACAGGTCACAGTGTAATTTGATGTTTTGAAACACGCTCACTTAATGGAGTATACTGTAATAGGAAATGGTGAGCATAGTACAAATAATCCATGTGTGTATCTTAGGAATGGGTTTATTTAGTATAATGTGGACTACTGATATGGGTTAGAAGACAAAGTGAACAATGCAAACGTATGCTTCAGTCCATGTAAACACTGTCAACTATTGACAACCAAGTTCTGATACTGTAGGCCAATATCATACAGTGTACATAACTGTTTCTGGTTTTAAAAAATACATTTGTGTAGAAGTTCAAGCTGATTTTCTTATAGATTTTATGTCCTGTGCATTGTAAATATGTTGTTTTCGCTGAAGGAAGATGCT
>NW_023339650.1:8858693-8887103 GCF_004916995.1 Morone saxatilis
TGCAACCGTTTGTGGTCATGCGAATAATGGCCGTCCTCTCACATAGTGTCGCAAAACCTAAACCAAAATGGTCAGGGACATTTCTTGCTTTATGTGGCTGCTGATCACCACCACAGTCCCTCTATATAACAAAAAATAACAATAAGCAGTCAAACTATAAATGCAAATTTCAGCCATTTTAAATGACTAAAATAGAGTCCCTATTGTTTAATAAAAACTGAAAAGTAATAAGCCCTGAGAATATAGCATGTATTAACACTGACAGTATTTTGCAGTTAGTATGCATGAAATTAATGTATGTTAACTTTCATCTTTACAGGAACACCTGTGCTGGAGGATGCAAATGAACCTGGACTGCTAGGTTTGAACGGTTGTTATGTTATGTAAGGCCACTGTACACGCACATTATTTGTATAAGTGATTATAAAATCAAGAACATTTAAATGCAGTTTACTGGTATAAAATATTAATTCACCCAGCCTTTTGCTTTCCCCCATGGTTTGTGATTCACATAACCCAGAACTATCACACAATTAAGTCATACAGAATATCAGTTGTTAATTGCATAAACCTGACAGAAATATCATGTTAATACATGCAATTAAGATGATTACAACTGAAAATTAAATACACTGAGTAGAACATTCCTGTCAGAGAGAGACAGATAGCTCTCTGTTTATTCAATTTATGTATGTGTGCGCATTTATGTGTAAGCTGTAAAACCTCTTAGGGATACATTTGTGTCTGCTTGGCATTGAACGCCACAGCATCCTGTCTTCTATCAGCAGTCACAAGTTGTGTTAGGGTCAGATGGGTTATTTTGGAAGGCACTGACAAATAACCTATTTTGTTATTCAAATCTGAGAACTTGTTGGTTTGTAAATGTAAATTGTTGGTTTGTAGATGTGAGCTGCATGGGGTCTGTTTTTGTCTGGTTTCATAAGAAAAGCAGTACTGCAAACGTAGGCATGAGAAACAACCAATCAGTGCTAAGAGAGATCTTATTATCCCACTGCAACAAAGTTTCTAATTAGTAAGACCTCAAGGCACATGAGTGAGAGCTTGCTTGCATGCTGATGTACACGTGTCTCTAACATGCTTATGTTCATCTGTATAAACAATAAAAAATCTCCTGACCTGTTTGCCCATGGTTGGATGTATGATTGTTAAAGCATCTACGTGTATGTGTTGTACCTGGATTCGTTCATCCAACAGTGATCCAGTGATTTGTGGTCCAACAGTTTCTAATCCCAAAGTTAATCAGCCCGATGCTTGTAGGCTGTCAGACTAATAACCAGACATAGTCATAATTCCACACACTTCTCATTCCCAAAACACACGCATACCTACTTTATTAACTCTCAGAATTACTAAAGCAATAATAGGAGTAATCAAGAGTACACACTTGAGACGCCTATAACCTTAATTGTTACAAATTTAATACAATAAACGTATGATAGACTAACATATTATATACATACATACATATAAATATTAAAATGAACAATTATAATTATGGAATGTATGTATAATAATTAATAATTAAAACAAAAGTGCAAAGCCCTCATATTAGAAGATAAGGCCCAGTTCCCAATGCTCATCAGCTCAACTCAGCATGCCAATTTCCAACACTGCGATAGACACAGAGGGGAATTTTCAATCAGTCTATCATAGACAAACTCCACCTGGAGTGTAACAGCAGAGCAGGTGTAGTGAGAGAACAACTTGATCTTAATAGAGGAAAACTTGTTTGGCTATGGGCTTCCTGACAAAAGATAATATGGTAATGTAGAACAAATTAAAATCAGTAATAGTGAATTACTGTAGATTAAGAACTGAAGTTGCTGCTAACGCAATAGACCTACTGCAGTAACATTACATTATTATACAAATTATACTCAACTACCACAAGAAGAAATCAAAGACAAAGAACAATGAGTCAAACAAGGTACTATTGTAAAATGACTGAGCATAATGCTTTGATTCATGTTGAGTGCAAAATAAAAAACTTTCTAACAGCACTGAAAGCAATTAGGAGGAAGGAGCCACCAGTCATCAGGTGGTCTATGAGTCTTGCAAACCCCCTGCCCAGATTAATTTGCAGTGTATTCCTCTTAACTGTTGGCCTGTGATCCTGTTTTTAGGTCACGCAATTCTTGATATGCCAGCAGTTAAACAGTTCCCAAGCTGAGCGACTTTAATTACAGAACATTTGAGGGGAGCTTCAAATGAACCATATAATGATTATGATACATTAAGATGTCAAACCAATTTATGGTTTTGTTAAAAATATTTTAAAACAAATATCAACATATCAACCTTAGAAATCTTTGCTGACCCCATCTGCACATTACGCAGGCCTAATTAAATACTACTGCATAATGTTGGACTGTCTGCTGAACATAAAGAATAAAATGTGTTAGATGTGAATGAGAAATCGTGGAATGACAGACAAACAGAAACAGAGACTGTCAGAGATATCTTTACCACTAAGTCTTATAAAATAAGAAGTTTCCCTCTTGACAACTTAATTTGCTGAGGCTGACAGCATTATCTTCTACAAACCAAAATGCATACACAATGCTGACTACAACTACGCTCCAAAAATCTCCTCCACATATACACATGCTTATTCAAACACTGAAACGTTCACAATCTGTATCTTTCAGCAACTACAAACACACCCACAAATCCACACACAGCTGCACATTTCATAAACTCAGCTTATGTACAATTACCTCCACCCACATTCAGCCGTGCTCCCCTCCACGTTCATCCATCTCTTGACTTCTTATCCTCTCGGAGGATTTGATTAGATGCACAAATTAGACAAAATGGAATTTTCATTTAGAAATGGAGAAAATACAGGGTTACATTTGCAAGAGAGCCAGGGGGTACCAGCTCTGGCGAATGAGCCTTTTAGCCCCCATGAAGGCAATTTTAGCACAAGTTTGGTGTATAATAATAATTTAGCAATTTATTTTGTGAGTTGAGTATGAGTGTGAGCAGTGAGGTGCATTCCTTTGACTGATTTCTGCTAAAAGAATTGAATCATTTACTGATAATAATACATATAGCACAAGCTACAGTATGGAGTAGCAGTAGTCTACGACTTTATGTAGATAGGCCGGTGCCCTTGTGTGTGTCCAAAGAAGAAAAAGGGGAGAAGCCATGTGGTATTGTCACACATCAATAATGTCTGAACTAAACATGACAAAAAAAAAAAAAAAAATGTGTCATGGCAGATTCAGTACAGCTGGTGCAATGGGCCTACAAAGCCACATACTGATGTCAATAACTTTACTTACAACTTAGCAAAACATTATTCAGATCAGTTCCCTTTTCAAATTCACAACAGCCTTACAGTACATTTACCTGATCTTCTACTGGTACTGACAGAGTCCCAGCACTAACTGGATATTGATTTGAGGTTACCTCTCTGCTTCTTACCAGTAAGTAGCACACTCTTGGGTGCCCGGTTAGCTCAGTAGGTAGAGCTGGCCACCCAATTTGTACCTACACAGGCTGAGTTCCTTTTATTCCTGCAGCAGGCCCAGGTGTTCAGAATCTGACCTGTGGTCCTGTTAGCTGCGTGTTATCATCCACCTCTTTCTCCCGCCTCCCCTTTTCCTGTCTGTCTCAGCTCGATTCAGACTATCATAAAGGAAATAAGGAAGCCCCAAAAAAACTGGCTACTTTAAAAAAAATAAAAAATAAATATGTTAGCACAACTCAATGTTGGAATACATGAAGATATTCGTTATGAGAGATAAGACAAAGTAAAGACAGCTTAATGCTATAAAGAGACAAAAGGCATGAGAAAACACTTATACAGGCATAAATTATGGCGTGACGAATTTTCATCCAAGCTATGTAAATAAAGTATACTCTGGATCTAAAATACCAGGAAAAAGAACAAGTGACCCAAGATTCTTAGAAAGAAGTGAGTAACTGCTTGAATATAGTGATCAAGTGCAAAAGGACTTAATATTAGAATACTGTATACATTATTACTCAGTTAAAGACCACAACAGTCAAAAAGAGGATAAGAAAATAGTGGCAAAAACTGCTGTTTTCAGAGCTTGTTTCTGCCACTCACTTTTACATATGCTTTGAGAAAGATCACCTTCAATCAAAAGCATTTCAATGGATCCGAGTTCCATTTGAATTTATGTGTGAAAAAAAACACAATAATACTTGTTGTCTAAGGGGCCACCAATACAGTGAAGGGTCGAAAATCCATGTCCTTGTTAACCTACATCAAAATGGAGAGGCAGAAAGCCTATAGCCTGACGCGCTTCCTCCTCTCTTCATCCGGTAAATGAAACTACCAATTAAGGCTTGTATTTGACAGAAAATATACGTGGCACCTTTTTTTAACTAGTTGGGAGCCGGTACCACCCACCTCCATTCTTGTGCAAGAGCGCCGACAGGAGGCTGTAGAAGCTGACCCGAAAACTTTATTATGCTCTATTATTTTAATGAGGGGATATGGCACCAGCGACATGTGGTACAGGAATTACACTACCGGTTACTCGTCCTTTATTGGTAATGCTTGTATGTTTTGTGAACCCTTTAAAAAATGGTTACAGGCCACATACAGAGTTTAATTTGGGTCTGCCTCCGAAATTTTCTCCTACAGGCAAATGAACATGCTGAGCATGTGACTAATCTTATATCTGTTACATCCAAAAAAAAAAAAAAAAAAACTGAGAGTAAATGTGGGTCAAATTTATGTCAGCGCAAGCTGTTGGACGCACTTATTGATGGCTTTTGCTTTCTTAACCACAACTGGATCTTAAAAGCCACATGTGCCCCTGCAGTGGAGAGCAGCACAATTTGTACAGCATTATGCAACGATCAACGTTTCATGGGAGGATACTTTCATGAGTCGATGAGTTGATGTGTAAGCTACAGCTTAGATGTGTGACCTCTCAGCAGCTCTGCATGCATCCGACAAAATAGCCCTCCTTTAATATTTTTTCACTGTGATATCAGTGATGAGAAAAATGTCCCAGTAACAGTTTTACTCGCACATAATTTGGGGGAAAAAGTGAAAGCTCTATGATGTTCACCCACACACGCACAGAAAATGCTAAATGCACAACACACAGAGTTCCACGCACAGGCACAATTCTGCTCAGCTATCTATTACGTCTTTATCTTGTTTTCAACTTCTTTTCTTTTGGTTTTCTTTTCCTTCATCGCTCTTATACATCCCTCCACTTGATAATATGGTGCTGCTGTTGTCTGTGTTGCCAGTACTCATAAAACTTGGCTTTGATTGATTACTTGCATCTCCTTCGCCCCTTTTCCCCTCCTCTCACTCTCTGTAGTCCATTAGTTATGGTAATGTTAGGTTAAATACATCTTAACTTGCTGGTGATTGATTTGCACATCCCCACCCATAAATATTTCCTTCTTTTTTTCCCCACCATCCTCCCCATCCTCGCTATTGTTCCTCCGGTCTACACCCTTCCAGTATAATGGAATATAACTTTTCTGGGCAGATGCTGTTTGAGTTGGGAGCGGTCGAGCTAAAAGGGAGGCCTGGCTGTCAGCTCCACTCTGCAGGCTGCTGACAGAACTCAGACTGGAGGGTCAGAAAATGAATCTGTTGCGTCAAACAAAGAGACAGAAGCATGAACGATGCCTCTGCCAGCTGGTCTAACATATTCAAACTCACAGAGACAGAGGTACGCGGCTACTTTTATTTTGAAAATACAAATTGTTATGATACCAAACTAAAAGTTCTCATATTATTGTTTTGTAATTTCTTAATCATGCTACTTAAGAATGGCCAATAAAGCACAAAACCTTGACTTTCTCTCTCTTTTCAGCTTTACTGATTTTAGATTTAAAAGACAGTCCTAACCTCAAGGACAAGAATACGTTTGCACAGTGGAAAAAGGTGTAAATGGTCCAAAATGATGTCGCTTTGCAGAATGTTCTCACCTGCGATGTCTACAACTTATAACGGCTGTTACAACGACAGACAAACACAGACACACAACATCACATTCACACCCTGACAAAATACACATTCCTGCTCACACTCGGGGTGTTAATGTGAAAGCCTCAACACTTCAGGGACACAGTGGACCCCAGATCTATCTCTGTCCTGACAGCAGTCCTCCATTAGCCACATACAGAAAAAATGTGGTTGCAGAATGCACACATACAGTACTTTGTCAGAAACACACAACGCAAATACATAAACAGGGTGAACACACACACACACTCATGCACATGCAACCAAACACAGAGCTGCTAAATGCACAATAATACAGAACTGCTGCTGCTTAAAAGCAAACATAATAATATTAAACAGTGTGCAATTTTTTTATTTTATCACCTTTTTCCCCAAACATAACCCTGCAACTACATGCACATAGGAAGACATATAAGCGAAGACACAAATTACCTAATGCAAATGTGAACACAAGACAGACTCACCTGTCTCTATCTCCAGCTGTGATGTTATAAAGGTGATTGGCAGCTCCATCAGCACATGCCTTCAAGAGAGCTGCAGAACGACAGACAGAGAGAGGTTTTAACACGCGTACCTGAAGCGGGTGGTTTTAAATCTTACATTCCCTGAAGACACATTTTTAAAATGAACATGCTGTTGTACATGACCCAGTTCAAACTGGTATAAACAATGTCTAGTGTCACAATAAACCAGTTTCCACTTACGCAGAGGTTAACTTAGGGTGGAAGTGTCCACTTCACTCTAGGATTTTTCAGTTCTTGAGTCAATTTGTATTTTCCTATCTATGTGCACCGCCTTAGTCTGGTCTAACTGGCGTCACACCTGGCGTAATTTTCTTCACACACACACTGCAATAACATAATTTCTCCCTCCCAAAAAACTCATCTCATTCAGAAAGCCTCACCCCAGACATGAAACACCACTTATGATTAGATTCACAGGAGCTGGATACAAACAAGAATAGTATTTGGCATTGGATATGGCATACTGTTAAGCAAGGAATTAAGAAAATGTGACCTGCCATTTATGAGTGCACGTTACACAAGGATTTTCAAAGAAAGTATTCTCAGATATGGCCTTGCATACTAAAGTGTGCTGTTCGTGAGAGCCATATCACACGTGACATCTTTCTAGTGCTACTTATGATATATATACTGCATGCTTGCTCTTTATCCTTTGGTGCAGCTTCCTTTCAAAGGGGGTCCAGGGGTTTTCGTGAGTACATCTACAGCTTCTGTATCCTGCTGGCTTGACACACAATACAAAGCACTCGGGGCAAATTCTGTTGCTTTATACATTTGACTGTCAGAGCATTGAGTGCACAAGAACAAATTGATAGAAAAAGGAAAAACATCAATGAACACAGCAGTAGTTTGGACGCCAACATGAGTAATGCCAAGGTTATTGTTAAACAAATATACTTCATACAATTTGCTTCAATCACAGCAAAAAACTTAAACTGTTTGAATGAGGTCCAAATTAGTTAGAAAGGATCCACCTCTTTGCCATAGAAAACAGACACACAAACAGCACACTACACAGACAAGTAAAGCATTCTGATTAAAATATTTCCTTTAAAAGGCAAAGAAAGTGAAAGAGCACTTATCTTTTCTGATTTTAAAACCAGACAAATAAGGCGGTTATTTGTTATTCCTAAAATGGCACTGAAGATGCACTAAATTAGATGCAAACTATTTGCAAATGTATGCTCTTTCATGGCCTCTATTCTATTCAAATTGAACAGGCAACCTATTTTTTAAGAGCCCCTTTCTGTTTGGGGCTTTTGCGGTGCACATGGGGGAAAAACTTCAAAGAATGAGATGTAGTTTATTTGCACCTTGTTTAAAACTAACTAAAGTCTGCACCAAAGAGACGGGCAACTGATGTACGTGGTTTCTGTCTCATCGGCTTTCTTTCTACAACTGTGTCCGTTCCCCAGCATTAAGTGTGCATGTCATTTTTTGGGTGCAAAAAAGTAACACAACAGGATATGGTGTGAAGAATAATCTCTAGTCACAGCTGTCCATTGCACATATGATCTGGTTTACTACATGTGGTCAAGTACATGCATACAAGCCCCCACACGCCATCTGGGAAAGAGTATTTCAAGTCAAAAAGAAATGAATTTCACTTTGTTACAAACTCACACCCCACTATCACCTTCATGCTGCTCACGCTGGTTTGGACCAGCTTTAGATGTGTTGCCTTCAGAACAGCCTGACTTCATAGCATCATATCAGGCAGCGGCTATCTTATAAAACTTTTAGTCAAAACTCTGTTAAAGGTAGGCACGTACTGCTGACTATTACTACACCAACAAAGGGGAAAAGAGGAAAAATCTTGACATGCCAAGCACTGGCAAACTTAAACCACGTTAGGCCAGGTTCACACCAACATATGCACCAATTCAAAAATACAGTGCCTCGTCTATTTCAATGCGACTATTATTCCTGGTGCAAAGGGCTATAGGGAAAAAACAGGGACATCCAGCAAATTTGACCTTGCTGCAACACAACTCTCTGCGCTGGCCAAGTGTATGAAAGCTATGCAAACCTATGGCACACAGGTCATTTCAGTTTTGTTGCCAGATTAGGCCTCTTCTCAGCTTTGTGGAGGTGTGTACAGACTGTTTGAATGACATCTCCCTCCGTTAGCTATGTTGCGTCTTTTAGGGTGGGACAAATTACACCTTTATCATTCTAATAAACCTTTTTTACAGCTGTTTTAACTATAATCATATCTGGAGAGGAGCATGTGAAACAGACTTAGTTAACAATGACATTTCCCAGTAATCCATGCCAGTGAGCCAGCATGTACAATAGCAGGACGCTATTGGAGTGCAGTCTTAATGTTATCAATCATACCTTATTCATT
Source organism: Morone saxatilis (assembly GCF_004916995.1). NCBI lineage: Eukaryota > Metazoa > Chordata > Actinopteri > Moronidae > Morone > Morone saxatilis. The sequence continues at coordinate 8,867,560 of NW_023339650.1, forward strand.
CCTGCCTTTGTTGTGGGATTGCTATGTTTCTTTGGCGCGTTACCACCATGTTGATCAGTGGAATAGTACACAATGATCATAATCAGTGTGGTTCACAATTTTTGTGTGGGCACAAACGATATACTAACAAAAGTTGGACCCACTCAAAATTCCACAGGGTACCTTTAAATGGGAGATAATACTGATAAAGTGTTTCCTTCTGATTACCTACCTACCAACAGATTTGCACACATCACAGATAATAATTAATTAATTAATCTGTTTTTTTGTGTACATTGTAATAACAAATGTAGGTGCAGGAGTTTAAACTGCCAACTCCACAGTCACTATTTCAATACATCACACAACTCTTAACACATTATTATCAGCATGACCCCTAAAATTTTGCATGCAACAATGGGTACTGTGTCACACCTACATACTCTAAATTCACATGCGCACACTCGATTAGAAGAGTTAAATGGAGGAGAATGATTTTTACAACAGAGGGGGGTATCCTTCTCAATCTAACTATCCTTGCCTTGAGTGCTTGAAAAGTGAAAGATGCAGACACATTCACATTGATGTAAATAAGACACTTATACTCAAGGTAGTGCTTTTATTCATAACCCCACCACCTGCTGTCGATGTTTCACGTCAAGAAAGGATTGGAATGTAAATGACTCATTATCTCTGACTGAGTGCAAAGGCTGAGAAACTTTTTAAATGACAACTTCTGGAAAAACAGAGAGACTCTTCTTTAAGCCTGGTGATGACAGACTGTAAAGCTATCAGTCATTATCTGTGTATAAGTATCTACACAAGCACACACACACACACAGAATCATTTTCAGACTTAGGGTTCTAGAACAGTTACTTCAGTCTGTCAATCATTTATTCAGCTCTGTTTGCATGGCATGTCATTAAAATACACACACACACACAAACACACACACACACACACACAGCTCCAGTAAATCTCAGCTCATGTCTACAAAGTATGGCTCTCAAGTACCAACGCCATAACAATCTTTCAAAATCATCTAGTTACATTTGTATATTTTTTCATTATGTGCATTTCTTGACCATATTTTTTGCCCTATACCTATATTAATAATAATAATAATTAATAATATTAGGCTGCATTCACACTGTGGTTGGTTTCCCATCATACTCTTATCAGGGGAAGTCTGCCTTGTCAATGTTTGTTTTGATAGTATTTTTTGTATATATTTTAAATCCTGCATTGTTTACATCCATTTACTTCCTAGTAGCAAACATTCTTGCTGCCTTTGTTGGTGCATTACTACACTTCTTTGCACCAGTCAACAATATTTTTTATTTTTTATTTATTTTTTTCCGGTGACCATGTTTCGGCGACCATGTTAACAGGTTAAAGTAGCCACACAGCCAACGTTTTTTTCAAAAGTTTATTTTCAATATGAGAGAAACTTTCTAAAATGCCCGTCTTTCTAGATCTGTGGACATTCAATTTGTCTTCATTACAGTAAATGAAATTGAGTAAAGGAAAGCTGAACACGAGGAAGACTATCTCTCCATCTGCACTCCATCCACAGGCAGAAAAGATACAATTACTGTCATTCTCCCACTGAAAACAATGAATTGTCATCCGTTTGAAGTATACCACAATTGTGAATGCAAAAAGCTTAACCAACTCTATCTCCATCTCTTTTCACTTCAGAGCATATGAGTTGAACAAACAAGCTCTACAGGAAACATACAGAGACACAGATGCCTTATGAAGCCTGACGGTGATATGATGTGAGCTGAGCGAGGACAGCAGAAGCAGGCAGTGGGAGATGACCTTGTAAATTAACTAGCCATAATAATCCCTCCCTGCAGGCTTCAGAACCAACTCCTCCTGTCACTCACTCTGCTGTATGATAGATACATAATGGTGGGCAGGAGATAATGTGCTTCCACACATTACTGAACCTGTCATTTCAGTGCTTTTTAATCATCTATTTCGCAGTTGAGTTGGATGCAGAAAAGATGCATGTTCACTTTCATGCAGAAACACACATACACACATTGCTGTGGGGTATATTCTATAGCAGGCCAGTATTGATGAGGTTAGTGGTGAGGATTAATGTCTGTCAGGTTGAGGCTTTAGCGCAGTACAGGAGAGGGCAAACGGTCACGGAGAGCGGTGAAAAGATTATTATCCTTATTATGATGCCTTGACGCCCTCGCTTCATCTATCAGTCCACCTCTCCCCCTCCATCTGTCACCCTGTCTCCAGATCCACCCTGCTTTCTACACCTTGCCTCAAATTTGATTGATTTCCTGTGCAAACATCTCATTTTCTTTTTCTCTAGCTCCACTCTACTCTTTATTCCTCTGCTCTATCCTTCTCTTTGTTATTCTAGGTGGCACAATTTCAACAGCTCTTCCGCTCATTCTCCTTTCCTTCCCATTGACAGTCCTACAAGAGTTTGCTTTCCAGCCTCCTTTTGATCTCAATCCATCAATCCTCGCTAATAGCTTCCCTCAACAAATTCTCCACATACCCATTTACTCTACCTGACACGTGGGCAGGAAGTGTGTGTGTGTGTGTGTGTGTGTATGTTTGTTTGTGTTTGTGTTTGTGTTTGTGTGTGTGTGTATGTGCACAGCAATGCATTTCAGCCACATCACCCAAATAGCCTTGATTGCAAGGCTGGTACTCAACTGTCTGACAGGTGATGTTCATAAACTTCAACTTCAGCAAGCTGCTCCCCATCAACAAATGATGAAACAAGGCACTTCTGGTAAACACAGGCCTGTTTTTTTGTCCTGTAGAGAGTTGCCTTCACTGATTACTTTATTGATTTGCTTGTTTGTGTTGTTACACAGAGAGGGATCTCTAAGTAAGTAAATGAGTGACTGATTGAGCGAACGAGTGAGTGAGTGAGTGACTGACTAGATGGGCAAGCGGGTGACTGATGGACTAGATGAGTGAGAGGGTGCGTGTGTGAGATAAGCAGCTTGATCCCACTTCACAACATCACACTCGGCACCTGTAAATGAGTTTCCCTTTGATCAGTGTTGCGCTCTTCCAGCGCTCCTTTGCTCCCTGCTGCTCTACCTCTCCCAGAGGTGATGAGGGGGGCCCAGGGGCAGCACATCAGAGGACCTGAGAGTGCTGCATGCATATGTGTGTGTAAGTGTCTGCAAGGGTGGAGACCTGGCTACGATGCTTCCAGGTGAACAATCATCTGGAGAGCGACACACTCAAGACACGCTCATGCGCACACCGACATCAGCTTATCCCATAAACAACATTAAAAATACATGGCATATCAAGTGAGGAACGATAAACTTGCTACAAGCTTGTTTACCATCACACTGCGAGAGATCTGAGATCTGCCATTCACGCACCATCATCATCCTGTCAAAAACTTCTTCAAGTCCCATGTGCAATGCTGCCAAGAGCCAAACGGATCAAGAAAGCTTCCCAATTTCTGACATCCACACCACAGCAAATGCCCGTGGCACTTAAGAAACCAACTTTTTTTTTTGTAAGAAGACTTATCTATGAGGGAGCAAATGCCCAAATCTGCAATGACACTTTCAAGCTGCATCATACTGTCAAAATCCATCTGATATGTCCATCTATTTCACGGAAAAGACTGCAGCTGTTTAGTTTGATTATTTGATGCAATGCTTGTCTCGTGATCCTTGTTTCTGTATTTCTAAGTATTGGGAGGGGTTAACAAAATATTTGTGGTAAGAAAAAAAAATCAGCAAAAGGGCATGCAATAGACCCAGAATGTGTAAAATGGAATCCCTGGATCACTTACACTTTGCTGGTCTGGCAGTTTGGATTTAAAAATAAGGATATTAAATGAAAAATATCAATTTCCAAATACCATTGAGAGTTAGTGATCGTCAGCCGGGCGTAAAGAATCTATTACAAGTCTAATATCTCTCTGTGCTGGTAGCAAACAGACAATTTAAGCTGAATATTGAAAAACAGTCTTTAATTTAGATATTGTTTGCACTCAGAACTTACAAATGGGTGTTCAAATCCATTTCAAATAATATAACAACTGCATTTTCTGAAAAACAAGGGATGTGATTTTTGATAGTACTCTGCAGATCTACAGAAAACTTTCAGGACTTTCCCTTTACCCTTGGGCATACAGTGTAAGGCTTTGATTAGATTTAGCATTAATTAACCCATTCCCTTTTTATTTGACAGGTATCAAAATCCTTTTGATGAATATAATTTTCCTTCTTTAAACTCTATATTTTCAATTCTTCTCACTTAATAGATAACCCAAATAATCTTTATCTTGGGGCAACAGGCAACCTTTGGCGTGAAATCAGATGAGGAAAATTCTTTGTCTAACACCATAAAACATTTTCTAGTGGTCCTCCAGTATAAAGGGGGAAATTAAGAGTGTATATCTAACTGCGTGACTGCTGTGCGATGGAAAGAGCTCAGGTGCCTCTTGGGTTTTTGCTACGTTGATAAGAATGTCAAAGCTGTGTTCATTAAAATTTAATCTGATGTGGTCACAAGTTTGCCTTCAAAGTTACTTTGTTTGCTAACCTTCTTCCCTGATTGCATAATTCTGTGTATTACATTGTTCATAAATTAGGGTTTCTACAGTTTTTTTTGTTGTTGTTTCATGGTCTCAGCTTCAAACCTGTTGAGAGCCAGCGATCCAGGCCACTTCTCTCCACCCTGTCCTTGATAAAAACAACGAAATGCCTAAAAAAATTCAGCACAGTTTGGTTCAATTTGTTCTTGTTCAGTTAGGCTCTGTTACTGATCACATCAAATAATTTCAAAGAAAAACAAAGTAGTGGGATACAGGTTGAGATGACACTGTCTGGTTTAAAGCCTCAAAGTCAGCTTTGCATATTTAATACATCACAGCCAAGTAGCACAACCGCTATGCTTGAACGCATCTCATAAGCGACACCTCAGGGAGTCTGGAGCTCTACTTCCCTTCAAAAAACTATTTTTCCTCTTTTAACAATGAGCCTTTTGTGCATGTTTTTGAATTTTTTAGAATTTCTGTTTGTCTTTTCCACTGATAAAGGGCCTTGGAGTATTCACAAAGCATAAGGAAAATCAAGCACATTTTATATTGTCTAGTTACCAACTACACAAATGTGGTTGAAATCTAATTCCTTGGTTCATGTCAGCAAACGTGTGACCAGCAGGTTGCTGATGTGAAACTGACTGCCCGTGGGCACGACTATTACTCGGAAACTGTTAAAGTGGAGCCATTCAGTGAGCTTGTATTACGTATAGTAAGTACTGTATGTTTGAATATGAATGTAGAGAGCCGTGTCCTGCTTTAAACTTTCTGCCCTATGTCACCGAAAATGTTGTTCTTTTTAACTTTATATGTATATGGGTTGTGCAGCAATGAGACACAAATGTGCTCGCGTAAGTATTTCCTCTCTGTCCATATCCTGCACTAACCAGACAATTTCCCCTCATTGATGAAAGGCTGCAAGAGGTCTCACAGATGTAAGCAACAGCTCACTGTCGGTGGCAAGGAGGAATTTGTTATAATTGAAACGCCCATCTTCTGAATCCGGGGGTCTTAGGTCCAGTGGGTTTGTTCATATCGACCCAGTCCCACACTGGGTGAAGTGGCTCACATTCACACTGTGTTCACATTATTTAAGAACCATTTATCTATAGTGTATGTATATACGCATGATTGAGTCTGAAAGGATGTGCTATCCTTGTTACCTTGAGAGCTTGCAGTTGCAATAAGACTGCTTTCAAAAGGATTCAACATCTATAATAAAAACAAATTGTATAGTTAAGTATAAGTGCTTTACTGATAATGCTAATGACCTATGAAAATAATGAATGAAAGGCATACCAACCTTTTAACTTACAATATAGCTCTTATTCGATCTCATCAATTTCCTGTTTATCTGGAAATGATCCTGTTTCTGCTTGTCACCGTTGCTAATGCTTGTGTCAGAAATTTAAATGAAATTTCCAATTCAAAAATCATTATGCTATTTATTCATGAAGCAAAAAAGTCAGTTTCTTAGGGGCAACAAAATCATGCTGCATATTTAAGCTGTGAATGCCATGGAAGTAAATAAATATTATCTTCCATTGGATTATAATGAATGCTCAGGTCATTCAGCCACAGGAGTTAATGAAAAAATAAAATAATAAGTCATCCTTGCACTAAGGGAAATTATTTCCTGCAAAAAAAATGATCTTTAGTCATATTTAACTTCATTAAAACACATCTCACAGGAAATGTGGGCAGAGGGCAGGGAGGAGGCATTTTCAATGACATGGAAGCAATTAAGCTTTTGCAGAGCAGAGGCCACACAGGCTAGAGAGCACTGTCAGAAAACAACAGGGGAATACACGCTCAGTGCAAACAAAAACAGACAGGATCTAAGTGATATAAAGGGGGATGGTTTGATCTGTGTTGGTGATATGTGACATACCTTTACTCCAGAGGATGTGTAGGTAGTCCTTATCCAGAGGCTGGTTCAGAATGATCAGACAGATCCTCTGTTTGCCTGCAGAAGGCAATGGAAGGAAGGTATGAATCATACAGTCAGATAGAGACACAGACAGACGATGGAGCATAATAACCACATAGCAAAAACACAATGCATCACCATTTGCATGTTTAAAAAAAACAAAACCTTTTAAATACAGATTGGAGGCTGTTGTTTGTGACACTAAATGTGCCAAATAAAAAACTAAATAATTAAAACAATGGGAAAATAATGAAGTCATATTCATGCTCCACATGCAGACAGGGAAATAGGGTGAGGATTAAAAACAGAAATCATTCCAAACGTGACTGGATGTTGAATCTTAATTTTTGTGAAAGTTCAAAATGTTTCCCACTCGATCCAATTTGGCTGTAAGTGGTTTGTTTGCAAATAAAACATAATCAATGTATAGATAACTATGTATTAAAATGATGTAACAAAGTTCCTCCAATAAGTACCTTTACTCTCCTCAACCAGGGTGACAGTCAATGCCAAAGTCCTTATTCTTAGCTGTTATTTTAAAGCGAAATCTGTGCACTTGGACTTACACATATCTCACCCATGCTCATTTGAATACCTTGACCTTGGTGACACACCATCTGTAACTGCATGACAACAGAGGCAAGCCTTTTTTAAAAACAGCGCAAATTAAAGTTACCTGTCATGCTATAGCTTCTCTCTTTCCTCTCAGTGTACCTCCATGCTTCTCTGTCAAAGTGTCTGTCCCAGGGTGCATCATTTCACAAATCTATTTCCTCCCTCAACCCCCCAATCCATCTTGCTTTTAGCTTTTCTTTTGCTCTGCTGCTAATGCAGATCCCCTGACTAATGCTCTCTCATTTTTCATTTTTCAATCTGTAGATGAAAAAAAAAAGGAAAACCCAGCATTCACTGACAATGTAAAAACAGAACAGCTGTTGGAAAGCCTTAATGGACCAAAGACTAAAGCACAACCTTTCATCCCCTCGCCTTCACACTTCACACCCATTTCATTCCTTGCTCATTTATCTTTCACTCTTAAGTCTGCCCTTATAAATGATTTCTCATCCATTTTTAACGTTGTTGGCTTTAGTAGCAAAGCCAAAATGTCATATGAAAGCTCAATCAACACTCTGTGTCCTCTCTCCATCTCTCCTAAACTGTATTTATGTAAATTCCACACAACTGGATTCCTGTTTCGGAAAAACCACGACATGGCGTGTCTAATAAAGCTTGTATCTTTCCCAATACACCTTTCCTGATACATCGTGAATGCTGTGGGAGGGCGGAAAATGCAACAGCGAAGAAGAAAGTAAAAGAATATACTTTAGGTTTCATGAACTTCTCATTGCAAAATGTGCATCACCTTGTGTCTCTTTGTAGGTTTCATACCCTTAAGAGAGTGCATTTAGGCTTGGCTGAGAAAATGTGGAGGATAAAAAAAAAAGTCTTTTGGGTTTGTGACTTTGTTGCAGCAGCAGGCTTGATGTCACTGGAAGGTCATTTCTAGTACGAAAGTCAACCCCAGCAGAGTATGGAAAAAGGAAGAGAAAGGGAAGAGAGGATGAAGAGGAGACACCAAAGAGGAGGGAAAAGAAAGGAGGATACAAGAAGGGGTAGGCAAGAAGGAGAAAGAGGAGGAGCAGATTTGTCAGTCTTGTCTCTTAATTGGCTGGAGGTGTACAGAGAACAAAAGACAAACTCAACCAGCCGTGACTTTTCAGATAACCCCTTGTCACAAAACCACTCATCTCACCGCACACACCCGCAGGTATGCTGCATGGCCTTTTGTACACTTCGTTCAAAAGAAATGTCACCTTGGGATTATTTTAAAAGTGCCAGACAGCATTAATACCACAAACACACGCATACATGCACGCACACAAAATCCAAGCTCATAACCTAGCACATAGATATTCCAGGAATATGCATTTATAATTAAAATAGTGAAATTTAAAAGGCTAACCATGCACACAGGGGATTTTAAAATGCAGACATCCAGGGGCTGTTTTTATATTCTCCAGCAGGAGTCTAGATAAGCATTTCCTGCTAGAGATTAAACTAAAGAAGCCATAGAAATATACTCTAAACTTATCTAACGGGGGAAATTGTTTCACTATAGAGAAAGATTTTTAAAGTGTATGATACAAGGAATCCCAAACATGTATTTTACCTTTGATACCAAGTGACAGATTTATCAACAAAATGATATCAGAGGAGCGTGTGTGTGTGTGTGTGTGTGTGTGTGTGTGTGTGTGTGTGTGTGTGTGTGTATGTGCTCTGATCTGCTTTGTTCTGCAACCGTTTGGAGGATTATTTGCACACCAGGTGAAATCTTTAGAATAAATCTTGGATTTGTACAGCGAGCAAGAGTGTAGCCTGTAATGCTCAGCTAATGTGCTTGAGTAAACATTTGTTTCAATGAATGCTTCAAAACTGCTGATAGAATCAGAATCGGAAGTGTCTCTTGACTGATGTTGGCCTTTTTGCGTTATTGATTTTTGAGCTGTGCAAGCATAGAAAATCAACAGCGCTTCTGTGTTCCTGCTCTGCACAAATCCGACACGTGTGTGAGAATGTAAAGTATATACAAACATATGTACAGAAGCACAATTACAGCGGCCTTGTAGTTTAACTACAGCATTAATGGATCAATGGAGGCAGAGAGGGAGAGACACACAAAGGCAGCAAGGAAGAAGAGAGCAATGCATCATAATGCAATTGTACTGTTGGAAATATATTGTACATAATGAAGTGATAATAGCAATCTCTTTATCCTTAATAAATCATATTTACTTACGATTAAAAATTCAATCAAAATAGTCAATTGCTCAGTCATGTATCACAAGGACCGCAACACTGAAGAACATTTCCTTTAATTGATTAAGCTAGAGTACCTTTCAAGCCCAGGTTGGCTCTTCATCAGGTACAGAGGCAGGTACCCGATGAAGAGCCAACCAGGGCTTGAAACAGGCTCAAAGACTATTTTTGAAAGGAAGCATCCTACAGTTCTGCTTGCGTTCTTGTGAAACAGTACCTACTTTTTGCACTTGACTGATAATTGCTTAATCGTATCAGCCCTATTATGTTCAAAAGAACAGGCTGCTCTCATGTTAGATGGGAACGTGAATCCCCACACGCACTTCAGGTCAAAGAAGATCACTGGGAGACTACAAGCAAGCCGTTTGACTGAAAACAATATTAGCAAAGCCAAAGTCAATAAATGGTGAACAGATCCATGATGAACACGATCAATGATTATCAATGTAGTGCTTTTTATATCAAACCGATGCTTTCATGTCATTTAAATGGAATCTTTCCTAAAAAAAAATAAGGTGCAATTAATGTTCAGTTATACCTTCATTTTTATCCTTTCCTTTTCTTTTTACTTTTTCCATGAGAATTCCATGCTCACACTAAAACCTCTCAGAAAACAGTTCTTGGCGTTGCACCTCGCATTCCTTTGCCCATTTTCCTGTTTAATGGTGTATTTTTCACATACCACTCTGTAAATGGGCAGACATTGACAACAAGAGGTCAATACAGGATGTTTCATGTCCAACTAGAATACAGCTCAATGCAAGATTCTCCAGCAATCCAAAAAACTCCAACATAACTCCGGGAATGTAACGCAGCAGAATAAAGAGTGCATTTGTCCACAACTTCAGACCCTCAAATTCTTCTGTATCTGGTCAGAATACTGCACACAATACCCTTACTGTATGTCTATTTACCAGGTTCATCTGTAATTGCTGCTTTCCGAAGAATCCAAGAAGGATGAGAGAGGCAAATACATTGCTGATCTTTCTGGGGACATTACATTTGTTTCTCATTCCTAAGCTCTCTATTTATATCCTTCTGTGGGTGGACAATATTTCTAGCCAGTGTCAGAACCCCACACCACAATTCAATTTGAACAAACAGAGTGTGTCGGTTGCTACTCAACTAATAGCAGCCTCCCTTTGCAAGCTCATAAGGTAGGAATATCTTTCATGTAAGTCACAAAATGATCTCTTCATAGATCTTTAAATCACCTGAAAATGACAAATGTAACTGTAGCTGTAATACAAGACAGAAACACGAGACGGAGAAGACTACATGTGCCTGCTGTCTCCTCTACAGGCCAGACTGTTGTACGATCCCCTTGACCTTTACAGCTCTGTGTAAAACCTGCCTTTAGGCTCATATCTGTTCTGCTTCCTCCACACTCGCACGTACCAACAGGGAGCTCACATAAACCTTTTTTTTTGTTTTTTAAGAGCATCAACAGATACAGAACATCTTTGGGGAAATATTGCTACAGAAACGTACATGCCACTGGAGAAGATAAAGTAAATGTACAATAGTGAGATTTGGTCAAATGTCAGACTTAATTTGGTTTTCCAGTGTTGTGTTTGAACAAAGTTAATTTATATGATGACAGAGATTTTATTCAGGAGCAAACATAATTATTTTTAGAAATATTTCAATCATCAAAATGCCTTTTCAGTGTCTGTTATTCTCACACATTACAAGCAAACAGATCAAGCCCTCTTTGAGTAAAGATTCATTATGTATGCAGCCTAACTGAAAAAGACACAGGGAAGTGCATCTCATACATATACACATTGTTGTCATGAAAGTGCCAGTGATTTGTTTTTGAGTTTTTATTCCCTTTAGACTGTTTGTGTGTCAGAGTGAGGGGGAGAAGCAGAGAGAGGAAGACAAGTGTGACAGCGATGTGAGTAAGAGTGTGTTTTGATCAGACGCGTACAGATGTCTGTGTTTGGGTGTCCCACACTCAGATGTGGCTGGTGGGCGAACATACCATATGTGTCTGAGCATGGGCCTGCGTATTTGATTGATTGTGTGGACGTGCGTTTGCGCCATGGGACTGCGTGCTTGAAAGACAGTACCTGAGGGCAACAGGCAGTCCAAAGGCGTCAACTCTTCATCCATGGTCAGAATCCACAGGAGCCCAGTCTTCAATCAGCCGACTCACCTGGAACTGAGGACAGGGCGACAGACACCGTTGCTACTATTCTTGCTTTTATCGGTTTTTTTCTGTTTCCTTCCTTTTGTTATAAGCCGATCAAAGGAAGTCATTTCATTTTCCAACTTCGTCTGTAATCCCAGTTTATCATCAGCTTTCCTCTGGGCTAATTATTCCTCCTCACACAAGCAGGCTGAATACAAACACTAACACGCACATGTGACAGTAAGGTTGGATCACTGGGTCGCTCAAGACACAATAGTGACTTTTGGGCCGCAACAAAAAATTATGTTTGTTATTGATTAAAGTGCAAATTATTTTGCTGATTAATAGTTTGGTCCATTAAATGCGTGTAAATGTAGATGAAAATAGCGAAAAATACCCATCACATTTTTCCAAAGTACTCGTTGACGTCATCAGATTTATTTTATCTGTAAAACCCACAGATATTCATTCTTCAATGATATTAAACAGCAAAAAATTATTGAAAAAATCACACTAAATTGACTTGAATTCACAAACTGATTAATTGATTACCAAAACAGTTGCAGATTGATTTCCTTGCAATTGATTTGCAGCTTTAACTGACACAATACATGAATGTGTGGCAATTTGAAGCAACACTTTAAACATGAGAAAATTGTAATGAACATGTTTTTTTATATTTCAGAGAGAAGTATAATTATCAGTTAATCAAGAAAATGATTGGCAGACTACTTAATGATAATGCTGCAGCCCTTAAAAAACAATTACAGGAAGCAATCATATAATCACCGCTTGATAAAGAGCTTCAAGTTTCACTCAGTTGAAACTAATATGGAACAGTAACAAAGGGCATAGACAAAAAACAAGATCCAGGATGTCTTGCTTGAAATTAAGTGGTGCAGATAACCATAGGGAGCGAAAAAACCAAGACACTCTGTCTTCAGGTAAAATAAGATTAGACATTTATTCTACAAGTATATAGGCATGAAACATTGTGAACTATTTTATAACACACACAGCAAAGAGTCATTGCGTGCCAAAAGGCTTAACACCTGAATGTGGAACAGTTTCAGACACACATATTCTCAGTTCTTTGTTTTTTTCTCTGCACACTAGTCAGTTTACCGGTAAACTTGAAATTTCAAATATAGATATATATATATAAATATATAGATATATGAAATAATCTGTAAACAACCTTTCTGCACGTTCTTGTAAGTCATTTGAACATAAAACGTCTCCGTGCGTGTGTATTACAATGTATTCCTTCTCCCTCTACATACAGAACAACAACGGCATAAATCAAACATCATGCACCTCCCCAACACCTCAGCCCTGCTCACCTTTACGCTTTACAATCCAGATGGTCGAACAGAGCAAACCAAGACCGAGAGAGAAAAGAAAGCACCGTGTAGATACTGGTCACAATAATAACTCTTCGAACTTCTGCTGAACTTTTAACAACCTCCTTATATTTCCCCTTAACAAAGGTCACCAACAACCCTCCCTCCCTCCCTCCATATCCACATGGTCCAGCCAAGTCTTCCTTTCTCCAAGTTAAAGGCTTATGTCAATTATTAACGCATGTACTTGCACTACTACACTGGAATAAGATCATTTGACTAATTAATTGAATTTTAGCTGTCATAAAGCGGAATTATGTAATCCATTTTGATATGAAAATTGAGGCAACGTTCCACAACCATGATAACAAAATAATATTAATTATAAAGTCAACATTTAATATCAAGTAAAATCATTAATTTTAATCAAACACACTGTCCCCACAAGCAAACACCATTAACCCAGTCCCATAATTCAAATAGATGTGAGTTGGTAGTCATTTATTTATTTATTTTCATACTTATCCCCATTATATTATAAAAAATAGTCAATCACTAACATCTATAAAGTAGTTTAAAAAATATAATTATTTTAAATAATATTATTTTTTAACAGCTTGTGCACTTTCTTAAATAAAGTTTTAAAAAAAACAACAACAACAAAACCCAGTAGTTTTCCTGCAGCAGCCCACATCAACCACAGGTGTTTTTAATGCAGAAATAATCGACCACACTTTGAGGTGTGTGTGAACGCATGTGTGGGCTGAAAGCAGCAACTCGTGATGCTAAAACACATTATATCATCGCTCAACAACTGAACCGTAAGCTCCTTTAACAGCAACCCAGCACCGCTCAGCTCTCCCTGCAGGCAAATATTGGGAAACATTTCCCTTTCTGAACTGGACTTTGGCATCCTCACCCTCAACTCAGCTAACGTTAATACGGGGCAAACCGGTGGAGCAAAGGCTGACCCAGGCTGCTTCCCGTAGTTTCCACATAAACCCGCGCTATTGTGACAAAAACAACCACACTCGCCGACTCTATGTTTCACTACTAATAACCCGACCTCGCACGTTAAAGCTGTCGTTGGTATGCTTGGTAAAACATTCAGTAAAAACTCACAGAGTGAAGCCACTTCCGCCATTGAGTGTTGTAAACAGTCGACGAGAGTGCAGGGAGCTCACCAGCAGGAGCGAACAGCGGCGGGAGTCTGTTACGGCGACACCTAGAGGCCAAAAGTGGAAACGCTTTTTTTTTTCTTTGTGCATTTCTGTGAAGCTGGGATTCTCAAAGTCCCGGAGGGTTTATTTAAAGGAGACTCTAGGGTTCTCCAGCAAATTGATAAATAGTTTAATTTCACTCTACGGTTCATTCAGTGGAAATTATTGTAATTCGAGAGTGGCTATTCCAATCACTGCTTTCACTCTTCACCGTAACCATCATTATGTGTCCCATTACAACATGGATACTGAACAGATGTCCAATTTAATATCAAATCAACAAAACAACTACTAAATTCTTTCAAAAAAGGGAGTGAAATTAATCTTCTAAAACAGGGCGTGCTGGTTTAATGTGGTTATACTTGGGGGTGTGCGTGAACCTTAAAATCTTTAAAATGTCAAGAACCCCTTAAATAGATCTGCATTAACACCACTGACTCCTATATGATGAGACTGTTTGAAGGAGACCATTTTAATGTTTAATTCTAATTTGGTTTAATGGAGCGTTAACAGTCAGCCAATTAGATGCTCAATTGATCCCCTTCCACAGGGAGATCTACCAGGTCTTAGATCTTATTAAAAGAACGTACAGCGAGGTGGACGAGCCAGGAACTATGTCAGTCACCCTGCTGTCAAAGGTGGGAGGAGAGATTGAAAACTGACACCAAATAGTGTCTATCATTTGACTGAAATAACAAAGGTACAGTATTTTCTTTTTTTAGTGATATTAAATGTATTGTTTTAAATACTGAATTTTGGTGTTACTGCAAAATATAGTAGAGGTCAACTGTAATGATGTTGAATCAATATCAAATATTAAACATCACATAACAAACAAACAACCTAAACTGATCACTTATTTGGAGTGATTCTTTTAATTTTTCAGTGTTTTTTATGTTAAATGAATATGAACAAAGACCATGACTGCTGCTAAACATTCACACACTGGAGAAATAGCTGAATTCATTAACAATCAATGAATCCATTCATACTGTAATTCATATGATATTTAGGACACAAATAAAGTAAACCTTCACTCACTCACTTCACACATGTGCCCAAACAACAGCTAGACTTACACACTAGCACACACAGGCAGCACCAAAAATAAAGGCCCATCAGACAACTCACACATTCTGCACAAACATATTCAAGCAAAAGACACACAGGTAAATAAACATCATGTGCACACGCACACAAACATGCATGCAGTAGACTGATGGTGTATGCTTCAGATATCTTCAGACAGCAGTAGAAGCAGTGTAAAGTGAGAAACCAAATCTCTCTCAAGGTGAATCCACTCCGGAGGCTCGTTAAAACAAATGCTCTCTCATCAATCAGCACTTTTCCTGTCTCCCAGACAGACTGCACATGGGAGGAAATCATACACACACTCAACTTGCAGTTTGCACAGGTATGTATAGGCCGAACACGCGTGCACACATACACACGCTATGCTCAGATGCATGGGAAGTCATTCCTTCTGTGGGCATGCATTATAAATACATCTATGAATAAATTCCAGGCTGAGTGCATTCTTCATTGGCAAGGATTTTTTTTTTTTTACAAGGCCACACCACCTGAATGTTTGATCAGATCTCTCTCTTCTCTCTGCATCTATCTAACTAGCTCACCGTTCCTTGTCCATCAATCTTTCTAATATTTACCCTTTTTCTTTCTTCCCTTTTTGGCACCTGTTTATCCTTTTTTACAACCCCAGTCTTGTCCTCTTCCTCTCATTTCCTCTGTTTGGAATTCACAAATATATTTTTTTCTTTATTACTCGAGGGAAGGTCGTGGGCTAGCAAGAAAAAGTGGGTCAGTGGTGGTAGTAAAGAAAGAGACTAGGTAAAGATTACAATGCAGTCACATTCCTCTGGCAGGAGGGAGGTTTATTACATGGTCTAACATTAAACAGGAGATTGATGAACTTGTGGAATATTTAACCATAACCTCACTGACCAACCAGTCGGTCAGTCATTACAAACTCTGTTGGGCAGCCAAACCTTGTCCAAACCCACGGAAATGTATTTTAAATTCTATTGGAGATCCCAAAGTTACCAATTATACCAAACACACCAGGCTGTTGAGGAAACATATGAAAAGATGCACACAACGTCTAGAATATTTTCATTTTATGGAATATTCATTGTTTGAATATTTCACACAGTGTAAACATTATTAAGCTTAAATCAAGAACTTCAACAAGCACATACATGACATATATATATGATGCTGTCAGTCAAAGTGAAATAATGGATTTTCTATTCATAAAGCTACTCAAAGGAATAATTTGACATTGTGATTAAGAAATAGTTTTGCCATCTCGATTTTAAACCACCTGGTGCTACTAAACTTTACACACTGTTCCTTTAATAGACAAAAATAATTTCGACTACATAGGATAACAGCTGTAAATAAAGACCATAGCTGTTGAAAATGGATTAGTTCACATGTAGCATCCTCTGTGTTCCACATCTCCCCATGATTGACTTATGTTGAAAAGTCCCTCAGTCAAAATAAAGAGACAGCTGAGTCACATTTAATGCACAGCATGAACATTCTCACAGCTGGCAGGTGGTTGAACCACAGAAAAACACCATTCCCAAGAAATGAACCTCTGCCAGGCATTCATTTGCTGTCTTTCTTTCTACTGTGCAAGGTAATAATAGAAGTGTATCAAAATCTCTTGCCAATTGCTTTTTAATTATCTCTTTGCAGAACAATGTGGTTGGTCTCTAGGTTTTGGCTATCTATCTTGTGCAGCTAATTGCCTTCATTATTTGGCACACCAGAACCAGGAGGGCTATTGGCAGTTTCTCACCTGCAAAAACAGCAAGGCACTGTTGATTCTCAAACACCAATGTTAGTCGCTTAAAGCTGAGACCACCGTGCTCTGTCATTTTCTTTTTACATTACCACCTGCTTACAGAGGAGCATTTAGTGAGAACTATTGCTGTGGACATTTTTATTTGATTTTCTCCTCAAGGTCATATCACGGTGAAGTGAGTGTGTTTGTCTTGAGTTCAATTTAATATCTCCTATCAGCGGATACATGGGTCACATTATTACCCAGCACACCCCTGGCAGAGTACACCTGTTATTGTGACAGATAATGAAACAAAAAAGGGAGACACTAAATGACATGCAAATCCAGACTCTCTTTCCCTTTTATGTACTCTCTCTACCTTTAATACTCCCTATCATTACCTTAATTCCGTTCTGTCATTTCTCTTTCACCTGTTCTTTTTCCCCCCACTAATGCGCTTTCTCTTTGTCTCTCCTTCATTCCTTTTTATCTGTCTCACCTTTTTCCTCTCTCCGCTCTCTTTTGTCTCTTCCCTTGCTTTCAGCCTTGCCTCACCTCATTGTGCCTGTCTGCTCTTTTTTCATCATGCTCTTTGGTTTTGTATTCTTGCAACATTTCATTTCACTTACAATAATTTTTTTTTTTTTAAAGGTCGGTATAGCAGCCAGTTCAGGTTACTCAGGGGATCTTACAGCTCTGCTCAGTCTGGGGTCAACTCCTCACACTGGCTACAGTTCAGGAAGTAGTTGCAGGGGGTATGTGCAGCTGAATTAGGGCTAAGTAGGGCATTTTTTTTATTTTTTTATCTGCCAATGATGATGACCCATTTTAGTTAGGAATGAACAAGACACAAGAGCAATGGAGGACAGCCTCTTTTTCAGTTGTTTTTGAGGTAGAGTCTCCTGCCATGGTCAACTAGGGTAAAGACTACATAGTGCAATATGCTGCTTGGAGTGGGATTTCTCTCTCACAGCTAACAAATGGCCCTTAGAGGAAAGAGACAGGGCTTAAATTGCTTTACGTATACCTCAGCTCTGAGGAATTTGCCATAAGAACAAGGAGGGCATATCACAGGTGATTGGACCCAGGATGTCTAAGTGGAGGTGGCCGCTCTTTTAACTCCAATACATGGGCAGGGTGGTGATTATCAACAACTTGGCAGGTTCTTCCTTGTGGCATTACCTTGCTGTATTTAATCCCCCCAGAGGCTTCCTGTCATATATCCAGGGGAGACTGGTGGATTTCTTTTTGGTCACGATATCGTTGCCTAAGGGCTGGTGTCCCTCACCTGCCTGTCCAAATGCAGGGATAAAGACCGACCTTGAGTGTAGGATGGCACCATTCCAGCAGCTTGTATAAACTTATATCTGTTGAGGAGGCCAACAGATGTGCTCTAAGAGAGGAGTAGGGCTGACAGGTTAGTCATTTATTCCCCACATGAAGCCAAAAATGAGCACTAATGGGTTATTAATCACTCATGCCTCTGATTCTACACTTTTGCCCTGAGGGTTTGGCGCTTACTTAGGTATACATTTGTGGATTGTGTAATATAGGATTTGAAGAATATGGAGGGGGTTGTGGTAAAAGTCTATCATCCAAAATAAATGAATATCTCCACTTGTGTGTGCTAGAACCCTAAGGAAGATTTCTGTGAAGGCCAGTATCACTAAGTTGGAGCACAATCTTTCTGTCACCTAGGGGTAGAGGAGAAAGAGCTGGGCTGGACTGACCTCCCGGAAACTGCTGGAGGGGTTCGCAGGGGAGCTGCTGTGGACCCTGCCAGGTGCTGTGAGAGATGATGCAGATGGTGCCGGGTGATGCCACGGGGGAGGAGATTTCTGAGCTCCCTGTGGTACCAGCAGGAACTGGGGTTTGGCAGCGGGACTGGAGGCAAACATTTAGTGCTGTGTGGATGGGTTATTTTAGATAGACACAGAGAGAGGGTTTGTACACAGCATGTGTTAAGGTCAGGAAGACAGCCCAGGGAACACTTTGATGTTGATTAGATGTTGATACGACAACCTGTATGAGCTTTGAATACCAGTTAAAATACACAGCTAATATGAAAGTTGAAACATTGCTACAGAATAGTTTAAGATTAAATTATTATCTGGTGCTATCTGAGCATTACATTTTTGTTTCCATACCTGAAAATGTAGTGAATATTGAATCTCTGTCAAAGTTTGAACAGCTTGCCAAGAGCAGCAGTGGCAGGAGGTCAGCGGCACTCCTTTAGAGGTCAATAAACCTGCAGATGGTCATGATTTTAGAAAATAACCTGAAAGTGTTGCATAGTTTAACAGTGTAGCTTCATTGCCTATAGGCTACAAGTGTTTTAACTGACTCAGTGTGATCTAGCAGGAAACATTGGGTAGGCGTCATCAGGCGTATGTGCCGTGTACTTCATGTAAAAAGACCAATGTGTTTTTATTGAATTCTTTGTTTTTAGGCCAAGTAAGCCACATGGGTGATGCACAAGATGAGGATGAGCAGTTAGGTCCTAGGCAGTGCTGACGGAGATGGTCTCGGCATGCCTCGGGTTGAGGAAATCGATTTTTTTCTCTTGAAATGATATTGTCAAAGGGGCAATATATTTGGGGCCTGTGAAATGCAATATATATATATATACTGTGAAGAAGAGGTCCGACTGTTTGCATTTCATTGTCAGCGATGCTTGTGTGCTTCCGCTGACAATGTGGATTTCTGGTGTCTCTTCTCAGTTTTGTGGTTGTTTCTGCAATTTTAGTTAGAGC
>NW_023339650.1:8887121-8898937 GCF_004916995.1 Morone saxatilis
CAGGTAAGGTAACATCAATATGCTATTAAGATGTTACCTTGTGATGTGATAGTGTAATGATATTTTTCGGCATGGCTATTGATGCTTTCATTTTAATCTAAACTAGGGGAGCAGGAGGTTGCGGCTGTCTAAAATTTATAATAAAGAAAAAAAATATTGTAATTATTGTAAAAATATGTGTTATGTATCATAACATGAAAATTGACAAGTGATAAAATATATATAAGATATATATGATATATTTTGTTTGTATAGTTTATTGTATGCTTCCATCCCATCTCACTCTCTCTCACACACTCTATCTATCTCACTTTCCCTGTTTCTCTCTCCATCTCCCTTCCAACTTCATTCCTCCCTGAAAACACCATTGATCTTTCTCTCCTTCGTCTGCCCAGACTCTTGGGTTCTGGGTTGTCTAAACACACAGACCAACAGAAACTCTGACAATGAATCAATCAGTGTAATGAATGAAGTGTCTTCTGACTCTCCAGAACCCCTCCCACTCTAATGTTTTCTCTTTCTACTGATTTAACCTTCTCTTGTGAATCCTGCCAATCTAAAACCAAATTCCTTACACTTTTTTTTTAAAACTCTCTTTCTCTCAGACTGATTCTTTTATTTATTTATTTCTATTTAATATTTATTATTGGATCAGACAGCTCAAGATAGACAGGAAAGGACAAGAAAGAGGGGGCATGAAACACAGCAAGGGCTACAGGTTAGAGTCGAACCAATGGCCACTGCAACAAGGACTCAGCCCTTGTACATGGGGTGCCAGCTCTACCAGTTGAGTTACCAGGGTGCCCCCCTTTACTACTATATTTTAATGTCAGTCATAACTGGGGTAGTTGGCGGCTGGTTCCACACTTTTTCCAAGGTGGTATGCGGTGTAAAAAGAGAAACACTAAAGAAAAACTCTGGTCTAAACCATTATGTTTAATGAAGTACTAAATCGTCAGGAGAGATTTCTTGTTCTGAGCAAAGTTTTTGTGGAATGTTTCTTATTACTTCTTATTACAGGCAGAGAATATCATTATGTTTGGGATTTAATATTCTTATAGATGATCTCATATTGATTGATGGATTCGATATTTGAACTGTTTAGCCTTAGAATAATTTCAACAAGCTCTTTAATGTTTAGAAAGTTCTAATATGATGTTGTACAGCAAACGAAAAGACGACGGAAAAACTATAAGCTATAAGCTCTATCAATGCAGATCATAACTTAAAGCATGATGATGATATCAGCTTCAGAAGGTCCAGTTATTTCAGATGATGAGCCTCACAGCTCGAGTGCACCTACAACAAGGAATCAAGGAAGACTACAAAAAACCCATTCAGTCTGCTTTCTGGTGGAGCTGTGCAGTTGACGGATGGCACACATACACATAAAGGGTGTACCTTGAGAATACATGTTGTTACTGACTGTGGAAGAAACTCAACAGTCATTTAAAGTGACTAAAATCACCCCCTGACAAACAAGTCTAAAGAAATTGTTATTGTTTGGGAATGCCTATTTCATAATTCATTTCATTCAGCACAAATCCAGCTGTAATTGTGGTGCTGATATGCATACTAAAGTTGACTCGATGTTGCCTGTCTGTTTATGATTATTCAACACAAGTTCTTAGCTCCTACAAACCTTGAGTGATGTGTAATTACCCAGGAGTGGGTTACATTGGCTCCTGCATTATCAACAATTCAAATGCATGAATCAAATGAAACTGTGACAACAACTCTCCCGACACAGTGCTGATTCAGGCCTCCAGGGAGGGATATTTGTGATTCCCATGTTTGTCTTGCCTTCTCTGCTCTCTTTCATGGGTGAAGAGAACATAAAAGACGCTTATTCCACTTTTTTTGTCACACTGAATAGAGTGGTGTAATCTCAGGAGAGGGTTTTTCTGGGGTTATTTGAGTGGGTGTGTGTATGTGTGAGTGTGTGAGCACTCCCCGCGGGATGTTCTTCATACAGTAAGTGTTTGAGAAAAAGACCAGCTTGTTACATTTTGCTTACCTTTCAGACCTCACCACACAGTCGCTGCAAGGTGAATTTGCTGTTAAGAAAGTGAGAAAATGAATCTGAATTTGATCTATTTTGTTTTTCCATGAAATTCAGACCTCATGAGAAGGGGATTGCCCATTGTTCTGAAGGCCCATTATTCCAAAGCCCCAAAAGTCCGAAAAATGTCCCATTGGACTGAAAGCCCATTTGTTCGACAGCCTGTTATCCCAAAAACAAAAGCCCACTGCTCCAAAGGGCCCTTTTTCTGAAAATACACACTTTCCCTGGAGTTTTTTGGCCTTAATATGTGAGCGTATTTTGAAATGTCAGGTGACCTTTGTCGTCATGGTATCAATAGTCAGGTGACCTTTGTCGTCATGGTATCAATAGTCAGGTGACTCATTGTCACTAATAAACACATGGTTATCAATGTTAAAAGGTTGCAGTTTGGTTAGGTTTAGGTAACAAAACTACTTTGGTTAGGTTTAGGAAAAGATCATGATTTGCGTTAACATAAGTATGTTAGTTATGTCAGTTAAGCTACATTACATACATAAGTTAAATATGTAATTGTACCAGGCTGGTATTTTTAGAGCAACAGGCCTTTGGAGCAATGGGCAAATAATGGGCTGTCAGTCAAATGGGCTTTTGGTCTAATGGGACATTTCGGACTATATCGAGAAAGGGTAGACACACAACACAAGGTATAGACCCATCAGCCTTTTCTCGACAGTGCTATGTAGATCAGCCTGTCGAGACTATGCTCACTTCACTGTCACATTTGTATCTATTCTGGTGTGGATCTGGGTTACATTGTTCTTGTTCAAATAGGTGGGTTCCTTTACGAAGCATAAGCAGATTTTCTGTGGCATAACGATACCATTTTGATTTCCCTAAATCCAAATTCTCAGTCACCATTGCACTCTGGGAAACCCGTTAAGTAAAAGTAATTGAAAGATTTTTAAATGGTTCCAGGTTTGGACAGATGTCAGTGAGTCTGTTCAGAAAATCCTACTTTCTGAAGGTTTTTATTAACTGAGTGTATACTCGTTGCTGCACACTTTCTATCCAGTCATACCAAGAAGCTGGTAAGTCCAATTACAGAGCAGACTTTTACTATTGGAACTTGAGTGGAGAAGATGAGGGTCAAGTGCCTTGCCCAAGGCCACTCTTTAAATGACACTTTTCACATAGGATAAAGAAATACTTCTCTTCCCCTGTCCACATTTTCACAGCTTGTCCAGGGATTCGAACTGGTAATCTTCTGGTGCTGAGCTCGGGTCTCTAATCTTCTGGTTAGTGCTGCTCAAATTTATGCGGGAAAACTATCAGGGGAAAAGAGCAAAAGAACCTGTGAAATCCTCTCGCTTCAGCAACAGGGAGAACTCACGACAGAACAGCAATGTAATAACTTTGCTCTTCATAAAATATGTCCCAAGGCCATGGCTTAAATCTTCGATCAGTTTGTGCTCACACAGATTGAGTTTTGAACTCGGCAAGGTATGAGCTAGAGACGTTTTAGGAGGTGCCTGTGATTACATGGGTTTAAATCTCAGCCATAAATCTGCATCCCCTCCAAATTGCTGTTTACCCAAACTCCAAATGGATGTGGCTTCACTGCAAAATAAAAAATATTGTCAGAGCAAGAGAGATATTTTTTGAGCCTGTAATCTGTTGTTGTTATTAGAACAAGGTGTTTAAGATGCAGACAATGAACAGCTGGCTTTGTTTACTTTGTTTGCACTGATGAGTAAAGAGAAAGTGCATATGTTTTATCAGACATCAACTCATTTTAGTTAGAGTTCAGCAAGCAAGTCACTCATTAAATAAACTGTATGTATCACTGTCACAGTCACTCACACACCCACACATTCACAATAACACAATATTTTATACAACATACATATGTTTGGAATAATTACTTCCCTCCCCTGCCCAACATCTGTAATAGAAATGATTTACAAGATGTATTAACGATGCACCTTTTCAAAATAAGATGACAATCAATGGAACACAACAGCTGTGTGTCCACACTCTCTCTTCACACTCACACATACTTCAACCTTAAATCTGCAGTTGTTTAAGAAGGATATTAAGGTTATTGCTTCTGGCACTTCATAAATAAGAGCTCTGGATTAAGTTAGTCAGCGCTCAGTGATGACATCATTATGAAGCGCAGGGGGATTATTTGGGTTTAGTAAATGTGTTTGTGATGTTTATTCAATGTGTATGCTCACCTTGAGAGTCTCTCAGTAGGGGAAAGTAATTTAAATTTGCTTTTGGTTTGGTGTAATTTGTTTCTGGTTCTGGTTGGTGGTCCATGTCAAATAAAAACCATTAAGAGATACATTAGAAAGAAAACAGGTGTGTGATAGAGATGTGATGTGATGGTGATGTGCCTTTTGCATCGTATTGTAGCTCCTCATTTGGAAAAGACAAGGCAGTTGAAATCAATATTGTATTTTTATCAACCTTTAGCAGCTTGTGTTGTGTTGCCATCATTTAGTATTTAGTGTCCAATGTACTTAACTATTAACTAATTTTAGTCTACTAATTCTGTTTAGTTTGTGTAGGTGTTTTGTTGTAGTAACAAAGCTGTGGTAAGAAACTGTAGGTAAGTTAGCTATATAAGGCAAACAGGCTAGGACAAACAGAGATTGGACGGAGGAATCAGAAATCCTTAATGATTGACTGATCTTTTGCTACAGAACATTAAAACAAAATCAACAACTCCACACTTTCACTGCTGTTATCATCTGAATAAAAGTGACACTCCATAATCTAGTTTTTGTTTCATTATAGTTCTCATGCATTGTTATATAGCAGGTAGTTCATTACAGCTTTTATTGGTTGTCCAAAATATATACTCGCATCAGTGACTGGAGGCTTTGAATTGACCAGGCTAGGGAAATTAGCCCTGTTTAAATGGTTTTACAGTCCCATTTATGATCTTTTCTTCGTCTCAAGTTCAGGGTATAAGTCCCAGTCTTCTCTTTTATACTCAGAATGTTACATTTTTGTTTTTAATGAGATTTTAAAATACAGCTCACATTAGAAAGCAAAGGGTCAGATGGAGTGAAGAGAAACCAGGCAGGAAGGAAAAAAGAAATTAAGAGAGGAGGGAAGAAAGGAAGGACAGAAAGGAGGGAAGAAAAAAGATTTCTTTTGTCAGACACAGAGTAGAATAGATTACCCTGCAAGAGCTGCTGTTGGGGCTAGATTTAACCTACAAGCAATCTTCCTGGAGAGTGTCTATGTGTGTGTGTGTGTGTGTGTTGTACTCTGCTCTGCAGTCTCTTGGGGCAGCTCTTTTATCCCTCAGCACAACATACCACACACAGTCTCTGCTCTCCATCTTTTTTCTTTTTCTCTCTTGTATCTTACAAATGCAAAAACACACACTTATACACACATTCTGCTTCTTACATAAATTCACATTACACTTTCTCACACATATTCTCAGTTTCTCTTGTACAGACAAAGTGCGTTTGGCAGAATAAGACCTCAGGGGTCATGCATTATACTTTGGTCTTTCTATGTGAATTGCACTCATAGAAAATCTCATTTAGCTTCAATATGAAAAGTGTTATTGTAACACAGTTGAAGAAATCAGTGAAAACTATTTGGATTTACCAAAAACGTGCTTTTGGGTCAGTATTGAGTCTTCAGCTATTTTGCTGGCCAGTAGACATTGCATGTTTTTGGCTTGCATGATTTCTGCAACACAGGATAGCTGGGAAGCAGTACAAAATAGTGATAGGGGTCGTTAGTCTTTTAGAAATCCAGAAATGTATTGGTTTTTATTTTTGATTTATTCTTTAAATTAGAGAAAATGTGATTTAAAAAAATCTAAATACAATTTACAGTCTTAGTACTTTTTACAGTTTAACTGTTAAAGGAATAGTTGAGATGTAACGATTTATACCACTCTCATGTGAGGTATACACAATTCACTTGCCAATACTGGATGTTGCCCTATTGCACCAACATCTCAGACCAAAACAATGGGACATAAATAAAATAAAAGTCACCAAACTGTGTTTGTTACAGTGTTTCCACAGTATTTCCAACAATCACTAACGCTGGTTTTCTTGAAACAAATCCTAAATTCATAGAGTTAGCTGTGAAACTATTCATGAAAGGGGCAGCAGATCAGGTTGTTATTCTGTGTCTGACAACACCATGGAAAGGATCCCTGCAGATATAGACCTTTTGTTTAACCAGAGGGTCATAATATCACTATTGCACAAACAGTGGTAATTTGACTTTGATTGTAACATCATGACTTCATTCAAATTGGACAAAAACATAATCAAAATCACCAAAACAGTCTTCGTTGGTCCTTCCACAGCTCCAACAATAGCCAGCTCTGTTTTGGTCAAAATACATCCTTACCGGGATACGTAGATAGGAAAAACAGCAGTTTCAGTTGCTCTACTTAGCTGCACACCAGATCATAATCATGTGTTTTTCTAACTGTATTTTGAGGGATTGTGGATATAATAAGCAGCGTGTCTTTCACCTCCTGTAGTTCTCACCAATAAGATCTAATTTACAACATGTTTACATATGATAAGCAGCAGTGTCTTCTTATTGCTGGAAACACAGCAATGTTTGGATGTTTTGGGAAAACTGTGCATTAGGAATAATCTGGGTATTTTTCTGTAAAAACTGAAACACTGAGCCATACATAAAAGGACCTGGGCTCCCCCCTGTCAATGATAATTTTCAAGGCATTAAATCCCAACAGGCCTCTGATTCAACTGTAGTTCAAGTCAAATGGGGACATAAATCTTTTGAGTAACAACAAAGCCAATTTATTTATTTATGCAAATTATACAGGGCACCTGTCTTTACCCACTGTTTAAGGTTAATGTGATATCTATGGATTTTTTTTCAACTTTACTGAACCCTGTATTTAACTTTCAATATATTTTTCTCTGACATTGTCTCTCCACCCCCTAAAGTATAATGTTTCATTCTTATCTCCCCACTTGATGAGAGAACGGATGAGAGAACGGTGGCTACCACTGTGACTGCAGTTAGTGTCAAACCGTTTTTCTTTTTATTGTAGAAATATGAGAAAACTAAGGATTTGTATGCAAGCTTTCTTGGCTAATGTCTTTGTTTTTGAAGTTAGTTAGTAGGATATGTCAAACTGTGTGAAACGCTCTTTCTTCCTGCTTATTAAAAAGAGGGAATGAAAACTTTTCAAGTCAGTAATTAAATGTGCAGTATGCTGCATTACTTGTTTCCGTATATGTTAAATAACAGTTCAATACTTGTTTCATGATTTTTGCCCTGAAGGCATATAGAACAACATTATACACGCTCGTTTTCTCTCCGGTTGTACACCAGATGCTTTTGTTTATGTTGCTGGTGTGTGATATTAATTAGGAAAACAATGATGCAATAAAATGTTTGACTGGTTGGCTGACTGACTGGGAGACTGACTGTCTGTTTGGTTTTCTAATTCATAGGGTACTGTAGCTGCTGACTGGGTTGCAGGTGGGGAGCTTTGTTGGCTGGCAGATTGGCTGTCTTGATTGACAGACTTGCCTGCATTGCTGACCGGCTGACTGCTGGGGTGACGCACCAGCAGTTGGAGGAATTACAATGCTCTGTACCAGGAGAGCATTTAATCAATAGCTATTGAGGACGTGTAAATAAAAAGCAGCTTTTAGAATATTTTTAAAAGTATGGATTGCTTTTTCCCTTGAGCCATGTTGTTCCTATATTATTAATTAAACAAAATACATGATGGGGGTAATCAAGAGTTTTACTGAACAAGGCAGTATGAGAAAATGGTGATGGAGTATTATGTAAAGCAAAGTACTTGGCAGGGATCAGACACAAAACTATTAGCTTAAGCACCCAAAGCAATTGTGCTACCACTATATGCCAACAAAAGGGTTCTTTAGCAGATTCGCTGACAGGCCTTTTTCTAGGGTTGCTGTGAACAATAGGCTGTGGGTTAGTAAGATGACAACTAAGGTGATATTGACAAGAACTGTCTTTAGAAAGGACTGAAGTAGATCTTAAAAGGGGCAGTAAAACATCAGATGGTATGCTGTTTAAGGATTTCATTTTTCCTTCATCCAGCTGTGCACAGAGGCTCTGGCTGATGTGTTTTTATCTGTCAGTGGGCTGCTGGACTTTTAACTGTAATAAAGTCTTAAGACTATAGCTCATAGTCTATTCAGTTTAATGATAAGGACTGTTATTAACAAATGAATTTAGTTCCCAGATGGTTGGGTATATGGCATACTCTCGAATGCAGTTAATAACAATGCAAGTTCTGTGAAATCAGCTCCTCCTTAGGCTCTTTTTTTTACCCATTTTAAAATATATTGCCAGTGTCTTGGATGAGATAGCAGAGAAGGTCAGATATCATTGCCGGTATTTATGGAGGAAGGTGAGGTTTTATGTTGTCTTCATCATATTGGCTGTGGCCTTTGGATGACATTGAGGTCATGTTTCCCGGTCACCAGTGGAAGATTTTGACAGTGACCAGTGAAAAGTACAACAATCATTATTCTTTGACCCTTTTTCACCGTCTCCTTTTCTGACCTTGACATGGATCATCAACACAGGTCAGTGGACATGGGACAGGGGTCAAATCTTCTACAAAGACAACCATCTTGCTGCGGTTCAAGAACTTGGTGTAAAAAGTATAATAGAATTGGCTTATTGGACCGGCCATGCTGGCTGGGTGATTGACTAGCTGGTTTGCTAGCTGACTTGCTGGCAGTCTAGTGCTGTGACAAACAGATACTTCAGTACAGGAAACATATTGATCAAATGTGGGAGTCGGAACATCTGTTTCCTCCCCCAGACCTGGATGGCAATGATCAAAAACTTTACCCAACCTCTCCCTCCTAGGTTTCCATCAACATGTCAGCATTCTCAGAAAAATGTATCTTGTAAAAAAGACAATTTTCAACATTTTTGGCAGAAAAGGAGAGGAGAGATGTGAAAGGTTTGGCAGGATGACTACGCCAAGTCACTGCTGTCTTGCACTCATGTGGTCAATAAAGATTATTGAAGACTTCTGGAGTGGAACATTTTGGCCTTATCATCCAGAATTCCTCAGCTCGCCCGCCTGCAAGTCTGCTTGCCAGCCATCATCATTATTGATTCGGTCCAGTTAAGGAGCAAGGCAGCAGCACAGGCTAATAAGAGTAAGTGAAAGAAAGTTTTTTTTAGTGTGCACACAAACCTGTGGGGAAAATTATACAGAAAAAACCTGAGACAGTGAGCTCGCAAGAGGAAGATTCCATGGGTTCAATTCCAAAGAGCAATATCTCTGCGTGTGAGGCTACATCAATTTAGTCTCTCTGCAATTGTACAGTTTTCTCATTGCCTACTGCTGAGATATTGACTCCCCACAGACTTGCATGCAAAATGATCATTTCTATGCTACTGGATAATTTACTTGGGGCTTTGCATCTCTGCAAGGCTGTAAACTTGATATGCATCATCATCATTGCCCAAGAGGGAAGTAGTGTAAGATCATTAGAATATCGGGAAGATGGAAGATAAAAACACAGAATGATTGCTCTCTCCTTCCTCAACATATCTAGAAAAAATATGCAATATGCAAGTAAAAAGGAAAAATATTCAGAGTTCAAAGCATGAAGCATTGCCACTGTCAGGAAGTGCAAAACCATTATCATGCTACAATTGGGTATATGCTGAGAAGAAAAAATATTTATAAAAATATATCATATTGACAACAGTTATTGATGCCCTTCTCACCACAGCTTAACTTAGCTTTTTTTTTCACACACAGAGAAAGATTTCACTCATATGTCTAAAAATTGGCCCCATAACACATGCGTGGCATATTGAGAGCGCTCAGGAGATAACAGGTGCCAGATCTGCATTTATCAGATGCAAAAGAGAGAAGTGAAAGACAGTAAAGATGGAAAGTAAGCAAGTAGGAAAGAAAACGGAGAGTCCTGATATGGTGATATTCAGCAGACCGTGTGTATGTGATCCCAGGGATAATGGTATCGGCTTATGTGGGAAGTCTCCCTTGGAGTGCACAGTTCCTTCACCCTGGAAACAAATCATGTCACAGGAAACCTCTAATGCCAATCTTAATGAGATATCCCATTCTGCAGAATGCCATATATATGAACCAATGGCCCTTCACTGCAGAAGAAAGAGTCAGAAGGATTTTTGTCTCAGCAGAAGAAATATTACTTTCTGCAGGAGAAAAAAAAACCCTGATAGGTTACAGCAACATGGAGTGTGTCACAAAAATAAGATAGATAAGACTAGATAAGATAGATAGATAGGGATAAGATAGCCCCGTAGGATAATAGAAGATAGATTAGTAGAAGTAGATAGATAGATAGATGAGATAGATAGATAGATAGATAGACAACACACCAGGCAGTTTTTTCCCAGTCCCCTGGATTCATTCCACTGAAACAATGATTTTCTTTTTTGATTCTGATAGATGTTGAACTCTGTAAAGTTTTCAGCTGCCATACCCCGTTTGTGTCAAGATGCTGCAACTTTGACATTCTTTTACAGGTCTTTCAGGGCAATTATTGAGCCAAACGTTAAAAATAACTAACTGGGGACTGTCTGTTGCTCAGCTCAGCGTGGGTCAGCCTCCTTTGACCTCTTTCATTAATGAGCCATTTTTGACCACAGTCCTGCTGTTAGCCACATGTCCTTCGGAGGTAGACCAATCTAGATACACACAGGACAGTGCTGAGCTAAGCCCAGCAGTGTTGCAGTTCTTTACACACTCAAATCTGCAGGCCCCTGTTATCATACCCTGTTCAAAGGCACATAAATCTTATTTTGTTCATTCTCTCACTCACACAATCCAGACTCTCGGGGGTCTGAAGACTTTAAAATCCTTATTTAAGTTATCTCCATCTACACTGATTTAGGTGGATTTAACAGGTGAAATTAAATAGGGATCTTAAATTTCACCTGGATTTACCTGCTCAGTCTGTTTCAGGGGAAAAAAGAGAGAGATGTTTAATATTGTTTTGTAGGTGGGTAACACAGTGCAGTTAAATATGAATATGTAATGCAATCAACAATGATCCAGCAAACAATAAGTATCTTGAAAATCTGTATAGCAGACAAATTTCTTTTTGTCCACTAATGCATACAAGAATTCAGATGTCACGTCACACCTGATGGCCACAGAAAATTTGACTGTTTAATCTGTTTTGTTCCAACTAATCCTAATGCACATACATTTTGGATTGCTGATATACAATTGTAAATAACCTCAGATTTACTTTGTGAAAGCATCCCATTTTGTTATCATTCTATAAATGCTTTAAATTACTTTACAGTAGTTTGCGAAAAACATGTCTTTTCTGTCAATGTGTCATCAATTATATTTTCGTGGAAGGGCCCATCTTACATTTTTTAAAGTAGGCACACAAGCTTCCAGTTACTCAATTTGAACCAAAACTATGTATATTTGATGAAATCGCTGTCAAATTTCAGTAATCTTTTTGACATCTTTTCAACAACATTTTACCGGCATGCCCATTTTATGTGTTTTAAAATGTGTTTTATACTGCAGCTCTACCATCTAGAGGGACTGTTCAGAAACATCTTGAGATGAAAGATGGCATGCAGACAGAGGCAAGCTTCCATGTATTCCTCAATAACCCCTTTTCTGAGGTCAACAGATGTGAGAAGAAGATGTTTATGAGCCAGTGGCATGTTACTCAGTTCGAGTAAAGATTATATCAATATTAATGTATAATATCTATGTCTATACATGGATATCTGTTCAGTCATCATATTATATATACATATTATTATT
>NW_023339650.1:8899037-8914475 GCF_004916995.1 Morone saxatilis
TCTATCTATCTATCTATCTAAATCGAGTAACATCACCCTGAGCTGAGCAACGGACAGTCTCTAGTTAGTTATTGACACATTGACAGAACAGGAAGACATGTTCTTCACAAATCTCCTAAAACATGAAGTAATTTAATGCATTATTTGGGATTTTTTCACAAAGTAAGGTTATTGGAGCCAGTGAAAGTATGCTCAAGTCAGGTGTGCAAGTATACAAATCCATAGGCACACACATTCTGTAAGCCCACAAATTTAACCAACAATTCCGTGACACACACACACACAAACACAAACGCACAGCGAGGGCACTTGCAGAGCCAGCAGAGTAATCATCGGACTGACAGTAAAAAGAATCAGAAATCAGAATCAGAATCAGAAATACTTTAATAATCCCAGAGGGAAATTATATAAGACTTATATAAGAATTATATAAGACTAGGGCCTACTGTGAAAACGGCATTGTCAAAATAACCCCCTGACACGAACATCCATACACATGCTCAAGCACACACAAACAATCCTCCAAAAATCAATCTCACACATTATAGCCCATGATTTGAAGGTTAAACCAGTAATAAGTGTTTTACTTATGTGCAGTTACTTTAAACACCTTTGAATCCCTTGTAATAGCAAAAAAAACAATTTTGCTTTTCAGCTCAAGCTTATAACTAATTTAGATTGCTCTGCTTGGGGGCATTCAATGACAGTACAGCAATGCAGTATCAATCACGCATTACTTTTTCAAGAAGAGAAAAAGAAATGGATATTTAACAGTTTGCTCATATCTGTAGTAGTGATGCATAATCTTTTATACCTCCACATCTTCAGCATATTTCCTCCATGGTTCATGATTCCTATGCATTGATTTTTTCCAGTTTGCCCAATGGATAAAACTCTCTTGGGAATTGTGGCTCTAAAGTGCAACAACAGATTAAACAAAGAGAAAACTGAGCGGGACCACAGGCATTTTACAAACTGTTAAATCACAAACAGAATGGATGGTTTAAGTTGAAGCTCACAACGCTCGCACAAAGAGCTTGTGGATGGGCGGGTTAAACAGAATGAAATTAGATAGAGGCTGGGTACTTTTAAAATCCCATCTGGGACTCAGTCAAGCAGTCATGACACCAAATTAGCATTTACGGCGAGGAGCAATTACCGAGAGAAAAGCTAACTGTGCTCAGCGTTCTGCAACTGTACCTGCCTTTAAAACCTGGGACACCATCTCTTTCTCTCACACACAAAAAGCCCAACGCACACACTGACTCGCTCTCTCGCACTTAAACATTTGTACTTTTGCTCTTTGACTCCTTTTTTCACACCATCAGTCATATGCACACATGCAAATAATCATGATCCTGCTATGACATCAGTTTTATGAGCTGCACAACCAAAATTGAAGCAGAATATGGAGGGAGGGAAAGTAGGCGGGATGGGAGGAATTAGAGTGAATAAGTGGCAAACGAGTAGACGTGGCAAAGAAATTCATTTTATGCATTACACGCTAAGCCAAGGCTCCTCATCCATTGGGTTTTCCTTTTGGTCCCTTATGTATTTGGAACAATATAGGGTCACCCTCCCATAGACACTAAGCCCCTGAATCTCTCTCCATGTCCCTCGCTGCTATTGTCTGTCCGCTGCTGAGACAGCATGTAGCCCTCCACTAGGAAATGGCAGGGTATTAAAAAGTATTAAGAAAGAGTCAGAGTGGGAATTGGAAGCGATAAGAAATGAAAGTTTACATACAGCACAGCTATCTTTGAGGCTTTTCACTGAGAAAGGGATTAGTGAAAGTGGGGGATGCGTCGCAGAGGTGGACATGTATCAAAATTTCTTGAGAAGATAAAATTGATTCATATAGTGCATACAGTTTTATGATGATCGAAAATTAAGCTAATTGCGCTTCATCAAGATTTAATTTAAGCAAATTAAATTGTGAAAAGGAGCAGGAACTAAAATTGCACTGTGAAAATGTTCCATCAAACTGTCATAACTTGAAGTTCAATTTACAGTGAAAGCCTCCCATCATCTGAAAGCAGAGAGAGACAGAAAGTGCAGAAGCTACAAAGGTCCATCGTAAACTCCCCGTTAGAGAACCAGTGTGGGATGCAGAGTCATATCTTGATGCGACTTGCCATATGCTCCTGAACAAAACTCATATGCACATAGATTATTCTCACATACATATATCATCAGATGGTTATGTTTGCAGCCGTTCCAGCAATAATGAATTCTAAGTGTTTCTAATCAGGGGCAGATAACATGACCTGAGCTGTGATTAGCACCTTCTCAGCCGGGAGTCGCCTCCTCCTCCACCTCCAAGCGTTGACCACAGACTCTTCACATTAGCAATCACCCGTGTTTGCTGTGTTTACAAGGGCAAAATCTGATGTGTTTGGTCATTTACATGCTATTCACACCTTTAACTTTTGCATATATATGAGCCCATTTCCTTGCCTCAGCCCTCAATGAGTGCTCTTAGGCAGAGTTATGACTCGCATCAATGAATGGCAATTGGCACACCTCAAATCTGAAATCAGGAGTTGGCGTGGTGGAAGTGGGGCGCCAAAGAAGTTTGCAGTCAAAGTTTAGATCACTTGTCTGTGGGTAGATTTATATGATGTGTCATTCAAGTGGATATTAGGTTTGATGTCTCAAATGTTTTAGAATAATGTCTATTATTCATTTTGTTATTGAAACATGAAATTTGATGAAGTTAATTCTTGACCTTGGAAACAGTAGTTACCAAAATAATCTCACCACAACATCCATTAAGTAGATGCTTTGGAGTTCTCACACAGTCTGCCTCGAAAAATTGTAACACTTACTAGGACCGAAAAAGTTCAACACCTAAAACATTATATTAACTGAAATCAATGGTTGTGAAACTTGTGAAAGGTTTGGTTTGTCTATTCTGGTCTATACGGCAGATCAAAAACATGATTCTTATTTTCAGATGATTTTACACTAATGAATATATCCTCCTAAATATTACACACTGGGAACTTAAGACAACTGTGCTAACTACACAGTTTTTGCTGTTGCGGCCACACTAATCGATCACTGAACAAGGGGACACCAAAAGTTTCAGTGTTCGTTTTTGGATTGGTTTGTTTTGGAATAGATTTAACACAAGCAAGTCTTTGATCCTGTAGACTTAAAGAGATGATAAAAACTCAAAAACATATTCATCAGTTCCAAAAAGTTCAGCCTCTTCAAACTTTTCTATTCAGACAGAAATCTGGCAGAGACAGGTGCATCATCAGCTTTGTAAAGCAAACAGACGCTCGTCATTGAAAAACAATTACAAACAAACATTGCTGCCTAAATACAGACTTAAATTCATTCTTTCAGGCGTCAAGGACTCCATCACCTTCAAAGATACTGCACCAGTGGAAATGTATTCATAGTGAGTCCCCAGTGGTCTATGTATAAAGGCAGGCTTTTTGCACCCTATGCCTGCTCTCACCCTCTGATATCATAATGACACATGTAACTCGTGATTGCCTTTCTTTCCTTCTTACAGAGCTGTTAACTCTTTTAAAGGTGAGGAGCTTCTCTGTATGTCAGTCAGTCTTTCTACAACTCTTGTACCTTTTCTCCCTGTCTCTAAGGTGCTTTCTCATGCATGTGGCACGGGTCACTCATCTCTTAATTTCTTTTCTACAAAATGACACGTGGTTCTACTTCTACTCTACAGCTCAAGCACCTTTTAAAAAAATGTGTTCAGTTTTTCTGCTGTAAATCCTGGTCTGTGCAAGACCTCTGCAACCTCAGTAATAACACTCCCCTGACCCCAGTCCCTCACTGGCAAAGATTCCAGTATGACCACCAGCGACCTTTTAAACCCCACTTTGCTACGACGCGATTCAGAAGATTTGCAACATCTGTCAAATCCAGCCTTTTCTCACCAGGGATTCAGCTCAAGTCCTTGTCCAACCCCCAGTCATTTCCTGATGAGACCCCCTGTTGGCTCAGCTCCCTGTGCGCTTTTGTCTGTGCCATGCAATTCACCCATTACACCACCTCAGTCCACCTTTCTAAATTCCTCCAAGTCACCTTAGTGCTGACAACAATATGAAGGATCCGACAGGAACCGTACCCCCTACCTCCAGGCAATGGTTCAACCTTATATTCCAGCTTACACTCTGTAGTTAATAGGTGCTCAGCATTCTCTTCCCTGTGGCGACCCAGCTATCACCGCGCTCTGTCTGGACTTTTTGCCCTCCTGGGT
Source organism: Morone saxatilis (assembly GCF_004916995.1). Taxonomy (NCBI): domain Eukaryota; kingdom Metazoa; phylum Chordata; class Actinopteri; family Moronidae; genus Morone; species Morone saxatilis. Next base: position 8,903,272 of record NW_023339650.1, read on the forward strand.
TCTCAGTGGTGAAATGATCCTTCTGTCAGCTGCAAGACAGCAGAATCACTCCTTATCATCTATTGTATAATGAAAACTTCAGGCAACACCTCACCCTAGACTTTGTCCTGCCTTCCCTTTACTTTCTCCTTTTCTTTTTTCCTTTCACACTTACAGCTAAAACTGAACTCAAATAAACCCTAAGCAGTTTCATTTTGCCCTGTTCCTGAATCACAGTATTGTCAGTTGTGTTGCCTTTTGACCTCTTCCTATTGCTACTTTTAGTATTTCCAAATTCAGTGTCAGTGCTTCCCTCGCTGTATTTGTTTTTCTGGGTTGCCGTCAGTGAAGGGGCTAGCAATGAGCTTGAAACTGTAAATACAGTAAGATCTCATGTGGCCACCCTGCACACAACACAGACACATGCATATACCATGCTCCTCCACCTCTCTTCCTCTCTTTGGATTACAATTTAGAATTTGTAGCTTATTTACATGCACACTGAGGAGTAACATGATGTGACAGAAGGGGCTCTCCTATCAGCTTAAGCTTTTTTTATATTATTTTACGACTGCTCCACATGCGTAGAATATGTAGGTTTATATTTTATGCAAGTGCATATCATCAGTATGATGTAGTATGTATACATTATGTATATTTATGGGCATAAGGGGGTATTATGTCAGACATCTGCATATGCAGGCACCAAGAGTTAACAGTGACTGGAACGTAAGTCATGACATCAATGCTGTTTGAAAATCTGAAATTTAAAGTGTTGGATTGTCAGATAAGAAATACTTCTCTACTGCACTTCATGCAATTGTTTCACTCCACAGTAAAGGCTGCAAGACAGCTTATTTCCCAAATGCTAACCAGGATTAGATTAAGAACCCAAAAAGAATGTATTTGCTTCTGTGCGTGTGTGTGGTTGCTCTTACCACTGGAGAATCAGACAGAGTTAAATAAGAGAAGGCATTCACATCCATCCCAGTCTCTTCCCATCGTTGAAAATGACAGGCAAAATGCTGACACCGCCCTCTTCTCAAATTGAATTTGAGATATAATATATTCCTGTTTTAATATGAGTGGTAAATCATGTAGGAATAACACACACTCGTTCACTTTTGTGCCCTCTATTTATGTTTCTCTGGATCAGTGGGCGGATGGATGAATGAATGGAGAGGTTAAATGTGATTTGAAACAAATCTTGCTTTCTCTCTGTCACATACAGACAGGCAAACATCAGGACATAGAGAAATACACATCACATTCTGTCTGAAAGCCCATCTCCTGCGTGCATTACAGCTTCTACTTCTCTGGCCTGCTTGTCTAATGGCCCTTACACCCCATTTAGACCTTAAAAAAGCAAAGCCTTACATTCTGATAAAAGTTGTTTTGCAAAAAAAGACTACAGCTGATATTTGCATGCGAGTGGTATCAATCTCCTCATCTAACTCTCTGTGAAAATATGAATATGCACATTTCCTAAAATGTAAAACTTTTGCTTTATTTTTTTGCCTTTATGACAGGAAGAAACTTGTTAGTTTTTGCAGTCAAAAAAACGCAGAAAGACAAAACAAAAGAGGCATGTGCCTGTTATGTACATGGACTATGAATCAAGAGTATTTGTGATAAAGTTGAGACACAGTAAAGCTTTGCATCACTTTGCATTGATGTGGCTGTGCTGAAGAAAATAAGAGGTGAAGGCAAAAACAATAGATGAGCTAAATGTGTGAAATCAGTGATTTCAGTGAGTCAGAGAGCACTCTCATCGGTTGCATTCGCCGCTTATTCAATATGCTCAGTCGGCAAAATAAGATCCAACTTGTGCCAATAGTGCCAGACACACTGCAAAAGCAATGGCCCAACAGCCCCCCGATTGGTCAGCTGTCAGCTTGGTGTGCGAGAGCTCGAACAGCTTAACAACAGCAAAACCAGGACAACAGCCTTGAGCCGATAATACCTTGTCTGCTGTGCCATCAGTCAAATTGACACCCTAGAGTTTGAAACTGTTTGACTTCCTTATTTGTTCAGAATTGGGCCATTTATCACAATTCCCATAGGCCACAAAAGCCATAAATAATAAAGAGAAAAATATGAAAAGGAAAAGAAACAATAAATTGCATGACACAAATGAGGCTTTTTTAGTCAGCCTTTATTTTTATGTACTTTTCATGTTCAACAAGAAAATCGGTAAACCCTGGGAGCAGCATTATGTGTTAAAATTCTTAAATCAATTCATTTGACAGCACATATTAATGTTCTCTACTTCTCAAGTCACACTCAGGATGCAGAATGAAAATGACCCCTTTCAGTAATGTGTCGGATTTTAATTCTTACCTCCTGGCAATTGTTTTTTTTTCCTGTTTATTGGCAGCGAATCTAGAGATGCTCAATCATATACACAAATACTATACACAACACACACACATGCAGATGAATTTGAATAATCACACCCGCTCATACATACAAGCCCCCAAGCTAATGCCCCACACACAGTAGCACTGAATTTTCGTCTGTGTTGTGATAATTACTGTAGGCAGACCGTGTAGTTCAGCAGAGAGAGGCAGAAATGTGATGTGGCCTGCAGTCTTACCTGGGATTCATTCCTCTCAATAGAGCTTATGGAGACATTAGGCAGAAGTCATTAACTAAAGCAGAGACAAGAAGAGATGTGGAGAGAATCCAACTCACTCACTGAGTTGAATGGGCAAAATAAAAAGGCACTGGTGCATGGGGGATTGTGTGTTTGGGTGCACACAGGAGTGTGTGTAAACGTCCCTGTTCGAAGCATAAACTGTACAGTATGTCTCTCAGTGTGTGTGTGTGTGTGTGTGTGTGTGTGTGTGTGTGAGCGCTATAGAGAAACAGAGAATGACTTTATGCTTGCATCAGTGTGTTTGCATCAGTAATTTCCATCCATGACTCAAACCTTAAGCGCCATGAGCTATATTTTGTTTATGCTGTGATGTAGCGCAGAACAGTGATGCTGTCAGTGAAGAGATTCACTATAAGTGATGCGAGGTGTATGAATTCACTCTATTCATCTGTGCACAAAGCAACAGACATTATACAGTATGCTCACAACATATACAGTGAGATCTGCCCTTGTGTAAACCAACTAAACAGCACTTTACACTCTTTATCTTTACACTTTTAAAAATAAAAATAGAAGTGGTTAAAGCTCTGCAAATGTCAACATCTGCCAAATATCATTTGCATTTGCTTTCATATTCAAACCTGTTCTCCCATGATATGCAGTTGAAGGATAAAAACAGCAGCATAAATAACATCTTGCAGAATATAACATAAAGATCTATGTGCCTGTGTTCACTGAAACCTCTGTTTGATGCATGTATTTCATTACATTCACACAGACCTATCAGTAATTTGCAGTATTATAAATGATTTATATCTATAAGGGTGGAATAAAAAACACCCAGTGGTGCCATGTTTCAAAATATGTTTTCACTTTCCATCTCTTTCGCACAATTTTTCCATATTTTAAGCCTGACTTGGTTTAATTCTAAAATAGTTTAAGCATTGGATAGTAAAAACGGTTTTGTATGTCTGTGTGTGCATGTGTGTGTGGTACAAAATGAGCAAGACTTAAGAAGCATTTATCATGATTAGTCTTTCATCAGTGGACCAGAAGAGGCCTTTAATATCATTGACAGTCATTCCCTGCTTTTTCCATCTTCATTTTTTATCCCACCCTTCCCTGATTCACTCAGCTCTGCTTTCCTGAGGCTGTTTTCATCAAAGAAGCTCAATAATCAGCAACTGCCTTCCCCCCCACCTACACCCATCTCCTTGGGCCTATAAGAGCACTCATTAGCTTGACCTTGCTTGTTGCTGGGGCATAAGGGTGAGGGGTTGTTATCCATATCTGGCATCTTAGACACAGCTGAGCAAGCTAACATGATAGGATGATTGACTGAGGATTTCTCTCTCTTAACCACCAGCGTGGGAAGACCCTGTTGAACTCTGTGCTGAATTTTGCCTTGTTTTCTACAAACAGTAAGCACTATCAGTTACGGAAACAAGTAGAAATGTCAAATGTACAACTTTATCCATCAATATAAAATGCAGTAGGCCTGCATCACAAATTCCCAGACACCAAGATGATGTGACCACCAGTCCAAATTAATTAATCAATAAGAGATCATTTTTGAGGCCTTAACCAGCAAATGTTTGATGTTTTGCTTGAAGTTTAATTTTCTAATGTTTGGCTAATCTATTTCTGCTGTAGATTAATGAGTGAGTTATTGTCTCCAGAATAATAAGATTAAAAGGGTTTTCAATATGTGAAACATACATTGCTAGGTACGGATGTCCGATAATATCGGCCCCTCCGATATTATCGGCCCTCCGATATTATTGGCCGATATTCACTAAAAAATTGAATATCGTGGATTATCGGTATCGGGTTTTTATAACCGATGTTTGTTCTGTAGGCTTCAGCATTTCCGAGCGTGCATGAACGCAGCACTTGATTTTTTCAATTAGAGGGGAATTAGATTTGGCCCCAAGGAAAATGTGGTATGTAAGGATTATTCGCAATAACGTCTGGAAAAAAATGTCCTAAATTGCAAAATTGGTTGGTTAAAGTTTCAATTTTCATGGTTCCAAAAGGTTTAACTTTTCCAAAGTGAAGGAAGGAAAAAAGAAAAGATTTATGTTGGGCCAAAAAATTGGGTTGGATTGACCCATGAGGGTAATTTCCCCATGTTAAAAATAAAAACTTCTTTGGGAATTTCAAGGCTCTTACCAAAAATTGGGGGGCATATGTATTGCAAATCTTAAAGGCTCAAATAGTTGGGGACAGCCCTTCTCCATGGAATTTTGGGGGACATAAGTTTTACAATTTTAAGTAAAAATACAGGAACCCCCTTATGGGCTTGTGGTTTGGGGGAAGAGTTTGCTTTCGTGTGGTGTTGTGTTTTCTCAGCAGGCGTTTTGCAAGGGCTGTGGGTAAGCTTATGTGCTTTAAAATAAAATCCAATATTATTAAATTATGGGTTTCCAGGGTCTTGGTCTTCTCTGTCTTTCTTTCGCTGGGATTGCCAAACATTAGAGGGAGAGGAAAAAAAAGAATCTTGGCATAAAGGATTAGAGGGTTTTTACTGGAAGTTATTTTTTCATTTCTTATCCTTTCTGTGCAAAGTACCCTGTGATTTGACCGGTTCCAGCACCACCAGTTCCACACCCCCACACACCTTGCAATTGGGGACCACGTGGCAACTTTCTTGCAGGTTTTCCAATGCATGGAACACCCTGGCTTTCTGTAAGCGGATGTTTTGTGGTCCTGTGTGTGGAGTCGATTTATGATGGAACACGATCAAAGGTAACTTGGTTGCCAGGGGAGGGATAGAAATGATAAATCCTTTTGTTTAACCAAAACTCCTCTAATCATTTTATGCATGATTTTGGGTTACTGCGGCCTTTCAGCTGAAAACAAGGAGGGGCACGGCCCGGGGGGAAGGAGAAGAGAGTTGAGAGAAAGAGGGGAGGTGTCGAAAAAGGGCAGGAACCCAAAGAAAACAGAGGCAGATAAGAAAGTTTTAAGGCAAAAATGTTGTAATGTTTTAAAAAACATAAATTTTCAAAATGTTATTAATTGCATTCCCCAAGGTACTTCCCTTCAGGACTTTGGATGAGGCAGGGGGAACTGGGGGGGGCCTTTGAACGCCAAATGGTTCCTTCCAAAGAGTTGTTACATTTGGACCATTCTTAAAATGGGAATAAAATTTCATTTTTTTGAGGATTTTTGAATTTTTTTAATTTGGAATAAGGGGGAAGTAAAATGCTTATTGTAAAATAGCGAAAATAAAACTTTCCTTTGCTGGTTAACGGTCCAACTTCTATAAACGGTTGGGATTGGCAAGGGAGGGGGAAGTAAATATTTGTGGGATGGGAAAAAACAACTTAGCTAGGGCCAAAAGCCTATTTAACATTTTTTTTAATATAAATTAGCATTCAACTACAATTTCAACTTTAATAAAACCAAATTTTTTTCGCGAGAAACTAAGGGGGACAGTTTTGTAATATTATTTCCCTTCATTAAAAACTGGCCTGTTGAGGTTGTTGTCGGTTGGGCTTTTCCCTTTATTCAGACAAGATCTTCATCACTAAATGGAAAACTTTATTAGCCCAATTAATTTCATTTCCCTCCCCGGAAGTTTAACAAAGTTGCAGGTTTGAATACTTCATTCCGGGAAAGGGCCAAGGGTACAGGTCAACCAAACACAAACTTCCCAACAGATTTTGACAAAAATGGAACCCCCCCACCTGGAACAGTTAAGATGCATTTTTCACTTGTTCCGGGTCTATAAAATCATCTGTTGAAAAAAGAATGGGAAAATCGCCCGCAGCAACCACTTCTCCTTTGTAATTTTTCTCCTGAAAAAAACGGATTGGAATTTTTTTTTGGTTTTTTTTGGCTTTTTTTAAAGGAATAAACTTTCTTGGAGATTGGCCTCCACTGGGAAAAAGTTCTGTGTGGCCAGATTGGTTTTCAAGTGCCGGGGGCAAAAAGGAAATGGCGGGAAGGATAAATTATAGGGTCAAATTATTTTGCCCTTTATAAAAAATTCTCCCAAATTTTTGAGCCTCCACCATGGGTGTTTATTTGGCCCATCCTTAATAAAGGCATTTTAATGGTTTTTTTTTTTCAAGCTTAACTTTGGTAGGTTCTGAAATACACTCTTATTGGCCTGGTCACCGGCTATTATTTGTGATTGGGTTTTCAATTCCATCAAGTTTTCCAATATAAATTGGGGGAACTTGCTGGGGAACCAAATAAAAAATCTTCAGAAACTAGATAGAAATACATTGAAAAATAAGATACTTTATTTTCTCTAAAGAGGGCCCCAAATTCATTTGACCCCCCCCCATGGTGCCATTTTAGATTAAATCCCCAATTGTAGGGCCACCACCAGTACCCATTTTGAATTATTGCACAAAATCATGCTGATTGAGAAAAAAAAAAAAGCTTTAATCAAAAAAACTTGGGGAATCTTGTTTGGTCTGAAATGTTTATTAAACAATAAAGCGGGAGGGGGAATACAGTTAGATAGTATGGAATATGGATTTGCTTTTTGTAACTTAATGGGAAGGCCAACTATGATTCTTTAAATAAGGCAAGGATGGTTTCCAATATTTACTCGAGTCCCAAGTTATGTAAAATCAATTTTTCCTGTTTAAAATAATCTTCAGGGCCACTGTGTTCAACCCCGGGTTTGTTGGGTGCGTTCAGTAATAATGTTTTAAGGGAGGGCAAAGCTTTCCACTGGCTTTGGCAATGACTCTGGGGGCTTTTTTTTGGGGAAAAAACCCATTATTTCTGGCGGCCAATATAATTTTCCTTTTTTGCCCAGTAAGGAAACAAACAAAGAAATTAACCTCTTTCCAACCTTCCCTTTTCCACAGGGTCAATGGTTACGGGAAAACTTGGCATTTCTTTCTTTCTTTCTTTCCTACTTTTTTTTCTTTTTCCTTCTTCTTTATGTCCGTTTTCTCTCTTTTTCTCGTTACACGCTTTGCGAACACCCAGGGGGGGTGTGGGGGGGAGCGGAAAAAAAACACACACCCCCACCACCAACACCCACCACACTTTATCATTTGTTGGGGGACTGAACGGGGGGACCTTCTTTTCCTGACCATGCTGGCCTGGAGCTAACCCTTAAATCCACTTTGGTTAAAATTGATTAGTTGGTTCTGCCACTGGATTAATTTTATAAATGGGCCAAACTAACCCCCAACATTCTGCCAAAAGGACCTTTAAAAGGGCTGGTTACATTGGGGGGCCCTGGGGTTTTTATACCTTGCAATTAAACAGGACAGAACAGGGAACAGGGGGCACCAACAGTCAAGGACAGGTCGGGAAGGACATATCATGCACAAAACCCACATGGTTTCTAAAATTTCAAGCGGTTAAACAGTGCAATCCCGCGTGGGGGCATCTGGCATTTTTGTTACCCAAAAACAAAAAACAGATTAAAGGTAGCAATTTTCCCAAACCTTGCTGGCTTTATCTGTGTGGGGGCCTGGCTGGGCCGTGCCCCCCAACTTTTCCTGCTGGTGTTTTACGTTTCGCATAAGTTGGTGGCATGGTTGGGAGGATATTTGGGAGAAAGCGTTCACCCTTAAAATTATGAAGAAGCGAGAAAGAAAAAATATGTTTGTTGGAAATGGGGATCGGAGGGCGGAGGGAAACATTTAGGGTATTTTTTTTTGGGGCCCCACCTTTCCCCCCAGCTTGTTTAAAAAGCAATGTTTCTGGGGGACATTCCTGTCCACCGGGGCCTGTAACGTTTTTCCATAATGGGGCTTGAGATGTACACCACAAATAAAACCACCAACACGCAGTGCCCCAACCCCAGGGGGGGGCCCTTTTCCCCTTCTTTGGGAGGGGCCAATTTCTTAAAAATTGGGCCATTGGTTTTCTGAATGGCCCTGGCAGGGGGGAAGGGCTTGGGGGTGCAAAAAAATGATTCCAGAAGGAGGTCTTATGGGGAAAATTCTACTTCTTCATCTGGATATTTACTTTCAAGTTAAACAGTTTCCCAAATTTGGTCCTCAAGGCTAGGGTTTTATGGGCTTTAAATTACTAGGGTTTTCCAATCTTTTCATACCAACTTGATGTCATTTTTTTCCCCATTTAGAAATATAATAAGACGATAAAAAGGCAGGGGGGGCTGGCTTTTTTTGGGGGGCATGGGGCTTACCTTGTGATTTGACAGTTCATTAAACTTCAGTAATTGTTCTGTTTCCAGCTCAACAATTGAAAACTCCAGATTCAAATGGTCCAAAATATGCAAGTGGCCTGGGTCAAATATGGAAAAAAACAAGATTCTGTTAAATGGCATTTGGCCCTATTTTTCCTCACCTAAATCTTAACAAGGGGGATTTTATTTTAGTGGTATATTGTTTACTTCTTTATAGGAAAGGAACGTGTGGTGACCAGGCCGGGAGGGTGGCCATTTGCCTCCCCTCCCATGACAAGGTCAAAAAAACCCCCAAGGGCTCAAAGCTAATATGAGGGATCCTCAACTTTCCCAACCTTTGGAAGGCGTCACTTGGCTTGCTGGCTTCCGAAAAAACTGGGAAACATGGACGGACGGCACAGAGCAAACATGGGCTTTTCAAGAAAAGGATACCTTCCCACCAAAAAAAAACGGGGTGGGGTTGGGAATCCCCCAAGCTTTCACTTTGGTAAAATTAAAGGAAAAAACTCATGCAGAGGGTGGGGTTTTTTGGTTATTAAATTATATTAGTTATACCAAAGTGGATTTTGGTTGGTTGAAAGGCAGGGCCATTGGAACTCGGGTGAAAGCTTCCTATAGCCAGTGGAACAAGGCCCACTGTAGGGGGGTGAAATTCTTTGGAGAGGATAAACAATTGTAATATATAAGGGCTGGGTCCCATGCTGGGCCCAGTATTCTTTGTCTTATGGCCTGGGTTGGAGGTAAAAGGAGTTTTTAAAAAGACTTAAAAAGTTGCCTTAGGTCCAGGACTAGAGGATTTTATTGATGGGGGGGACAAAATGCCTATACCCACAAAGCCAGGGCCTAGTGTGGTTCAACATAATTTAACCGATTATTGGGCTTGTTTAAATTAAGGAATGCTCACCCAATTTTGATTTTAATTTTGATAAAACTCTTCAAGAGACCAAAATGGTAAAACCAAATGGGAGGGTTAACCTAATTTTTTTTCCGCAAATTTAGAAGGAAGGAACACATTAAAAATCAAGGGGGACCCCCAAAAAGGAAAAGGAAAAAACATAAACCCCATTATGGTGTTAAAGTTTCTTTACGTTTTAAAAATTGTGCGTTTGCATGTGTTTTTCGGTCCAAACCACCGCTGTATGCAGGGCAAAGGTGTGCGCGGTGTTCTTATGTTTTTCATAAAATCCCAAAAAACACCATAAAGTAAAAAATTCAAACAAAGGAAATTGATGTTTTTTTTTCTGGTTTCAAAGACGAAAGAAAGAAATTTCTTTTAGGGCCTGTGAGCTTTCCCAAAGAAATTTTTCCGTTCTTTTTTTTAGCTTTTTAAGACGATCCACAAGCAAAAATAAGCTTTCTTAACAAGAGTTTTCCCCTTCAAAGCGGGTTCAACTGCCATGAACCAGAAAATTTCAGGGATTTAACCACGGCCCAAAAAACTTGGATTTCGTCAGGCCTCCAAAGGAAAAAAGGTATAGAAAAGACTGGTTTCTTAAGGCATTTCTCGTTGGCCCACCCTTTCCGGGCAGGAGATCCAAAGGGGAACCTAAGAAAAGATTAGTGTAGTTAAAAGAAACATAAAAAGGGGCTTCAAGAAAGGGCTGGTAGGGCTATGTTTGCTCACCTGGGGAACAACCTATTGTTGATGAAGAACAAGAATCAGGGTTAATGTGGGAATCTGTTTCCCTGCCACTTGTTTTTCTCCAAAACCAGTGGATGTGTATTTCATAACATCATTAAGAAGGTTTGGGGGCTTTCTTATTTTACCCCTGGAGGGTATTTATTTGTCCTTTTTAATATTATGGCTTAAATAAAAAAGGTCTGTTGTTTAAATAACCTAGCAATAGGGAATGGTTCCGATATTGGGCTTTTCTGGCCGAAATTCCGATATTCTGATATTTGTCCCCAAAAACCTCTCCATTATATATTATATAATATATATTAATATCAATATAATTTCCCCTTCTGGGATAATTAAAATTTTATTTTCTGGAATCTTGAATCTGATTTTACTTGGAATTCCGGAACCGATATTTCACCCATACCGTAATTTTGCGGCTTTTTTCACCAAAAACTGTTAGGTTACACCAAACATTAAATATTTTATCCCTTATTGTGGGATTAAACCAACATTGTTGCCTATATTTGTGTTGAGTTTTGCCCCCACTGGATGGCATAAACATAATGCAAACATGGCTTCCGAAATGGTAAAACAAACTGGTCTGTCGCCAAAAATAAGAAGAAACTTTTCAACTTTCATTTGTTAGTAATATTGGGGGGGAAAGGAGCCGGTACGTAAAATTCACTAGTTAGCGGGCTACTCTGGGTTATATTTTGTGTTAATATTAAATTTTTTTCATTTCAAGGCTTTTAAAAGTGTGCTTGTTTAGGGGGCCACGTTAGGCAACAACCAGGTTAAGCGTGTAAGTTGTGTTGTTTATAACGGTTAATTTCTAAGGGCGGCCGCCGGTAAAACCGGTTCCCATGGGTGAGCGT